>NC_092334.1:271544285-271864642 GCF_046630445.1 Rutidosis leptorrhynchoides
TTTTACTCGAATTATCAAACGGTAAATTAATTTCAGCAGATTATATATGCCAGAATCGAGAAATTAAACTGGTTAGCGAAACATTTAAGATTGACTTGATACCAGTAGAGTTAGGGAGTTTTGATGTGATAAGCGGTATGGACTGGTTGAAAGAAGTGAAAGCAGAGATCGTTTGTTACAAAAATGCAATTAGCATTATACGAGAAAAAAGAAAACCCTTAATGGTGTACGGAGAAAAGGGCAACACGAAGCTACATCTTATTAGTAATTTGAAGGCACAAAAACTAATAAGAAAAGGTTGCTATGCTGTTCTAGCACACGTCGAGAAAGTACAAACTGAAGAAAAGAGCATCAATGATGTTCCCGTCGCAAAAGAATTTCCCGATGTATTTCTGAAAGAATTACCGGGATTACCCCCACATCGATCCGTTGAATTTCAAATAGATCTTGTACCAGGAGCTGCACCAAAAGCTCGTGCTCCTTACAGACTCGCACCCAGCGAGATGAAAGAACTGCAAAGCTAATTACAAGAACTTTTAGAGCGTGGTTTCATTCGACCAAGCACATCACCGTGGGGAGCTCCTATTTTGTTTGTCAAGAAGAAAGATGGTACATTCAGGTTGTGTATCGTCTACCGAGAGTTGAACAAACTTACCATAAAGAACCGCTATCCACTACCGAGAATCGAAGACTTATTTGATCAACTACAAGGCTCGTCTGTTTATTCAAAGATTGACTTACGTTCCGGGTATCATCAAATGCGGGTGAAAGAAGATGATATTCCAAAGACTGCTTTCAGAACACGTTATGGTCGTTACGAATTTATGGTCATGCCGTTTGGTTTAACTAATGCACTAGCTGTGCTCATGGACCTTATGAACCAAGTGTGTGGACCATACCTTGACAAGTTTGTCATTGTTTTCATTGATGACATACTTATTTACTCAAAGAATGACCAAGAACACGGTGAACATTTGAGAAAGGTGTTAGAAGTATTGAGGAAGGAAGAATTGTACGCTAAGTTTTCAAAGTGTACATTTTGGTTGGAAGAAGTTCAATTCCTCAGTCACATAGTGAACAAAGAAGGTATTAAGGTGGATCCGGCAAAGATAGAAACTGTTGAAAAGTGGGAAACCCCGAAAACTCCGAAACACATACGCCAGTTTTTAGGACTAGCTGGTTACTACAGAAGGTTCATCCAAGACTTTTCCAGAATAGCAAAACCCTTGACTGCATTAACGCATAAAGGGAAGAAATTTGAATGGAAGGATGAACAAGAGAAAGCGTTTCAGTTATTGAAGAAAAAGCTAACTACGGCACCTATATTGCCATTGCCTGAAGGGAATGATGATTTTGTGATTTATTGTGACGCATCAAAGCAAGGTCTCGGTTGTGTATTAATGCAACGAACGAAGGTGATTGCTTATGCATCTAGACAATTGAAGATTCACGAAATAAAATTATACGACGCATGATTTGGAATTAGGCGCAGTTGTTTTTGCATTAAAGACTTGGAGGCACTACTTATATGGGGTCAAAAGTATTATATATACCGACCACAAAAGTCTTCAACACATATTTAATCAGAAACAACTGAATATGAGGCAGCGTAGGTGGATTGAATTGTTGAATGATTACAAATTTGAGATTCGTTACCACCCGGGGAAGGCAAATGTGGTAGCCGACGCCTTAAGCAGGAAGGACAGAGAACCCATTCGAGTAAAATCTATGAATATAATAATTCACACTAACCTTACTACTCAAATAAAGGAGGCGCAACAAGGAGTTTTAAAAGAGGGAAATTTAAAGGATGAAATACCTAAAGGATCGAAGAAGCATCTTAATATTCGGGAAGACGGAACCCGGTATAGGGCTGAAAGAATTTGGGTACCAAAATTTGGAGATATGAGAGAAATGGTACTTAGAGAAGCTCATAAAACCAGATACTCAATACATCCTGGAACGGGGAAGATGTACAAGGATCTTAAGAAACATTTTTGGTGGCCAGGTATGAAAGCCGATATTGCTAAATATGTAGGAGAATGTTTGACGTGTTCTAAGGTCAAAGCTGAACATCAGAAACCATCAGGTCTACTACAACCACCTAAAATCTCGGAATGGAAATAGGAAAACATTACCATGGATTTCATCACTAAATTGCCAAGGACTGCAAGTGGTTTTGATACTATTTGGGTAATAGTTGATCGTCTCACCAAATCAGCACACTTCCTGCCAATAAGAGGAGATGACAAGATGGAGAAGTTAGCACGACTGTATTTGAAGGAAGTCGTCTCCAGACATGGAATACCAATCTCTATTATCTCTGATAGGGATGGCAGATTTATTTCAAGATTCTGGCAGACATTACAGCAAGCATTAGGAACTCGTCTAGACATGAGCACTGCCTATCATCCACAAACTGATGGACAGAGCGAAAGGACGATAGAAACGCTTGAAGACATGCTACGAGCATGTGTTATTGATTTCGGAAACAGTTGGGATCGACATCTACCGTTAGCAGAATTTTCCTACAACAATAGCTACCATTCCAGCATAGAGATGGCTCCGTTTGAAGCACTTTATGGTAGAAAGTGCAGGTCTCCGATTTGTTGGAGTGAAGTGGGGGATAGACAGATTACGAGTCTGGAGATAATACAAGAAACTACCGAGAAGATCATCCAAATTCAACAACGGTTGAAAACCTCCCAAATTCGACAAAAGAGCTACGCTGACATTAAAAGAAAAGATATAGAATTTGAAATTGGAGAGATGGTCATGCTTAAAGTTGCACCTTGAAAAGGTGTTGTTCGATTTGGTAATCGAGGGAAATTAAATCCAAGGTATATCGGACCATTCAAGATTATTGATCGTGTCGGACCAGTAGCTTACCGACTTGAGTTACCTCAACAACTCGCGGCTGTACATAACACTTTCCACGTCTCGAATTTGAAGAAATGTTTTGCTAAAGAAGATCTCACTATTCCGTTAGATGAAATCCAAATCAACGAAAAACTTCAATTCATAGAAGAACCCGTCAAAATAATGGATCGTGAGGTTAAAAGACTTAAGAAAAACAAGATACCAATTGTTAAGGTTCGATGGAATGCTCGTAGAGGACCCGAGTTCACCTGGGAATGAGAAGATAAGATGAAGAAGAAATACCCGCATTTATTTCCAGAAGATACGTCAACACCTCCAACTTCTTAAAATTTCGGGACGAAATTTATTTAACTGGTAGGTACTGTAGTGACCCGAACTTTTCCATGTTTATATATATATTAAATGAAATTGTTATTTACATGATTAAGTGTTTCCAACATGTTAAGCAATCAAACTTTTAAAGACTTTATTAATTGAAATAGGTTTCATATAGACAATTGACCACCCAAGTTGACCGGTGATTCACGAACGTTAACACTTGTAAAAACTATATGATGATATATATATGGATATATATATAGTTAACATGATATTATGATAAGTAAACATATCATTAAGTATATTAACAATGAACTACATATGTAAAAACAAGACTACTAACTTAATGATTTTGAAACGAGACATATATGTAACGATTATCGTTGTAACGACATTTAATGTATATATATCATATTAAGATATATTAATACATCATGATATCATGATAATGTAATAATTTAACATCTCATTTGATTTAATAAACAATGGGTTAACAACATTTAACAAGATCGTTAACCTAAAGGTTTCAAAACAACACTTACATGTAACGACTAACGATGACTTAACGACTCAGTTAAAATGTATATACATGTAGTGTTTTAATATGTATTCATACACTTTTGAAAGACTTCAAGACACTTATCAAAATACTTCTACTTAACAAAAATGCTTACAATTACATCCTCGTTCAGCTTCATCAACAATTCTACTCGTATGCACCCGTATTCGTACTCGTACAATACACAGCTTTTAGATGTATGTACTATTGGTATATACACTCCAATGATCAGCTCTTAGCAGCCGATATGAGTCACCTAACACATGTGGGAACCATCATTTGGAAACTAGCATGAAATATCTCATAAAATTACAAAAATATGAGTAATCATTCATGACTTATTTACATGAAAACAAAATTACATATCCTTTATATCTAATCCATACACCAATGACCAAAAACACCTACAAACACTTTCATTCTTCAATTTTCTTCATCTAATTGATCTCTCTCAAGTTCTATCTTCAAGTTCTAAGTGTTCTTCATAAATTCTACAAGTTCTAGTTTCATAAAATCAAGAATACTTCCAAGTTTACTAGCTTACTTCCAATCTTGTAGAGTGATCATCCAACCTCAAGAAATCTTTCTTATTTACAGTAAGATATCTTTCTAATATATGGTAATACTCATATTCAAATTTGATTCAATTTCTATAACTATAACAATCTTATTTCGAGTGAAAATCTTACTTGAACTGCTTTCGTGTCATGATTCTGCTTCAAGAACTTTCAAGCCATCCAAGGATCCTTTGAAGCTAGATCCATTTTTCTCTTTTCCAGTAGGTTTATCCAAGGAACTTAAGGTAGTAATGATGGTCATAACATCATTCGATTCATACATAAAAAGCTATCATATTCGAAGTGGTAAGCTTGTAATCACTGGAACATAGTTTAGTTAATTCTAAACTTGTTCGTAAATAAAGTTAATCCTTCTAACTACACTTTTAAAATCAACTATACACATGATCTATATCTATATTATATGCTAACTTAATGATTTAAAACCCGAAAACACGATAAACACCATAAAACCGAATTTACGTCGTCGTAGTTACAACCGGGGGCTGTTTTGGTTTGGATAATTAAAAACTATGAAAAACTTTGATTTAAAAGCTATACTTCTGGGAAAATTATTTTTCTTATGAACATGAAACCATATCCAAAAATCATGGTTAAACTCAAAGTGAAAGTATGTTTTTCAAAACAGTCATCAAGATGTCGTTCTTTCGACGAAAATGACTACCTCTTTCAAAAATGACTTGTAACTTGTATTTCCGACTATAAACCTATACCTTTTCTATTTAGTTTCATAAATTCAAGTTCAATACGAAACCGTGGCTGCTTAAATCACTCTAAACGGATTAGAAACGAAGAAATGGCGAGCAAAACAAAATTGGTAAAAACTACTCATTTTAGCGACGTGAAAATTGGTAACAAATCTATTCCAACCATAACTTAATCAACTTGTATTGTATATTATGTAATCTTGAGATACCATAGACATGTATACAATGTTTCGACCTATCATGTTGACACATCTATATATATTTCGGAACAACCATAGACACTCTACATGTGAATGTTGGAGTTAGCTATACAGGGTTGAGGTTGATTCCAAAATATATATAGTTTGAGTTGTGATCAATACTGAGATATGTATACACTGGGCCGTTGATTGATTCAAGATAATATATATCGATTTATTTTCTGTACATCTAACTGTGGACAACTAGTTGTAGATTACTAACGAGGACAGCTGACTTAATAAACTTAAAACATCAAAATGTATTAAAAGTGTTGTAAATATATTTTGAACATACTTTGATATATATGTACATATTTGTTATAGGTTCGTGAATCGACCAGTGGCCAAGTCTTACTTCCCGACGAAGTAAAAAAAACTGTGAAAGTGAGTTATAGTCCCACTTTTAAAATCTAATATTTTTGGGATGAGAATACATGCAGGTTTTATAAATGATTTACAAAATAGACACAAGTACGTGAAACTACATTCTATGGTTGAATTATCGAAATCGAATATGCCCCTTTTTATTAAGTCTGGTAATCTAAGAATTAGGGAACAGACACCTTAATTTACGCGAATCCTAAAGATAGATCTATTGGGCCTAACAAACCCTATCCAAAGTACCGGATGCTTTAGTACTTCAAAATTTATATCATATCCGAAGGGTGTCCCGGAATGATGGGGATATTCTTAAATATGCATCTTGTTAATGTCGGTTACCAGGTGTTTACCATATGAATGATTTTTATCTCTATGTATGGGATGTATATTGAAATATGAAATCTTGTGGTCTATTGTTATGATTTGATATATATAGGTTAAACCTATAACTCATCAACATTTTTGTTGATGTTTAAAGCATATTTATTCTCAGGTGAATATTAAGAGCTTCCGCTGTTGCATACTAAAATAAGGACAAGATTTGGAGTCCATGTTTGTATGATATTATGTAAAAACTGCATTCAAGAAACATATGTCGATGTAATATATTTCTATTGTAAACCATTATGTAATGGTCGTGTGTAAACAGTATATTTTAGATTATCATTATTTGATAATCTACTTAATGCTTTTGAAACCTTTATTGATAAAATAAAGGTTATGGTTGTTTTAAAAATGAATGCAGTCTTTGAAAAACGTCTCATATAGAGGTCAAAACCTCGCAACGAAATCAATTAATATGGAACGTTTATAATCAATATGAACGGGACATTTCAATCGTATCTTTCATTATAAATATCCTCCATATTTCTGAAGATATTTTTATAACTATTCTTATCTGAAATCATTAATCTCTTCGTGCTATCAGTGTTACATCATATAGAAACTGTTAGTTTCTACATTCTGTAAACTTTCGAGCTTAAAATATGAATGTTATTGAAGTAATGTTGGAAACTGAAGCATGAGTTAGTATAATATAATGACACTTGATCAACGTGATTATATTACAGTAATTCATGCTGAGTTTCTAATGGAACGTGATTATATTACACGACTCTTACGTTCAGTCTAATCTATAAACATATCAAGAACATATTTTTCTTGATAGTCCTATCTTTCCTTGAATTCTGGTAATTTGACAAATCAAATCGTGTTATCACGTTCCTTCCTGCTTAGAACATTATAATCATTCAAAACTCTATATCTACGAATTTTGACCATTATTTAGTTGACTTAAAGTCGGGAAAAGAAGACAAAAGCATGAAGCTTCGAAATAGAAAGGGGGTATAAATTGTAGCAAATAAGAGAGAGTATTAACTGTGGGTGACAATGATTATAGGAGACAGAAGTAGGGACACTTAAATATAAGACAAAATATAAAGCCCAATAACAACACGGAAGTTACAAACCGTGGATATTAATACGAATAGTGTTAACACCTATTTCCTTATGAGGTAAGGCTTAGTATGTCAACAAGAGACTAGAAGTGATCTAGCTTTAGGAGGGCGGAGTGTTACCGATTGATTTTTACCCTCGGGAAATAATCCCTGCAGACCCGGTACACAAGTGTAGAAACTTGTGGGGTGGCTTAATCAATCTGTCGTCCGTAGAGCGTAAGAGTGCTAGCCGGATGACTTCTAGTGAGAGAAAGTAGAGAGAGAAAGAGAAGTGAAGTCTCAGCTCTCAAAGTTGTCAGAATATCTGAACCTGTGTAAAATGACGACCCAAGGGGTCTATTTATAGTGTCAGATCTACCAGATTTGTTTGGGGACACGTGTCAAATGATGATACGTTCTGTTACATGTGTTCCAAAATTTATGCTAAATGCGGCGCTCTCCGTCCAGGGCTTATGCGCTAGGCGGCCTTCAGGGCTTACGCATGACGGAGCAGCCTATACAGCGGAGAACGCTGGACGGACAATCTCCACAAAACTGTTGTTTCCAGCCTTCCTGATGCTATTTTTATGCAACTATTATGCCTTTTATGTGTGTATATGATAGGATACACCATTAAGTCCCCCCAGTTTAAGGACTTAAGCATTTGAAAAATGATTAAGTTGTTAAACTTTCGATAACGCATGCCAAACCAGCCTGTTCATTGCCCACTTGCATTAGGGAAAACATTTTAGGCATTAAATGTAGACGAATTTTACTGACACTGTTATGATTGTCTTCTTACGGCTGAGATCATCCACGCGCCTCCAGTTGTAAAAAGTATTATTTCGTACCCTTCGTTTAAACTCGCCCATACACGTGTCTCAATCATGACCATAAAAATTGCACCGATGAACCCTTATAAAAACCATCATAACCCTGTTACCATCACTTTTTTACCTTTGCCAAGATCCAAAAAGCATATTTCTCCCAAATCTTCATCGCCTTCTTCAATCTTCAACTTTTTAAGGTTTACCGTCTTCCAAGGTCAGTACACTTCATCTTACTACTATTTTCTTCTTGTTGATATCTGTTACTGTATTATCATGGCTTCTTCACGGAGTACTGGCCAAGAACACGCCAAGCCTTCTTCATCAAATACTGCTAACATTCCAGAAGTTAGCACGATCGCTTCATCATTGACTAGTGAATATTTAGATGGATTAAAGATTGCCTTTCGCCATCTCAATCAATACAACCCTGTTCTTTCCACTATCGGACAAACTGCTGACAATCCTCCTGAGGGAAAAATTACTTTATACGCTTTACAAATTACCCACGGCAACCTTCGTGTTCCCCTTACTAACTTTCTTCTTCGCCTTCTTAGATATTACGGGGCCTGTCTTAGTCAGATACATCCCCATGGTCTTCAAAAAATCATCCTTTTTGAAATGTACTGTAATGCTATTAATATAAAGCCTCGCATTATTGTTTTTATCTCTTTGTTTAGAATCCGCACAATTAGCGATTGCTGGCTTACTATTGATAGTAAGAAAAATAATCATTTTGTTGGTCTAAATAGAGTTTCAAACTTGAAGGACTGGAAAAGTCCATTTTTCTTTGTTGATGAAACTGTTATTCTGGAGGAATACTCCGTTGTCCGGGAGTGGGGTGCTATTGATACTGGCATAGGAAAGGGTGTTAAAATTTCTCCCGCAGAACAGCGGATAGTAAATAGCTTGAAAGGACTCCGTATTTCACCCAGATCATACGAAAGGTATGAGGGAATCCTTGTGCTGTGAAAAGTGAGCCAAGAATGGCCAAGCAATTCTGTGCCAGTACTTCGTGAGAAAAAACAGGGTAGGATGTGATATGATCATCCTATTATATATATAGATTTTTGTCCACTGTTTGTCATGTGTACTTATATTTCTATTAATGTGTAATCTTTGCAGGCAACTCCGTGATGCAGGACCGCTCTGTTCTTTTATCCCCTGATCTTGATGATGATGTGGAGGTCATTGCTCGTGAAAAAACTGTTGAAGAGCTTGAGGCGGAGAGAGTTGCAGCTGAAGCTAAAGCTGCTGCTGATGCTGAAAAGGGGAAAGAAATTGCTGTGAGCAGCTCAGACAGCGAATCCGGGTCTGATCATACAGACACTGAGCGGACAACGGATGACACCACCACCGCCGATCAGCAAACATCGGCATCAATTGACATCACGGGTGAAACCAACCCTACTCCTCCTCCAACCCAAAAGACAAGAAAGAAGAGCATAGGCTCTAAAAGGGTGAAGAGTACTGAGGAGGGCAAAAAGCAAAAACGTAGGAGAAGTATGTCCATTCTGCTCTCTTTTGAAAATGCACATGTTTTTGCTTATAACTGTTATGTTTATTCATAATACTAATTTGTTTTTGTTAGTAATTTTAGCAGAGTCGGATGATAGCCAAGGGAAGGCTACGGAGGGCGGTGACCGGAGGCCGGAGAGGAATCTTGAAAGTGAAAGAGAGAAGGGCCTGAAAATGCATGACCCAAACTTTGCCCCCTTCGATGAATCTGAATTTCATGAAGATAGGCCTGAAGGCAACTCTGCTTATGATTCTCCTCTTCCTAATATCACTAATCCTGCTGTCACCTCCTCCAATGTTCAAGAGCCAACTCTTCCTGCTCATGTGAGGGCTTTGCAAGCCATCATTGCAAACCCCGCCACTAAAGATAAAGAATTTGCAACTCTTATTCAGGTATGAACGATAAGACCCTCTGCATATATATGCTTGTAATTTATTGATGTGAGCTGTTTGAAATAACTCATAAAATTTTATTGATGTACATGGTTGTGTTATCCCTGAACTGAAACCCCAATTATCTGCTCTTCGTTCTCATCAACTCAGGGAATCAACTATGGCAGCTCATGTACTGCTAACCAACCACCTGGACTCTGTGCTGCAACTGCAGGAACATCAAGAGTCTATTCTTACCTTTGCTCGTAAAGACATAGCTGAAAGTGCAAATACTCGTAAAAGAGCTGCTGATGCTGAGCGTGCCTTAAATGATGCGCAGAAAATAATAAAGGCTAAAGAAGTCGAGTTAAAAAGTGCTCAAGATGTTGCTGCTGTTCTGCAAGGGGAAAAGGATGCTGAGCAGGTGAAAGTGGGTGAGCTGGAGAAACAGCTGAGTGCAGAGAAAGAAGTCTGCTGAGCTACTCCGGAGGGCGGAGAAAGGCGAGGGCAATTTTGCTGAGCTTAAGAAAGGTGTGCCAGGTCTGATAGCTAAGGTGCTTGGATCCAGTCTTGTAGGGAATCCTTACAATGATTATGTTGATGCTGCCTGCGCCCATGCTATTGCTGATGTGACCGGCAAGCTGTTCAAACGCCTTGCTCCCAACCAAACGCCTTCTGCTGCCATTGCCAAACTTATGCCTCCTGGTACTTAAGAAAAAGTTGATGAGGCCAAGAACAAATTGATAAATCTGAAGATAAATGTTTATGATGAAGTATGCAGCAAAGAAGACTCTTCTGCTCAAGATGTGCTTGGAGTGCAGTTTAATTGATCTTTGTAAAAATTTCAAACAATGTTTTGTAATAAACTTCTTACTAACTTTAACATTATATATATATATATATATATATATATATATATATATATATATACTGACTTTATTGTGATGACTATGTGTGCTTATATGCTTGTTGCAAATATTTTTATGCATAACGCTTTAAAACCAATCAATTATGCACCTGAGCATAAAATTTCTATACACAACTATACAGTGTATAATTTGAGCAAATCATTTTGAAAAGTGCATAAGGTAACTCATATGTAAATGCCTTGCAGTATCAAGAATACGATGTCTGATTACGCCTTCCATCATAAAATTAATGAGGAAGAATTATGAAGTGTTTTAGAAGAATTACTATAAATCAATAAACTCTCCGTCTTACGCCTTCCGTCATAAAGTATATGAGAAAGAATTGCTAATTATTTTGCCTTCATACATAAAATATATAACTTCATTCTGTGAAGTAATTTTTTATAATGTTTGTCATGACAAGTATCTGAGTTTTGTATCATGCCTCGGTGCGTTCTAGTAAAACTTAAACGTTTTCTAGCCGATCCCTTGTGCCTTTACTGGCCGGCACAAAAGCTTCCGCCATCGGAGGTATTTAAAAATACGATCCTTCTGTGGGCAGGTTATAAATGTAATGTTTTACATTTGTCACGGGCAGCACTTTGTTTAAGAAAAATATAAAATTATTGTTCAGTACTGTGCAGTACATAAACGATTGATGACGACTTTTAGGTGGATCAAGCCTAATTAGTACGTCATGAATGTTTAATGTATGCAATTGCTAATGTATGCACTGCAAAATAACCACAATGGTTCACAGTAAGTTTGATAAACGCTGCATCATCTTATAATTCGAAATGTGTTCTTCAAATGCCAAACAGGCATGAGTACAACGATTGTAAAAGACTGCTTTTATTGAAATGCTAAATGAAACTGCTCTTTATTGAAAAGATAAACACTGTTCTTGATAACTTGTTAACAAATTGCTTCTTCATATGCCGAGCGCCCAGCGCTGTCCGGCCTTCACACTTGCTTACGGAATGAAAAACTCCTGAACTTTTTCCTCGCTGAATAACCTATCATGCCTTCTCTGATTCATTCTGCCTTCTGGCCCATTTGCAAACATTGATCTTTCCCTTGTTGGCTGCACATACTGTGAATGTATGGCTGCGACTCCATTTGGAGTGGCGAATCTGACCTCTGCATGGGCCGTCGATGTTATTGCTCCAAACTTAGCCAAAGCTGTTCTTCCAAAAAGGACATTAAAATGAGAATTGCCATCTATGATTGTGAAATCATTTGTTTCCGGTCTCAACAATGGGAATGTGCCCATAACAACTTCCAAACGAATCTGCCCCATGGCATTTATCGATGCTCCTGTTAGTCCAGAAACTTTCAACCTCGTTTGCCTAGCTCTGCTCTGCACATGCCTTGGAAAAGTTCTCAAACAATGCCAGTAGATGATGTCAGCTTCACTTCCTGTATCTGTGTAGATACAATTGACAAACTTATTTGATATCTCTGCTGAAATGATCACTGGTTGGACGGACAACGCCCAATTCTGAATTGGCTGAAAGATAATTGGGGCATATCTCCAGCTGTCCAAATTGCTGTTTGATGATTCACCTTCTTCATAATGACCATCGTTAATCCAAACCATCCTGATTACAACTTCTGGAGTTGTCTCACGCTCTGTGATCCGTTCTCCGTACTGCGGTTGGTTCCGATTATCTCTTCCGCCATGCTGCTCTCTTCTGTTCTCTCCACGGCGTCCTATGCTACCATCATTCCTTTACCACGCAAATTTCCTGCGAGGATCATTCCTCCTGTACTGTTTGCCAGGCAACCAATGATTCAGTTCTCCTACCTTGATTTTTGCTATAATTTCACTCATCAAAGATTTACAATTGTCCGTATCATGGCCCCAAGCCTCATGGAAATCACACCACAACTCACTCTTTGGACCCTCCCTCTCTTCCATAGGTGCTGGAGCATTGAAAGTGGGCAGAATTGGTTCAGTGAAAAGGATCTCTTTCGGCGTTTTGGTAAGCGCCATTATTAACGGGTGCCTTTCTATTGGCTTTCTGTTGTGGTGAAAATCATTAGGGTGATTGTTTCCTCTCCATCCTCCATTTGAATTGTCATTCCTTCTCTGATTTCTGTCAAAATACCGTCCTCTGTTGTGCGGCTTGCTACTACTGCCAGTATCAAACTTGTTCAACCCACGCTCACCAGCTCGAACATGCCTCTGTGCAACCTCCAAAGCTTGATGCAATGTTTTTGGCAAGTCATACCGTAATGCATGAACAAGTGCACTAAACTGTCGTTGGTCCAAACAGAAAATGAAACCAGATACAAGCTGTGATTCTGGACAATCAGGAATCTTCTGTGCTTCAAGTGTATAATTCTTCATAAAATTGCTCAAAGATTCGTTATGATGCATTGTGATCTCGTGTGCATCAAGATGTGTCAGAGTACAGCTCCGTAGATTTTGGTATTGCATCACAAATTTTTCTCTCAAATCAAGAAAACTGGTAATACTCCTTGGCGGCAAACTAGCAAACCATTCGCGTGCCATTTTCTGCAATACCATAGGAAACATATGGCATGCAGTTTCATCCTCCCAATGCTGCAACCTCATAACACCTTCAAACATAGTCAGAAAATCTTCCAGATCCATTGTGCCATCATAAACTCCAATTGCTGGTATAGCAAGATTTCTGGGCAATGGATAATTAGCAATTCGATCAATGAAACACTGCATTGATTCTACCATCGCTGGTGGCTTGGTGGCTTGTTCTCCAGTAATAAGGGCAAAAAAGTTGTCCACAGCCACAGCACGGACGGCGGGCTGCGCTAAGCGTTGCTTGTATTTTGCTGAAGCTGTATGCTTAAGAATGTCATTAAAAAGCAACACTGCCTGCTTTCTGACATGAACTCATCTTTGTCAATTTCATCATCAGAGTCATTATTATCATAACTCAGGTCATTATCATCCCCAGAATCATCAATAAGACTGCCCAGCTTGTCAAGTAGCCTGGATAACTTGTACTTTGATATAGATTGCCTTTTCATTATCTGCTTGTCTTTGCCATCCACCGAAAAGGAATAAATGACGGACATCGCCGTGGTTGCATCAATGGTCGTCGCTCTGGATTAGTAACAAAATTTGGAAGTCTTTCTGCACTTTTAGCTGTCGCTTCTCCGATTACTGGCCTTTTCTCCGAATTAGTTGCCAAATGTTTAAGCCTCTCTGTAGTTTCAGCAACTGTTTCTTCAATCGTACCATCTAGTGGTGAAATAGGTACATCTTCAACAGTGACCATGTCGTCAGTTGATGGATGATTGACTGCTTCAAGTACAAATGGAGCTTCAGCTACTTTCGTTCCTTTTTCGTTTCGTGTGTTCTTTGCATTAGTGGATGGCGCCATTGTTAACACCTATTTCCTTATGAGGTAAGGCTTAGTATGTCAACAAGAGACTAGAAGTGATCTAGCTTTAGGAGGGTGGAGTGTTGCCGATTGATTTTTACCCTCGGGAAATAATCCCTGCAGACCCGGTATACAAGTGTAGAAACTTGTGGGGTGGCTTAATCAATCTGTCATCCGTAGAGCGTAAGAGTGCTAGCCGGATGACTTCTAGTGAGAGAAAGTAGAGAGAGAAAGAGAAGTGAAGTCTCAGCTCTCAAAGTTGTCAGAATATCTGAACCTGTGTAAAATGGCGACCCAAGGGGTCTATTTATAGTGTCAGATCTACCAGATTTGTTTGGGGACACGTGTCAAATGATGATACGTTCTGTTACATGCCTTCAGGGCTTACGCATGACGGAGCAGCCTATACAGCGGAGAACGCTGGACGGACAATCTCCACAAAACTGTTGTTTCCAGCCTTCCTGATGCTATTTTTATGCAACTAATATGCCTTTTATGTGTGTATACGATAGGATACACCATTAAATAGCAATATAAAGACACGGCATAATTAAGAATAGTATCACCCCAAGGTTATATTAAAAGCAAACAGATTTTTCTGGTGGACGATTGAAAGGAAGGATGACAGAAATGATAATTTGGGAAATATCAGAGATTAGAACCGGACTAAGCATTTTCACAATCTTTTGGATGTATGAACTAAGAGAGAAAGTATAGGAATGGTGAGAACAATGGAACAGAAAAGTTAATTTGTAATGGAAATATCAGACAGAGTACTCTAGGCAGATCATCGTATTTAATTATAGAGATCTTAATTTCCTTACTCGCCGAAGAATCAAATCTTTTACATTTCGAAGATTTTCTTTAAATCCCTTGAATTCCAGAATTCAACCAAGGCAACGTCATAAGTTGAAAATGAAACTT
Organism: Rutidosis leptorrhynchoides; assembly: GCF_046630445.1. Lineage (NCBI taxonomy): Eukaryota > Viridiplantae > Streptophyta > Magnoliopsida > Asterales > Asteraceae > Rutidosis > Rutidosis leptorrhynchoides. Next base: position 271,559,304 of record NC_092334.1, read on the forward strand.
CATTTATTCATCTCACTCTTTTGTGATAACTTTATTCGTGCTCTTCGAATAATCGAATTGTTTTATCTGTATTATCTAATAATGATAAAACTCTATCAGCTCATATTCGTCAGGAAAACATATTTATTGTTAGCCATGACGACCTCACTCAAATTTTGGGACGAAATTTCTTTAACGGGTAGGTACTGTGATGACCCGGGAATTTTCGACCAAATTTAAACTTAATCTTTATATGAATTTGACACGGTAAGCAAAGTCTGTAATGTGAAGTCTCAAAAAAAAACTTTGAATTGTGTTCACATATTCATTTAACCTTCGACCCGTTCCAACGATTCACGAGCAATTGTTGTAAACTAATATATATACATATATGTATATATAAATATAAATAATTATGTATAATAAATTGAGATAATGAACTACAATTAAATCATTAGGATTAACTATGTAAAAATAATATACAAAATAAATATGGTCTATGTATAATTATTATTAGTTTTAACATATATATATTGTATAAATAATAATTATGTAATAAAGTTAATATATAATATATTATATAAGTAATGGTACAGATATATAATACAAATATAAATATAGTTTATATAATAATATTGTTACTACTTCTAATATTAATATCAATATGAGTGTTATGAATAATCTATAAATATAAACTTAATAATGTATTATTATTATTAATATATTTGTTATTATTAATAATATTAGTATTATTAATATTATTGTTATTAACAATATCATTACTATACATTTTATGATAATTAATAACATTATCATTAGTAATGTTATTATTATAATTTTTTTTTCATTTAGTGTATTATTATCAAAGTTATATTTAATATTAAGATTAATTATAATCTATAAAATAAATAAATATAAGAGATGTATAAATATAGATATATATAAAAATAAATAGATAAATACAAATACATATAAAAAATACGCGATATATACAGATAATTACATTAGGAAATCAGTATTTTATTTATTTATTATTATTATTATTATTATTACACTTATTTATTTAATAATAATAATTATATTATAAACGTATTTATATCAAAAGGAGAATCATAATCAGTTTCAAGTAGCAATCAATCTGTTTATGATTTTGATTATGTCCCTAAAACTAGTACAAATCAAGAATTTAAAACTTCAGTACCATCCAAAATCAGTTGAGTGTCATTTTCTACTTTTATTTTTTTTAAACTCTTCTGATGGAAATCGAATATTATTGTTGACCTTTAATCTATATTTAACAAGGGAATTGATCACTGTTATGGGTAAAAATCGTTCAGTCCTTACATCTTCTTTATCAATTATCAATTTCAACTAACTCAAACCATTGAATTTAAAACAGAATAATAAAACTGCAGCTCATGTATGCTCTGTTGTGTTCATAATTTTGAAAAAGTCGAATTCAAACCTTATTTCAAAAAGTAAGAATGCAATTTGGTTAGGATTCGTTATTATATACTATCTGCAAAAGATCTTTCTTCAAATCTTTCTATCAATCTTTAATTTTGGAGTCAAAGTAAATCTTCAAAAAAGTCAAAGACTTTGTTCATAGTAAAATTCGAGATCGTTTTTCTGTTGTAATTAAAATTAGTAATCCAGAAAGTTTCTAATTAGGATTATGAATCTTTTTCATGTTGTAACTATAGTCTAAAACATACTAGAATTTCGAAATCGATTTTTAGTTCAAACGTGGGTTCATCAGACTTTTTATTATTATTATTTATTTTGTCTGATTAAACCAAATTAACTAAACAGATATATTACGTTTCAGATATAAAACTTTATATATAATATCATATTGGATATAGGATTGATCTTGGGTTGATTTGATATCGGGTATGAAGAAGATAAAAATGGCAGCCGATAGAAATAGTTTAAATAAAATTTGATAGTAATAATAATCAGAAAAGCTGTCATAGAGGAATGGTCAGGGGGATGTGTTGGGTATCGAGGGGTCTCGCGTTCGAACCCTTGCATGCTCGCTATAGTTCTTTTTGGCCGATTTTTGAGGTAGTTCCTTAGTTTTATTTATTATTTATTATTATTATTACTTTTAACATTATTATTGTTATTATTATTGTTAATATAAATTGTTATTATTATCATTATTGTTATTATTAATTATAAGAATTATTCATATTATTATTATATGTATAAGTAGTATAATCATTATTATTATTATTATTATTATTATTATTATTATTATTATTATTATTATTATTATTATTATTATTATTATTATTATTATTATTATTATTATTATTATTATTTTCCTTATTATTGTTATTGTTATTGTTAGTACTATTATTATTATTATTATGAATATGTTTAGGATTATTATTATTGTTATAAAACAATACAAGTTATTATTACTGAAATGTCCCGTTCTTATTGATTAAAAACGTTTCATATTAATTGATTTCGTTACGAGGTTTTGACCTCTATATGAGACGTTTTTCAAATACTGCATTCATTTTTAAAATAAACCATAACCTTTATTTCATAAATAAAGGTTTAAAAAGCTTTACATAGATTATCAAATAATGATAATCTAAAATATCCGGTTTACACACGACCATTACATAATGGTTTACAATACAAATATGTTACATCGAAATCAGTTTCTTGAATGCAGTTTTTACACAATATCATACAAACATGGACTCCAAATCTTGTCCTTATTTTAGTATGCAACAGCGGAAGCTCTTAGTATTCACCTAAGAATAAACATGCTTTAAACATCAACAAAAATGTTGGTGAGTTATAGGTTTAACCTATATATATCAAATCGTAACAATAGACCACAAGATTTCATATTTCAATACACATCCCATACATAGAGATAAAAATCATTCATATGATGAACACATGGTAACCGACATTAACAAGATGCATATATAAGAATATCCCCATCATTCCGGGACACCCTTCGAATATGATATAAATTTCGAAGTACTAAAGCATCCGGTACTTTGGATGGGATTTGTTAGGCCCAATAGATCTATCTTTAGGATTCGCGTCAATTAGGGTGTTTGTTCCCTAATTCTTAGATTACCAGACTTAATAAAAAGGGGCATATTCGATTTCGATAATTCAACCACAGAATGTAGTTTCACGTACTTGTGTCTATTTTGTAAATCATTTATAAAACCTGCATGTATTCTCATCCCAAAAATATTAGATTTTAAAAGTGGGACTATAACTCACTTTCACAGATTTTTACTTCGTCGGGAAGTAAGACTTGGCCACTGGTTGATTCACGAACCTATAACAATATATACATATATATCAAAGTATGTTCAAAACATATTTACAACACTTTTAATATATTTTGATGTTTTAAGTTTATTAAGTCAGCTGTCCTCGTTAGTAACCTACAACTAGTTGTCCACAGTTAGATGTACAGAAATAAATCGATAAATATTATCTTGAATCAATCCACGACCCAGTGTATACGTATCTCAGTATTGATCACAACTCAAACTATATATATTTTGGAATCAACCTCAACCATGTATAGCTAACTCCAACATTCACATATAGAGTGTCTATGGTTGTTCCGAAATATATAGATGTATCGACATGATAGGTCAAAACATTGTATACGTGTCTATGGTATCTCAAGATTACATAATATACAATACAAGTTGATTAAGTTATGGATGGAATAGATTTGTTACCAATTTTCACGTAGCTAAAATGAGAAAAATTATCCAATCTTGTTTTACCCATAACTTCTTCATTTTAAATCCGTTTTGGGTGAATCAAATTGCTATGGTTTCATATTGAACTCTATTTTATGAATTAAGATTCAAAATAGGTATAGGTTTATAGTCAGAAAAATAAGTTACATGTCGTTTTTGTAAAGGTAGTCATTTCAGTCGAAAGAACGACGTCTAGATGACCATTTTAGAAAACATACTTCCACTTTGAGTTTAACCATAATTTTTGGATATAGTTTCATGTTCATAATAAAAATCATTTTCCCAGAATAACAACTTTTAAATCAAAGTTTATCATAGTTTTTAATTAACTAACCCAAAACAGCCCGCGGTGTTACTACGACGGCGTAAATCCGGTTTTACGGTGTTTTTCGTGTTTCCAGGTTTTAAATCATTAAGTTAGCATATCATATAGATATAGAACATGTGTTTATTTTATTTTAAAATTCAAGTTAGAAGGATTAACTTTTATTTGCGAACAAGTTTAGAATTAACTAAACTATGTTCTAGTGATTACAAGTTTAAACCTTCGAATAAGATAGCTTTATATGCATGAATCTAATGATGTTATGAACATCATTACTACCTCAAGTTCCTTGGATAAACCTACTGGACATGAGAAAAATGGATCTAGCTTTAAAGGATCCTTGGATGGCTTGAAAGTTCTTGAAGCAGAATCATGACACGAAAACAATTTCAAGTAAGATTTCCACTCGAAATAAGATTGTTATAGTTATAGAAATTGAATTAAAGTTTGAATATGATTATTACCTTGTATTAGAAAGATAACCTACTGTAAGTAACAAAGGTTTCTTGATCTTGGATGATTACTTGGAATGGATTTAGAAAACTTGGAAATAAACTTGCAATCTTGGAAGTATTCTTGATTTTATGAAACTAGAACTTTTGTAATTTATGAAGAACACTTAGAACTTGAAGATAGAACTTGAGAGAGATCAACTAGATGAAGAAAATTGAAGAATGAAAGTGTTTGTAGGTGTTTTTGGTCATTGGTGTATGGATTAGATATAAAGGATATGTAATTTTGTTTTCATGTAAATAAGTCATGAATGATTACTCATATTTTTGTAATTTTATGAGATATTTCATGCTAGTTGCCAAATGATGGTTCCCACATGTGTTAGGTGACTCACATGGGCTGCTAAGAGCTGTTCATTGGAGTATATATACCAATAGTACATACATCTAAAAGCTATGTATTGTACGAGTACGAATACGGGTGCATACGAGTAGAATTGTTGATGAAACTGAACGAGGATGTAATTGTAAGCATTTTTGTTAAGTAGAAGTATTTTGATAAGTGTCTTGAAGTCTTTCAAAAGTGTATGAATACATATTAAAACACTACATGTATATACATTTTAACTGAGTCGTTAAGTCATCGTTAGTCGTTACATGTAAATGTTGTTTTGAAACCTTTAGGTTAACGATCTTGTTGAATGTTGTTAACCCATTGTTTATACAAATGAGATGTTAAATTGTTATATTATCATGATATTATGATATATAATATATCTTAGTATTATATATATATACAGTTAAATGTCGTTACAACGATAATCGTTACATATATGTCTCGTTTCGAAATCATTAAGTTAGTAGTCTTATTTTTACATATGTATTTCATTGTTAATACACTTAATAATATATTTACTTATCATTTAACATAATTAACCAAGTGTATCAATATCTTAATATGATTCATATGTACCTAGTAAGACGTTGTTATAACGATAATCGTTATATATATCGTTTTCGAGTTTCTTAAATTAATAGTCTCATTTTTATGTATATAACTCATTGTTAAAATACCTAATGAGATACATACTTCTAATAAAATCATTTTAACTATATATATAACCATATATATGTCATCGTATAGTTTTTACAAGTTTTAACGTTCGTGAATCACCGGTCAACTTGGGTGGTCAATTGTCTATATGAAACCTATTTCAATTAATCAAGTCTTAACAAGTTTGATTGCTTAACATGTTGGAAACACTTAATCATGTAAATAACAATTTCATTTAATATATATATATATATATATATAAACATGGAAAAGTTCGGGTCACTACAGTACCTACCCGTTAAATAAATTTCGTCCCGAAATTTTAAGCAGTTGGAGGTGTTGACGTATCTTCTGGAAATAAATGCGGGTATTTCTTCTTCATCTGATCTTCACGCTCCCAGGTGAACTCGGGTCCTCTACGAGCATTCCATCGAACCTTAACAATCGGTATCTTGTTTTGTTTAAGTCTCTTAACCTCACGATCCATTATTTTGACGGGTTCTTCAATGAATTGATGTTTTTCATTGATTTGGATTTCGTCCAACGGAATAGTGAGATCTTCTTTAGCAAAACATTTCTTCAAATTTGAGACGTGGAAAGTGTTATGTACAGCTGCGAGTTGTTGAGGTAGCTCCAGTTGGTAAGCTACTGGTCCGACACGATCTATAATCTTGAATGGTCCAATGTACCTTGGATTTAGTTTCCCCCGTTTACCAAATCGAACAACGCCTTTCCAAGGTGAAAACTTAAGCATGACCATTTCTCCAATTTCAAACTCGATATCTTTTCTTTTACTGTCCGCGTAGCTCTTTTGTCGACTCTGGGCGGTTTTCAATCTTTGTTGAATTTGGATGATTTTCTCGGTAGTCTCTTGTATTATCTCCGGACCCGTAATCTGTCTATCCCCCACTTCATTCCAACAAATCGGAGACCGGCACTTTCTACCATAAAGTGCCTCAAACGGCGCCATCTCAATACTAGAATGATAACTGTTGTTGTAGGAAAATTCTGCTAACGGTAGGTGTCGATCCCAACTATTTCCAAAATCAATAACACATGCTCGTAGCATGTCTTCAAGCGTTTGTATCGTCCTTTCGCTCTGCCCATCAGTTGGTGGATGATAGGCAGTACTCATGTCTAGACGAGTTCCTAATGCTTGCTGTAATGTCTGCCAGAATCTTGAAATAAATCTGCCATCCCTATCAGAGATAATAGAGATTGGTATTCCATGTCTTGAGACGACTTCCTTCAAATACAGTCGTGCTAACTTATCTATCTTGTTATCTTCTCTAATTGACAGGAAGTGTGCTGATTTGGTGAGACGATCAACTATTACCCAAATAGTATCAAAACCACTTGTAGTCCTTGGCAATTTAGTGATGAAATCCATGGTAATGTTTTCCCATTTCCATTTCGGGATTTTGGGTTGTTGAAGTAGACCTGATGGTTTCTGATGCTCAGCTTTGACCTTAGAACACGTCAAACATTCTCCTACATATTTAGCAACATTGGCTTTCATACCCGGCCACCAAAAATGTTTCTTGAGATCCTTGTACATCTTTCCCGTTCCAGGATGTATTGAGTATCTGGTTTTATGAGCTTCTATAAGTACCATTTCTCTCATATCTCCAAATTTTGGTACCCAAATCCTTTCAGCCTGTAACATCCCGCATTTTTCCATTTAATTTTCCCTTATACTATTTTAAACTCCGTTATATGTTTATAACATCTCCCGTTAATACGCGTTTTAAATTATCTCATTTAGGTAATTCACGCACCCGTTTCCAAAGTTGTGGGACTAAGTTTGACAAAGGAGCAAAGAGGTGACTAGGTCAAAGAGTCAACACTCTTCCTCCTCCATTCATTATTTCGTTTCTTTTCCATTTTTCTCTAATACTTTCACAAATTCTCTCAAACACCATTTCAAAGATTCATCATCTAATCAAAATCTAGCAAGCTTCAATCTAAACTAATTTCATATTTGGAATCCTTGCAACTTCCTCTTCGATTCCATACCGATTACATCTCATTTGGGTAACTTTCTAAAATCACTAGATTTTGTGTTCTTGATGTTTTTAAGTTATAAAATTGTTAATTAGTGTCTATGGCTCAAGTCTAACATGAATATATGATTTATATGCTCGATTTCCTTATTTGAAGTAATTAGCTTGAGTATGAACTTTGGTGTGTTTGATTTGGTGATTTGGTTGCTTGAATGTTGTTAAATGTTAAAAATGCATGTATTAAATGTATTCCTAGTATCACTAGCTTCAATTTGATGTGTAGGTTGCTTGAGAAAACTCCATAAACTCGATTATTGGTTTTGGTGGATTTGGGTTAGGGTTTGATGAACTTGAAATGGACTTTTGATGCTTTGAATGACATAAAATGTTATTTGTAAGTGTTAGGTTGTATTGTATGCTTGATCACCTTCGAAACGGCATATCATTCATGTAAATTGGTTGCCGAATCATCGAATTTCATTTATGAACTTGAATGCATTTAATGAGGAGCTTTGAATGTGATTTTGGTTGTTGTAAATGTAAAAGTGATTGATGAAATGTGTTTAGTTGTTTTCCTTGTCAAAATACCTTTCCGATGATATAAGATACATGCTTTGGTTGTTTGCGGGTCATAAATGGTGATTGTTTGAAGTTAGGTTCGTGCATAAAACTTAAAAACTGCCAGTTTTCTCTGCACAGGTAATGGCGCGGCGCGCCATATACCCGCGCGGCGCTCCAAAGTAGGCTGTCTAACTTTGTCCATTTTTGGAAAATGTTTGCTATGCTACGCACCTCCGATTCACATGTAACTTGTTCTAACATACTCACATATGATTAAAAACCTCAGAAAAATAGTTCGGGACCCGACCCGAACGTGTTGACTTTTTTGTTGACTTTGACCGACCAAAGTTTGACTTTTTGTCAAACTTAACCAAATGATTATGCAATATTCCTAACTTGTTTCTATACTTGTATCTTGCATGAAACTTGACAAATTGATTCACATGCTACGTAATCGAGTCGTAACGAGCCATAGGACTAATTGAACATCTTTGACCTTTTGTGTTACCGTTGTTGATACGACCTATTTGTTTAGGTGAAGGCTAGCATTGTTCTTTGCACACGTTACTTGTCGAAGTACTTATTTACTCTTCCGCTCAAGGTGAGATCATAGTCCCACTTTTACTCTTTTGCACTTACATTTGGGATGAGAAAACATAAATGTTTCTTTTTATTAAGTGAACACAAGTACAGGAAAACAAACATTCTACATACGAGTTTGAACAAAAATTCTCAATTCGATTATCATTAGTTACACTTGCCGGGTGTAAGTGAGAACTTATGTTATATGGCCATATGGGTTTGACAAACCCTCATTCAAATAGTTCGCTACCGTTTACGAATGAAATGTATTTTCGAGAAACAGTGTATGTTCTAACACTATTGTGATGGGGTTCTATGGAAGGAATGTTAAGCATTGATAATTGGGTGCTCGTGAAACAAACTTTTTGAATGTATTACTATTATATCATTGTTGCAAATCTTGTGGTTCACTTGTACTTACTTACTCAAACCTATGATTTCACCAACGTTTTCGTTGACAGATTTCTATGTTTTTCTCAGGTCCTTGAACATTTGTGTGATACATGTTTCCGCTCATTACTTTTGATACTTGCTTGGATGTCGAGTAAACATGCATACGTGGAGCGTCTTTTGGCTACTTTCATTTGTGTCGCATATATTTAAATTGTACTTTAAACTTTCTTATGTAACTAGTTGTCGAACTACCTTGTAAACCTTGAAACATCTTTACTTTTGAAATGAATGCGACATACTTTTGGTCAAACGTTTTTTTAAAGACTTATAACCACGTAACGGGACCTAAGTAGACGGCGCCGTCAAAGACGATTTTGTCGGGTCGCTACAGATGGTATCAGAGCGTTGGTTGTAGGGATTTAGAGTTCACTGGTGTCAACCCCGAGTCATAGGGTACATTAGTGAGTCTAGACTACAACCGGCATATAGACTTGAAGTAGGAATTACTTGACTACTTGTGCATTATACTCGAACGTTTCTACTCACATCTACTTTTATTTCATCTTAATCTCACATTGTTTAATTTGATTGATGCGCCACCTTGACTTAGTGAAATGATGTCGAATGCACATATGAATCAGGGTAATATAATTTCCGGGATTATATTACGGTGACTCATATGAACGTTCCGATATTGTGGCATAAAGAATTTAAGGCGAGTCAAGGAAAAATTTTTCTCTCTATCCTTATTCCATATCATGATTAGTATTATTGAAAATACTAATCAACGGTATTCTTGTGTTTTGAAGGAACAATGCCTCCTCGTCGTGTGCCACGCCATGAGACTCCCGAACAAGCTCTACAACGAATGATAGCCACCGCCGTGGAAGCGGCCATGGCCGATCACTCCTCCAACAATAACAACAACCACAACAACAACAATGGAGCCGGTAACTCAAATGAAGGGTGCTCCTACAAATCCTTCATGGGGTGCAAACCTCACACTTTTGATGGAACCGGGGGACCGGTCGTGCTCACCCGATGGTTTGAGCAAACGGAAGCCGTCTTTAGCATAAGCGGTTGTCAGGACCAAGACAAGGTCAAATACTCCACTCACACGTTCGCCGGTGTCGCTCTTACATGGTGGAATACTTATGTACAATCAGTGGGTACCGATGAAGCTCACGCCCTCTCTTGGGCCGACTTGAGGGAAAAGATGATTGTCGAATATTTCCCTCGTGAAGAAACCCGAAGGCTCGAACAAGAGCTAAGAACTTTAAAGGCGATCGGAAATGATCTCAAGGCTTATAATCAACGATTTTCCGAACTAGCCTTGATGTGCCCAAATCTTGTGAACCCCGAAGCTTTAAGGGTTGAACTTTACATGGATGGTCTTCCAAAGAGTATCAAACACGGAGTAATGTCATCCAAACCCACTAATCATCAAGAAGCTTTGAACATGGCCCGCAAATTGATAGAAACGGTTGATGAAATCGTAGTTCCGGCACCTAAGGCCGAGGATAAATCGGGCGGTAACAAAAGAAAGTGGGAACCCTCCCAATCAAGCAACAACAACTTTGCTAAGATGCCTTACACCTCCGACGGCAAGAAGGGTTATGCCGGGAACCTACCTCTTTGCAACAAATGCAACAAACATCACTTTGGTGAATGTGGCAAGTTAATTTGCCACCGGTGCCAAGGAGTTGGTCATAAGGCCAATGAGTGTAAAAGTGTTGCCCCCATCGCTCGAAAGGGGCCCAATGCACCAAAAACGGGCACTTGTTATGAATGTGGCCAAATGGGCCATTATAGAAATGCATGCCCGAAGAGGAAAGATAACCCCAATACGCGCAGCCGAGATTTCAACATCAACACCGAGGATGCCCAAGATGATAATGAATTGGTCACGGGTACGTTTCTTCTCAACAACACTTATGTTACTTGTTTATTCGATTCGGGTGCCGATAAGAGTTTTGCATCCAAGACTTTGACTCATTATTTTAATACTCCACCACGTCCACTAGATACCACTTATACCATTGAAGTGGACAACGGAAAACTATTGAGTGCCGACACATATTACCGGGGGTGTACGTTAAACATTTTGGGTAATGAGTTTGAAATTGACTTGATACCCATGGAACTAGGGAGCTTCGATGTAATAATCGGTATGAATTGGCTAGCCAAAATGAAATCTCACATCCTTTGTGATCTTAACGCAATCCGAATCCCTATCGAGAATGGTGAACCTTTGATCGTCTATGGCGATAAGAGTTGCACCGGACTTAACCTCGTTTCGTGTATTAAAGTTAGAAAACTACTCCGTAAGGGTTGTTTTGCGATCCTTGCTCACGTTAAGAAAGTCGAGTCTGATGAGAAGCACATCGATGACGTGCCAATTGTTAGTGACTATTCCGATGTATTTCCCGATGAATTGCCGGGTCTTCCACCTCATCGACCGGTTGAATTCCAAATCGATCTTATTCCAGGAGCCGCACCCGTAGCACGTGCACCATATAGACTCGCTCCATCCGAAATGCAAGAATTGCAAAGTTAAATCCAAGAACTACTTGATCGTGGTTTTATCCAACCTAGCCATTCACCTTGGGGCGCTCCGATTTTGTTTGTTAAAAAGAAAGACGGATCCCTACGAATGTGCATTGATTATTGTGAACTAAACAAATTGTTGGTTAAAAACCGATATCCTCTTCCTCGCATCGATGACCTCTTTGATCAACTACAAGGGTCTTGTGTATATTCAAAAATCGATCTCCGCTCGGGTTATCATTAATTAAGGGTTAAGGGGGAAGATGTCTCCAAAACCGCTTTCCGAACTCGTTATGGTGGTTATGAATTTCTTGTAATGCCATTTGATCTCACTAACGCACCGGCGGTGTTCATGGATCTTATGAACCGCGTGTGCAAACCGTATCTTGACAAATTTGTTATCGTGTTCATCGATGATATTTTGGTTTATTCTAAAAGCGAAGAAGAACACGAGGAACACCTCCGGCTCGTGCTTGAACTTTCAAGACAAGAACAACTCTATGCCAAATTCTCCAAGTGTGAATTTTGGTTGAAGGAAGTTCAATTTCTTGGTCATGTTGTAAGTGACCAAGGTATTAAAGTCGATCCAACAAAAATCGAAGCCATTAGTAAATGGGAGACTCCCACTACTCCTACTCACATTCGTCAATTCTTGGGTCTTGCCGGATACTACCGTAGATTCATCAAGGATTTTTCTTTGGTTGCTCGTCCTCTAACCGCTTTAACTCACAAGGGAAAGAAATTCAATTGGGCGACCGAACAAGAATCCGCATTTCAAATCTTGAAAACAAATCTAACCACCGCTCCTATCTTGTCACTTCCTGAAGGCAATGACGATTTTGTTGTGTATTGCGACGCCTCGAAACATGGTTTTGGGTGTGTGTTGAGGCAACGAACGAAAGTCATTTCTTATGCTTCTCGACAACTCAAAATTCATGAACGAAACTACACGACACATGATCTCGAACTCGGAGCCGTTGTCTTTGCACTTAAAATGTGGAGACACTATCTTTATGGAACCAAGAGTACTATCTTTACCGATCACAAAAGTCTCCAACACATCTTTGACCAAAAGCAACTAAACATGAGACAACGAAGGTGGATTGAAACCTTAAACGATTACGATTGCGAGCTTCGTTACCATCCCGGAAAGGCAAATGTAGTAGCTGATGCCTTAAGTCGAAAAGAAAGAGCGGTGCCTCTTCGTGTCCGAGCTTTAAACATCACCATTCACACCAACCTTAATAGCCAAATTCGGGTAGCCCAAGATGAGGCTCTCAAGGATGAAAACGTTTCACACGAGCTCTTGAACATTCTCATCTCTCGATTCGAAGTTAGGGAGACCGGACTTCGATATTTCGCCGGAAGGATTTGGGTGCCTAGATATGGGGACCTACGAAGTCTTATTTTAGATGAAGCCCATAAGTCACGATACTCGATTCACCCCGGTGCCAATAATATGTACCACGACCTTAAGGAACAATATTGGTGGCCGAACATCAAAAGGGACGTAGCTACTTATGTTTCCAAGTGTTTGACATGTTCCAAAGTCAAAGTCGAACACCAAAGACCGTCCGGACTACTTCAACAACCCGAGATCCTGCAATGGAAGTGAGAAAGAATAACAATGGATTTTATCACTAAACTACCAAAAATGACGGGCGGTTATGATACCATTTGGGTTATTGTTGACCGTCTCACCAAATCCGCACACTTTCTCGCCATGAAGGAGACCGATAAAATGGAGAAACTTGCACGACTTTATATCAAGGAGATCGTAGCCCGACACGGTGTACCTTTATCGATTATCTCCGACCGAGATGGCCATTTTGTTTCTAGATTTTGGCGTACCTTGCAAGAAGCGTTAGGAACATGTTTAGACATGAGCACCGCATATCATCCTCAAACCGATGGACAAAGCGAACGTACAATTCAAACCTTAGAGGATATGTTACGAGCTTGCGTGGTTGATTTTGGAAAAGCTTGGGACAAGCACTTACCTCTCGCCGAGTTCTCTTACAACAATAATTATCACGCGAGTATCAAAGCCGCCCCATTCGAAGCATTATATGGCCGAAAATGCCATTCTCCTCTTTGTTGGGCCGAAGTAGGCGACGTACAAATCACCGGACCTGAACTCATTCACGAAACCACCGAGAAGATCGTTCAAATCCGAGATAGGCTTCGGACGGCCCGGAGTCGTCAAAAGTGCTATACCGACAAAAGACGCAACGACCTTGAATTTTAAGTCGGTGACCGCGTCATGTTAAAAGTCGCACCTTGAAAGGGTGTAATCCGTTTTGGGAAACGCGGGATGCTAAATCCGCGGTATATTGGTCCTTTCGAAATCTTGGAGCGTATTGGAACCGTTGCTTATCGTTTAGATCTTCCGCCTCAATTGAACTCCGTTCATCCTACCTTCCATGTATCTAACTTGAAAAAGTGTCTTGCCGAACCCGATATCGTCATCCCTCTCGAGGAACTTACTATTGATGACAAACTCCATTTTGTGGAAGAACCGGTTGAAATTGTGGACACCTCCGTCAAGATGTTGAAACAAAGCCGAATTCCGATTGTCAAGGTTCGTTGGAATGCCAAAAGAGGACCCGAGTTTACTTGGGAAAGGCAAGATCAAATGCAAAAGAAATACCCTCACTTGTTCCCGGTTCCGGAAACGCAAGATTCCAAGGAAGCAACAACGACTACTACGCCTACTTAAATTTCGGGACGAAATTTCTTTTAAGGAGTAGGTAATGTAACATCCCGCCTTTTTCCGTTTACTTTTCCGTTATACTATTTTAAACTCCGTTATATGTTTATAACATCTCCCGTTAATACGCGTTTTAAATTATCTCGTTTAGGTAATTCACGCACCTGTTTCCAAAGTAGAGGGACTAAGTTTGACAAAGGAGCAAAGAGGTGACTAGGTCAAAGAGTCAACACTCTTCCTCCTCCATTCATTATTTCTTTTCTTTTCCATTTTTCTCTAATACTTTCACAAATTCTCTCAAACACCATTTCAAAGATTCATCATCTAATCAAAATCTAGCAAGCTTCAATCTAAACTAATTTCATATTTGGAATCCTTGCAACTTCCTCTTCGATTTCATACCGATTACATCTCATTTGGGTAACTTTCTAAAATCACTAGATTTTGTGTTCTTGATGTTTTTAAGTTATAAAGTTGTTAATTAGTGTCTATGGCTCAAGTTTAACATGAATATATGATTTATATGCTCGATTTCATTATTTGAAGTAATTAGCTTGAGTATGAACTTTGGTGTGTTTGATTTGGTGATTTGGTTGCTTGAATGTTGTTAAATGTTAAAAATGCATGTATTAAATGTATTCCTAGTATCACTAGCTTCAATTTGATGTGTAGGTTGCTTGAGAAAACTGCATAAACTCAATTATTGGTTTTGGTGGATTTGGGTTAGGGTTTGATGAACTTGAAATGGACTTTTGATGCTTTGAATGACATAAAATGTTATTTGTAAGTCTTAGGTTGTATTGTATGCTTGATCACCTTCGAAAGGGCATATCAATCATGTAAATTGGTTGCCGAATCATCGAATTTCATTTATGAACTTGAATGCATTTAATGAGGAGCTTTGAATGTGATTTTGGTTGTTGTAAATGTAAAAGTGATTGATGAAATGTGTTTAGTTTTTTTCCTTGTCAAAATACCTTTCCGATGATATAAGATACATGCTTTGGTTGTTTGCGGGTCATAAATGGTGTTTGTTTGAAGTTAGGTTCATGCACCAAACTTAAAAACTGCCAGTTTTCTCTGCACAGGTAATGGCGCGGCGCGCCATATACCCGCGCGGCGCGCCAAAGTAGGCTGTCTAACTTTGTCCATTTTTGGAAAATGTTTGCTATGCTACGCACCTCCGATTCACATGTAACTTGTACTAACATGCTCACATATGATTAAAAACCTCAGAAAAATAGTTCGGGACCCGACCCGAACGTGTTGACTTTTTCGTTGACTTTGACCGACCAAAGTTTGACTTTTTGTCAAACTTAACCAAATGATTATGCAACATTCCTAACTTGTTTCTATACTTGTATCTTGCATGAAACTTGACAAATTGATTCACATGCTACGTAATCGAGTCGTAATGAGCCATAGGACTAATTGAACATCTTTGACCTTTTGTGTTACCGTTGTTGATACGACCTATTTGTTTAAGTCAAGGCTAGCATTGTTCTTTGCACACGTTACTTGTCGAAGTACTTATTTACTCTTCCACTCAAGGTGAGATCATAGTCCCACTTTTACTCTTTTGCACTTACATTTGGGATGAGAAAACATAAACGTTTCTTTTTATTAAGTGAACACAAGTACAGGAAAACAAACATTCTACATACGAGTTTGAACAAAAATCCTCAATTCGATTATCATTAGTTACACTTGCCGGGTGTAAGCGAGAACTTATGTTATATGGCCATATGGGTTTGACAAACCCTCATTCAAACGGTTCGCTACCATTTACGAATGAAATGTATTTTCGAGAAACAGTGTATGTTCTAACACTATTGTGATGGGGTTCTATGGAAGGAATGTTAAGCATTGATAATTGGGTGCTCGTGAAACAAACTTTTGGAATGTATTACTATTATATCATTGTTGCAAATCTTGTGGTTCACTTGTACTTACTTACTCAAACCTATGATTTCACCAACGTTTTCGTTGACAGATTTCTATGTTTTTCTCAGGTCCTTGAACATTTGTGTGATACATGTTTCCGCTCATTACTTTTGATACTTGCTTGGATGTCGAGTAATGAAAGGATCCGTTCATATACATTATAAACGATTCACAATAGTTGATTACATCGCGAGGTATTTGACCTCTATATGATACGTTTTACAAACATTGCATTCGTTTTTAAAAGACAAACTTTCTTTACATCAAAAATTGATGGCATGCATACCATTTCATATTACATCCAACTATAATTGACTTAATATTAATCTTGATGAACTCAAAGACTCGAATGCAACGTCTTTCAAAGTATGTCATGAATGACTCCAAGTAATATCCTTAAAATGAGCTAATGCACAACGGAAGATTTCTTTAATACCTGAGAATAAACATGCTTTAAAGTGTCAACCAAAAGGTTGGTGAGTTCATTAGTTTATCATAATCAATCATTTCTGTAACAGTAATAGACCACAAGATTTCAGTTTCTATAAATATCCGTACACTCGCGAGTGTATAAAAGTATTCTATAAGTTGTAGGCACCCGGTAACAAGCCTTAACGTTCATGTTTTACCCTCTGAAGTACACCAGATCAGGTGTGTTTAAAATAACCTCGAAGTACTAAAGCATCTCATAGTCAGGATGGGGTTTGTTAGGCCCAATAGATCTATCTTTAGGATTCGCGCCTACCGTACATAGACAAGTAGTTTAATGTTACCAAGCTAAGGGTATATTTCTGGTTTAAACCCACATAGAATTAGTTTTAGTACTTGTGCCTATTTCGTAAAACATTTATAAAACAGCGCATGTATTCTCAGCCCAAAAATATATATAAAAAGGGAGTAATGAAACTCACCATACTGTATTTCGTAGTAAAAATACATATAACGTCATTTAACAAGTGCAAGGTTGGCCTCGGATTCACGAACCTATATTAATTATATATATTTATATGTTGGTCAATATTTGTCTAACAATTTTTGGTCAAGTCATAGTGTACCACAATCCTAATGCTCGAGACTAATATGCAAAAGTCAACAAAAGTCAACTTAACCCAAAATGACTTCTAAAATTTATACGTGTTTATTATATAACTTAACTATAGTCATTTTATATATTTAAATATATTTATTAGATTTTATAATAATAAAAGTCATTTATTAATAAAAATTTATATTAACGTTTATATATTGATAAAATATACTTTTATATATCTTAAGTAGTAAAATTTATAAAGTTCACTTAATATCGTAAAACTATAGTGGTAAGTATTATTAATGTAATTATATTACGCGTGGTGAAAAATATCTTTGTACCCCCTATTTATTTGATAAAATAATATTGATCATAATAATAATAAGTAAAAGTTGTATTATTTTGTAATAATAATTATTATTATTCTATAAAAAAATAACAATATTTATATTTACTAAAAATGTTATTATGATAAAATGATAATACTAACATAATAGTAATAATGATATTTTATAATAACAATGATATTTCTATTAAAATAATAACGACGATAGTAATAATAATCATTTTAACAATAATACTAAAATTCAGTTGACTATAACTTCTAATCCGTTCATCGAAACCATTCGATATCTAAATGAAAAGTTCTTAATTTTTCGCTAGCTTTCCAATGACATGCATATCATATACCCTATCTCAGTAGCATATGTATCTAATTCAGGATTCAACAAACCTATCTAAGGACAATATCGAATGTACAAGCATGCATAATCCTATATACTCGACCACTAGTCAGAGATACACTATTGAAATATAAAAGTTAAGTTATGAGTGCTCACGTATCAATATTGAGATTCAATATTGCAGGAAAGTACGTAGACGAAACGAAAATGATAAACGTTAGGTTGACCTCACGAGCAATACCCTCGATCAATACCCATAACCTCCATAGCTATAACCCATAATTTCCTTAGCTCTATCCCGTTTGAAAACTTATTTTAAAATCGCCTGAATATTACTCCGTCGTAGTATTTTATGTATACTAATAATATCTTGAAATAATACAAAGAAAATATATATATGTAATTTGATTGAGAGAGTTTAGAGAAATATATTTTCATGTTTCTATGAAATAATAAAACCTATTGAATTCTATTTATAATAAATTTTTGAATTATCAAAGTGAATTATTAAAGTATGAATTATTAAAGTGAATTATTAAAGTATGAATTATTAAAGTGAATTATTAAAGTATGAATTATTAAAGTGAATTATTAAAGTATGAATTATTAAAGTAAATTATTAAAGTATGAATTATTAAAGTGAATTATTAAAGTATGAATTATTAAAGTGAAGTATGAATTATTAAAGTGAATTATTAAAGTATGAATTATTAAAGTGAATTATTAAAGTATGAATTATTAAAGTTAAAGTAAAGTAAAAGTAAAGTAAAGATAAAGTTAAAGTATAGTAAAAGTATAAAACTATGTACGTATAATACGCGTATAAATATATATAATATTAATTTAAATCGTTATATATATTTGATAAAATAAAATATAAATATCGTTATTTTATCATACTAGTTAAGTAATGAGTGGTCAAAAAGAATAGATTTCTTAAATCACAGTGGACCTCATAACATAGGCTCGTAATCATATCATAATGTATCTGATAATTCAATCATTTGATATTATCTCTTAATTCTGTCAATAAATATATCGAAACAAATACATTCATGTAAAGTATCATATATCTAATACTTTGTTAATGTTTTCAGTTAATATTATATATTATATATACATATCTATATACACATAATTGTTCGTGAATCGTCGAACACGGTCAAAGGATAATTAATTACATGAATGTAGTTCCAAACTTTTTGAGATTCAACATTACAAATTCTGCTTATCGTGTCGGAAACATATAAAGGTTAAGTTTAAATTTAGTCGGAAATTTTCGGGTCGTCACAGTACCTACCCGTTAAAGAAATTTCGTCCCGAAATTTGATCGAGGTCGTCATGGCTAACTATAAAAATGTTTTCATGATGAATATGAGTTGATAAATAGAGTTTTATCATCATTGAGTAATATAGATAAAACAATTTGATTACGCGAAGAGTATAAGTGAAGCTATCGCAAGAGAGTGAAATGAGTAAACGTATATTTATTTTAACCGATGACGTAGTTATGATTGATTTCCAGAATTCATTGGATTTAAAGAAATCTTTGCAATAAGATTTGGTTCTTCGGCGATTAAGAAAATCATGACCTTCTTTGATTAAATGCGATAATCTGTCTCGATTTCTCTGTCTGATATTTTACTATAAATCCACCCCCTTCGTTTCTTTATTTCCACAGCTCACACCTTCTAGTCTTTCTCCCCAATTCATACTTTAAAGCATTCGTTAATATGCTTCATCCAGTATTGATTCTTGATATACTCTTAACTTTCATATCTGTCATTCCTCTTTTTCATCTACCACCGGAGGAAGTTATTTTCTTCTACCATTACCTTGGAGTTATTGTGTTTTTCATTCTCCCGTGTCTTTATATTGCTATACGCATTGATATACACGGTTTGTAATTTCAAGGTTGTTATCGGGCTTTATATTCTCCATTATATTTCGGAGCTTCATGCTTTCATTTTCTCTTCCTAGCCTTAAGTCAAGCGGATAATGGTACAGAATTCGTAGATATGAATTTTTGGATGAACATAGTTAATGTTCCAAGAAGAAAATCGTAATGGCACGATCTTAATTTGGCAACTTACCAGAATATCTGAAAATATAGAGCTATCAAGATGATATGTTCTTAATATGTTTGGAAATTGGGTAGAATGTAAGAGTCGTGTAAATAGTACATGATGACGGTATGTTCTATGAATCATCACGTTCCATTAGAAACTCAGCATGACTTACTGTAATATAATCACGTTGATCATGTAACACCCTAGGCAAATCCCACATCGCCCACAGACATGAGTGATCATGGGATTATAAGGTAATACCCACGCTTATATGACACAACGCGTTTTGGGATCACAGGCTGAGTAAAAGTGCGAGTACGTTATGGTTAAGCGTGCTCGGGCGAGAGCACTACCAGGATGGGTGACCTCCTGGGAAAGTGCTTCTTGTGTGTGGTCGCCAAGAAAAAGCCGTGCGCCTGCGGGCAAAGCGGACAATATTGTGGTCATGTTAAGCTGGGGTGTTACAGAATGGTATCAGAGCCACTCATGTGCCGGTGGGGGTGGTGGGGTAAACCTCATCGAGGACGATGAGTCCCTAAGGGGGGGGGGTGAAAATAACACCCTAGGCAAATCTCACATCGCCCACAGACATGAGTGATCATGGGATTATAAGGTAATACCCACGCTTATATGACACAACGCGTTTTGGGATCACAGGCTGAGTAAAAGTGCGAGTACGTTATGGTTAAGCGTGCTCGGGCGAGAGCACTACCAAGATGGGTGACCTCCTGGGAAAGTGCTTCTTGTGTGTGGTCGCCAAGAAAAAGCCGTGCGCCTGCGGGCAAAGCGGACAATATTGTGGTCATGTTAAGCTGGGGTGTTACAGATCAAGTGTCATTATATTATACTAACTCATGTTTCAGTTCCCAACACTGCTTTAAAAACATTCCTATTTTAAATTCGAATTTTTTTCTTCTTCAGAATTTAGAAACTAACAAAGTTTCTTTTTATGTTGTAACGCAGATATTGCGAAGAGATAAAAGATTTCGGATAAGAATAGTTGTGAAAATATCTTCAGGAATATCGAAGATATTTATAATAAAAGATACGATAATATCTTAGAATTCTTAACATAGATGGATGATGAAGAAGATTTGTCTGTGAAGGTTTAGAATAAGAAGTAAGGTGTTTGCTAATGATTTCAGTAGACACTGAAACATTTGGATCCTTTGAAGGCAGGTTTAGTCTTTGTGATTTGTCCACAGCCTCCTTCATAGTCTGCTCAATCCATTTTCCAGTTTCAAACCTTCTCTTTTTCTCAGCTTTACCACCATACTATTCTTTATCATCAAACTTTTGACTGTTAAAGTCGTTTACAGTTTTTGCTGCTTCATCAGCATTTTTTTTAATTTCGGAGAACTAGTTCATAGTTTGGGATGTTTTTCAGAAAATTCACATTCGAAGTATGTAAGTCTAGGAGATAGACGTTATATGTATACATATAACTTTTAACGTAAAATTGTCGCGAAATTCAAAATACTGATTGCTAATTCCCAGTAGTTGGTGTGACAATTATTGTTACAGGATGTAGGTGAGTACATGATGGGGTTTTAATGAATAAGTATAGTGGATTTTCGGAGAGGCTTAAGTCGAAGGTTAATGAAGTTGTTGATAAGTTTACTGCTAATGTGACGAGATATGAAATGTTCCCCGGTAACCATGATGAAGGGTTTATTTGTATAAACAAATGAAGGTGATTTGCTGGAGTTGTGACAAAACTGTCTATTTTGGAAACAGATAGAAAAATTATATTTGGTAATAAATATCAAAGGATCTGACATGGATACATGTTAAACTATAACTTTGGTTTCGAGAGCTTTTCAGGTGCATGACAGTGGGTAATGTGTGGTTGGATAATCATCTCGCATGTCTTTAGGAATTTCGAAGTGTTTGAACACATATTGTAATTGTTAATATACATATGATGTTTTAAAATTTTGAATGATACAAATATTTTTGTGAGTTCCATGAATAGAAATGAGGTTCTAGGACAGTTTTGAAGTCAAAGTATAGTTTTGAAAGATGTAGGAATCTAAGAGTGATGATTTCGATTATATCTTGAATCGAATTCTGAGATTTTAAAATCAGAATATGTAATTAGATTTTGAATGAGTATGGTTGTTTTGATTTCTATAAAAGAATGTATATTGTTGTGAAAGTAGGGAGTATAATGGATGACTTGCTGAATCAGATTCGAAGAATGTAACATATTAATTGTGAATTTATATATCTCTCGGGTATTACCTACCCGTTAAAAAAAAATTCACAATTAATATTTTGTACAAAAGAATTTTATTACAGTCTTTATGGAAATATATATGTGTATATTTCTTCAGATGTAATATAGATTTAATGAGTTAATATTAAATTAAACTCATTTGATTTATGGTTAAGGCTAGGATAGATAATTTCTAAACTTTAGAAATTACATAATCGCCGTAGAATGTTTCCCCAATGAAGTTATGAATCAATATTTAATCGTTGTGGTATTCCTTGGTATCTACATGGCGTATGACGTCGATGCTCTTGGGACAGATTGTGAAGTTGAGGTTTGCGATGCGGTTGTTGTTGGTGGTGGTAATGGTACTGTTGATGTTGTTGATGGTGGTACTGGTTATGCTGCTGGTGCTGCTACTGGTGTTTGTAACCTTTGCACCATATTCTCCAAAGCCACTACCCGAGTGCGAAGCTCGTTGACTTCTTCTATTACACCGGGGTGATTGTCGGTTCGGACGAGCGGATAAATAAGATCTAGAATTTGGTGTAGTATATAATCATGACGAGATACTCTGGAAATGAGAGAGAAAATGGTGTTTCGGACAGGTTCGCCAGTAAGTGCTTCAGGTTCATTGCCAAGAGGGCAATGTGGTGGATGAAAGGGATCACCTTCTTCTTGTCTCCAATGGTTAAGTAGATTACGAACCCATCCCCATTTCATCCAGAATAGATGATGGCTAATTGGTTGATCCATTCCGGTCACGCTGCTTTCGGAGCTCATGTGAAAATCCATATCGGCATAGCTGTCGGAATCCGAGGAACTCAAACTGGTTGAGGGATCCATCTTGTATGATCAGGGAAAGAATTTTTTTGTATGAAATAGATTGTAGAATTTAGATTTGGTATTCTTCAACACATAATTTACATATGTATATATAATACCAAAATCCCATAAATTACGGAGGAATCTTTGAAAGATGTCAGTCAAAGTTCACAGTAACAGATATGCTAAGATAAGAATTCGTCTATACACTATTATGCAATAAATGTAGGAAAACGCATCTAGACTTAAGAATGATAAGCAGGTAATTTCCTAAGGGTGGTAAGTAGATGATTTCAGACTAAAAATGATAAGCAAAACTTTTGACATGCAGACACGGTCGAAGTCCAGACTCACTGATGCATCTTAACAACTATCAGTTAGACACACCAATGCAAGACCTGGTTCGCTAAGACCACCGCTCTGATACCAACTAAAAGGATCCGTTCATATACATTATAAACGATTCACAATAGTTGATTACATCGCGAGGTATTTGACCTCTATATGATACGTTTTACAAACATTGCATTCGTTTTTAAAAGACAAACTTTCTTTACATAAAAAATTGACGGCATGCATACCATTTCATATTACATCCAACTATAATTGACTTAATATTAATCTTGATGAACTCAACGACTCGAATGCAACGTCTTTCAAAGTATGTCATGAATGACTCCAAGTAATATCCTTAAAATGAGCTAATGCACAGCGGAAGATTTCTTTAATACCTGAGAATAAACATGCTTTAAAGTATCAACCAAAAGGTTGGTGAGTTCATTAGTTTATCATAATCAATCATTTCTGTAATAGTAATAGACCACAAGATTTCAGTTTCTATAAATATCCGTACCCTCGCGAGTGTATAAAAGTATTCTATAAGTTGTAGGCACCCGGTAATAGGCCTTAACATTCATGTTTTACCCTCTGAAGTACACCAGATCAGGTGTGTTTAAAATAACCTCGAAGTACTAAAGCATCTCATAGTCAGGATGGGGTTTGTTAGGCCCAATAGATCTATCTTTAGGATTCGCGCCTACCGTACATAGACAAGTAGTTTAATGTTACCAAGCTAAGGGTATATTTCTGGTTTAAACCCACATAGAATTAGTTTTAGTACTTGTGCCTATTTCGTAAAACATTTATAAAACAGCGCATGTATTCTCAGCCCAAAAATATATATAAAAAGGGAGTAATGAAACTCACCATACTGTATTTCGTAGTAAAAATACATATAACGTCATTTAACAAGTGCAAGGTTGGCCTCGGATTCACGAACCTATATTAATTATATATATTTATATGTTGGTCAATATTTGTCTAACAATTTTTGGTCAAGTCATAGTGTACCACAATCCTAATGCTCGAGACTAATATGCAAAAGTCAACAAAAGTCAACTTACCCCAAAATGACTTCTAAAATTTATACGTGTTTATTATATAACTTAACTATAGTCATTTTATATATTTAAATATATTTATTAGATTTTATAATAATAAAAGTCATTTATTAATAAAAATTTATATTAACGTTTATATATTGATAAAATATACTTTTATATATCTTAAGTAGTAAAATTTATAAAGTTCACTTAATATCGTAAAACTATAGTGGTAAGTATTATTAATGTAATTATATTACGCGTGGTGAAAAATATCTTTGTATCCCCTATTTATTTGATAAAATAATAATAATAAGTAAAAGTTGTATTATTTTGTAATAATAATTATTATTATTCTATAAAAAAAATAACAATATTTATATTTACTAAAAATGTTATTATGATAAAATGATAATACTAACATAATAGTAATAATGATATTTTATAATAACAATGATATTTCTATTAAAATAATAACGACGATAGTAATAATAATCATTTTAACAATAATACTAAAATTCAGTTGACTATAACTTCTAATCCGTTCATCGAAACCATTCGATATCTAAATGAAAAGTTCTTAATTTTTCGCTAGCTTTCCAATGACATGCATATCATATACCCTATCTCAGTAGCATATGTATCTAATTCTGGATTCAACAAACCTATCTAAGGACAATATCGAATGTACAAGCATGCATAATCCTATATACTCGAGCACTAGTCAGGGATACACTTTTGAAATATAAAAGTTAAGTTATGAGTGCTCACGTATCAATATTGAGATTCAATATTGCAGGAAAGTACGTAGACGAAACGAAAATGATAAACGTTAGGTTGACCTCACGAGCAATACCCTCGATCAATACACATAACCTCCATAGCTATAACCCATAATTTCCAGAGCTCTATCCCGTTTGAAAACTTATTTTAAAATCGTCTGAATATTACTCCGTCGTAGTATTTTATGTATACTAATAATATCTTGAAATAATACAAAGAAAATATATATGTGTAATTCGATTGAGAGAGTTTAGAGAAATATATTTTCATGTTTCTATGAAATAATAAAACCTATTGAATTCTATTTATAATAAATTTTTGAATTATTAAAGTGAATTATTAAAGTATGAATTATTAAAGTGAATTATTAAAGTATGAATTATTAAAGTAAATTATTAAAGTATGAATTATTAAAGTGAATTATTAAAGTATGAATTATTAAAGTGAAGTATAAATTATTAAAGTGAATTATTAAAGTATGAATTATTAAAGTGAATTATTAAAGTATGAATTATTAAAGTTAAAGTAAAGTAAAAGTAAAGTAAAGGTAAAGTTAAAGTATAGTAAAAGTATAAAACTATGTACGTATAATACGCGTATAAATATATATAATATTAATTTAAATCGTTATATATATTTGATAAAATAAAATATAAATATCGTTATTTTATCATACTAGTTAAGTAATGAGTGGTCAAAAAGAATAGATTTCTTAAATCACAGTGGACCTCATAACATAGGCCCGTAATCATATCATAATGTATCTGATAATTCAATCATTTGATATTATCTCTTAATTCTGTCAATAAATATATCGAAACAAATACGTTCATGTAAAGTATCATATATCTAATACTTTGTTAATGTTTTCAGTTAATATTATATATTATATATACATATCTATATACACATAATTGTTCGTGAATCGTCGAACACGGTCAAAGGATAATTGATTACATGAATGTAGTTCCAAACTTTTTGAGATTCAACATTACAAATTCTGCTTATCGTGTCGGAAACATATAAAGGTTAAGTTTAAATTTGGTCAGAAATTTTCGGGTCGTCACAAGTAAACATGCATACGTGGAGCGTCTTTTGGCTACTTTCATTTGTGTCGCATATATTTAAATTGTACTTTAAACTTTGTTATGTAACTAGTTGTCGAACTACCTTGTAAACCTTGAAACATCTTTACTTTTGAAATGAATGCGACATACTTTTGGTCAAACGTTGGTTTAAAGACTTATGACCACGTAACGGGACCTAAGTAGATGGCGCCGTCAAAGACAATTTTGTCGGGTCGCTACACAGTAATATACCGGGTTCCGTCTTCCCGAATATTAAGATGCTTCTCCGATCCTTTGGGTATTTCATCCTTTAAATTTCCCTCTTTTAAAACTCCTTGTTGCGCCTCCTTTATTTGAGTAGTAAGGTTAGTGTGAATCATTATATTCATAGATTTTACTCAAATGGGTTCTCTGTCCTTCCTGCTCAAGGCGTCGGCTACCACATTTGCCTTCCCCGGGTGGTAACGAATCTCAAAGTCGTAATCATTCAACAATTCAATCCACCTATGCTGCCTCATATTCAGTTGTTTCTGATTAAATATGTGTTGAAGACTTTTGTGGTCGGTATATATAATACTTTTGACCCCATATAAGTAGTGCCTCCAAGTCTTTAATGTAAAAACAACCTCGCCTAATTCCAAATCATGCGTCGTATAATTTTGCTCGTGAATCTTCAATTGTCTAGACGCATAAGCAATCACCTTCGTTCATTGCATTAATACACAACCGAGACCTTGCTTTGATGCGTCACAATAAATCACAAAATCATCATTCCCTTCAGGCAATGACAATATAGGTGCCGTGGTTAGCTTTTTCTTCAATAATTGAAACACCTTCTCTTGTTCATCCTTCCATTCAAATTTCTTCCCTTTATGCGTTAATGCAGTCAAGGGTTTTGCTATTTTGGAGAAATCTTGGATGAATCTTCTGTAGTAACCAGCCAATCCTAAAAATTGACGTATATGCTTCGGAGTTTTTGGGGTTTCCCACTTTTCAACGGTTTCGATCTTTTCCGGGTACACCTAGATACCTTCTTTGTTCACTATGTGACCGAGGAATTGAACTTCTTCCTACCAAAATGCACACTTTGAAAACTTAGCGTACAGTTTTTCTTTCCTCAATACTTCTAGCACTTTTCTCAAATGTTCTTCGTGCTCTTGATCATTCTTTGAGTAAATAAGTATGTCATCGAAGAAAACAATGACAAACTTGTCAAGATATGGCCCACACACTCGGTTCATAAGGTCCATGAACACAGCTGGTGCGTTAGTCAATCCAAACGGCATAACCATAAACTCGTAATGACCATAACGCGTCCTAAAAGCAGTTTTTGGAATATCATCCTCCTTTACTCTCATTTGATGATATCCAGAACATAAATCGATCTTCGAATAAACCGACGAGCCTTGTAGTTGATCAAATAAGTCGTCAATTCTCGGCAGTGGATAACGGTTTTTGATGGTAAGTTTGTTCAACTCTCTGTAGTCAATACACAACCTAAATGTACCATCCTTCTTCTTGACAAACAAAATAGGAGCTCCCCATGGTGATGTGCTTGGTCGAATGAAACCACGTTCTAATAGTTCTTACAGTTGGCTTTGCAGTTCTTTCATCTCGCTGGGTGCGAGTCTATAAAGAGCACGAGCTATTGGTGCAGCTCCTGGTACAAGATCTATTTGAAATTCAACAGATCGATGTGGAGGTAGTCCCGGTAATTCTTTCGGAAATACATCGGGAAATTCTTTTGCGACGGGAACATCATTGATGCTCTTTTCTTCAGTTTGTACTTTCTCGACGTGTGCTAGAACAGCATAGCAACCTTTTCTTATTAGTTTTTGTGCCTTCAAATTACTAATAAGATGTAGCTTCATGTTGCCCTTTTCTCCGTACACCATTAAGGGTTCTCCTTCTTCTCGTACAATGCGAATTGCATTTTTATAACATACGATCTCTGCTTTCACCTTCTTCAGCCAGTCCATGCCAACTATTACATCAAAACTCCCTAACTCTACTGGTATCAAATCAATCTTAAATATTTCGCTACCCAGTTTAATTTCTCGATTCCGGCATATATTATCTGCTGAAATTAATTTACCGTTTGCTAATTCGAGTAAAAATTTACTATCCAACGGCGTCAATGGACAACTTAATTTAGCACAAAAATCTCTACTCATATAGCTTCTATCCACACCCGAATCAAATAAAACGTATGCAGATTTATTGTCAATAAGAAACGTACCCGTAACAAGCTCCGGGTCTTCCTGTGCCTCTGCCGCATTAATATTGAAAACTCTTCTGCGGCCTTGTCCATTCGTGTTCTCCTGGTTCGGGAAATTTCTAATAATGTGGAACGGTTTTCCACATTTATAACAAACTACATTGGCATAACTTGCTCCGACACTACTTGCTCCGCCATTACTCTTTCCGACACCATTTGTTCCTTTCGTTCTGTTAACCCCTGGTCCGTAGACCTCACACTTCGCCGCGCTATGACCATTTCTTTTACACTTGTTGCAAAATTGGGTGCAGAACCCCAAGTGATACTTTTCACACCTTTGGCATAGCAGCTTCTAATTGTTGTTGTTGTTGCGGTTGTTATTGTTGTTGGGATGATTGTTGTAGTTGCTGTTGTTGTTGTTGTTGTTGTTGTTGTTGTTGTTGTTGTTGTTGTTGGGCCGTTTGTTGTAGTTGAGATTGATGTTGCGATTGTTGGGATAATTGTTGCGATTATTATTGTAATTGCTGTTGTTGTTGTATTGGTGATTCTTATCACCGTTTTCCTCCCACTTTCTTTTGACTTGCTTCACATTGGCCTCTTCAGCCATCTGTTCTTTAATTCTTTCCTCAATCTGGTTCACTAGTTTGTGATGTGACGACCCAAAAATTTCCGACCAAATTTAAACTTAATCTTTATATGATTTCGACACGATAAGCAAAGTCTGAAATGTTAAGTCTCAAAATATTTGAACTGCTTTCATTTACTCAATTACCCTATGACTATTTTCAACGATTCACGAACCATTAATTGTAAATGGAAATGTATATAATTATACGTGTAAATAATTATATATTATGAATTAAATACATAAATAAATTACTATGTGATTTAGAAAGAAACTTAACTTGATATTTAAAACATGATTAAATATGTAGTAGTTGGAATATATATATATATATATATATATATATATATATATATATATATATATATATATATACATATGATTGATATACATAATTACTGACTGTATGTATATTATAATATATAAAATATATAACTATTAAATGGTATATGTAATATCAATAAACTAAATGAAAATTTCAAATTTAGATATAATAATATAACTATAGTATCATTATTATTACACTTATTAATTTAAATTGAACTAATAATATTAACAATTGTATTATTAATATTATATGGCATATATAGAAATTGAACATACAAATTGTTGTTATTAGTATTTATATTGTTATTAAATAATATTATTAATATTATTACTTATTATTATAAGATTTTTCTAGCATTATTTAAATATCATTATAATTATTAGAATAACTATTATTATTTGTATTAAATTAAATTGATATTGATATTAAAACTATTATTAACATTGATATTATTATTTTTATTATCATTATCATTAATACTATTATTATTATTCGTTATTATTATTATAATTATTAATAACAGATTTATTATATTAAATATATATAATCAGATTTATATCAAATCTGTTTCGCATATAATCCGATTTATGTCATAATCGAACCCTAACAAACTTTGTTTTTGTCTATGAAAATGATAAACATACAAATCAATCGTACAATCTGGTGAAATCACACAATCTGGCTTTATTTTTTGTTTATTATTTTCGTACTAATCCAAGAATTTCTTGTCGATCAAATTTATACAAATCAAGTCTTTAATCAACAAAAAAGAACACATTCAAATCAACTTCATTTTTTTCACTATCAATTACCTATTATTGCTGCATACTATATCATGACCATCAACCTCCTCCTTCTTCGAAACCCCCACAAACACACCCCATCGTTCGTCTACCCCAGCTATACTACGGGTACATTTCCCTACAGCTGCATATATATATTTTTTTATTTCCTTTACTGCTGCTACGTCCTCCTCTTTCTTTCTTTCTTCTGTTTTTATTGAAACCACAAACAACCATCACCCATTTAAATACCAACGATCACTTTGTTAAACTGCTGCAACCTTTGTTTGTTATTACTATTTTAAACTGTCGCAACACACCACCTTTTGTTACAAGTATCAACCCATTTATGTTTCATATGTTCTAACTCAACACCACCACCATGAGTATCGTACATCAACACGACATCATCTCAAACCCATCACCATCGATTATTTATAACTACTGCTACGTTTTCCTTTACGTTTGAACCAAGCCAAGAAACCACCACCAAAGCAGTTATGTTATTGTTCCTGTCATTTGTTGCAACCAAACTCAAATACCATCGGATTAAATATTGTGGTTGTTGATTTTCGCTTACTGCTTCGATCTGTTTATGTTTAAAAAGCAGAAATTAATCCACTTGATATATAAAAGGTATTGTGAGCCGATTATTATAATAGAATAGTGATAGTTATGGTTGTAAAGTGGTTGCTATATTCATGTCACCAAAACCATACACCGACACCCATCAAAACAATTCACCCACTTGTATACTTTTCTCTTTTTTCTAATTGATTGAATGACCCAAAGAACCCCACATCACTTGCTTTTCCTTTCCACAAAATTCCATATACTACGAGACATATAATCAAATTGCTTTGGCGTATTGATTTTTTTTTTTTACAATGATTGCCGACAACCATTAACAAAACAAAACCCCACTTCAACCACTTATTAAAAACATTAAGTTGTGCTTAGTCGATCATCATGTTCGAATTATTCTAATTCCTCATCATCGATTTTCTTTGTATAATTTTTTTTTTGTTCCTTACTCGTTGGACATGTGTTAATGGTGGACCAAGTTTATATTAAACTTACATGCCAAGCCTTATCTGGTAATTTCATTTGGGATGTAGCTGATGGAAATCAGGCGTAAGCTTTTAAAATTCCAAACGGGCTATATTATTTTGATGAGCCACGAAATTGTTTGGTTGTGGGTCGAGAGTTTTAAGTTGATGTTGGGCCAAGACTTAGTGCTGTTGGGCCGAAAGAAAGACTGAAGTATTGAGTTGCTTTCGATTTCTGTATCTATTACGGGGATGATATACAACGATGATAATGTATGGTGGTGTTTTCAAATGAATATAATGACGAGTATACGATAACCATGAACGAGGTGAAGGGATAACAATGGTCATGGCTTGTTACGATTATTATGATCATGATATAAATATGATTATGTTATGATTATGATTATGTTATGATTACGATTATGATCATGAAATTATCACGATTATGATTATAAATGATGAGTAGTTATGGTTTTAATGGGATGTTAATAATTGAAGATAATGATATGCAGAAGAAGAAATAGGAAAAACATATTAGATGGGTTATATAAATATTACGCCTTGTATCAAAACAGAAAGAATTAGATGGTTCAGTGGTTTAGAGTGTTTGGGTCTAACGAGAGGTCTTGGGTTCGAAACCGGGCCAAGGCAGTTTATTCTTAGCTTTTCCTATTTGAGGTAGTTTTAAATACTCATTTTTATTATTATTATTATTATTATTATTATTATTATTATTATTATTATTATTATTATTATCATTATTATTATTATTATTATCATTATTATTATTATTATTACTACTACTTTTACCATTAGGATTATTATTATACCTAAACTAGTATTATAATTATCGTTAGCAGAAAGATTATTAGTTATTATGATTATCAGAATTATTATTATCAAATATTATTTTTAAGTATTATTATCACTATTATTGTTTTTATTGTAAAAATAATACAACTTTTTATTTAGTATTATTATTATTATTATTATTTCTACCAAACAAATATTAAGTTATATGTATTATATTTATTATATATATCAATTATCAATAAATTAGTTAATTAAAGTAATTAAATAAGTATTTGATATATTAATATTAAGAATTTACTTAAGTTAAAAATAGATATTAATTATTTATTAACAAGATAGAAAATGAAAATATAAAACATATTACTAAAATTTATATATAAACTTATTTGATTACGATTATATGTTAATATATATATACTTGATATAGGTTCGTGAATCCGAGGTCAACCCTATACTTGTTCAATGTCGTTCTATGTATTTTACTACAAAATACATTAGGTGAGTTTCATTTACTCTTTACATTTTTGGGCTGAGAATACATGCAAATCCTTTATTAACTGTTTTACAATATTTATATGTGTGAATTTTCATTAATCTCTTTTTAAATGCTTTCGCAATATATATTTTGGGACTGAGAATACATGCGCTGCTTTTATATATGTTTTACGAAATAGACACAAGTACTTAAAACTACATTCTATGGTTGAATTATTAAATCGAATATCCCCTTTTTATTAAGTCTGGTAATCTAAGAATTAGGGAACAGACACCCTAATTGACGCGAACTCTAAAGATAGATCTATCGGGCCCAACAAGCCCCATCCAAAGTACCGGATGCTTTAGTACTTCGAAATTTATATCATGTCCGAAGGAGGATCCCGGAATGATGGGGATATTCTTATATGCATATTGTGAATGTCGGTTACCAGGTGTTCAATCCATATGAATGATATTTTTGTCTCTATGCATGGGACGTATGATTATGAGAAATGGAAGTATGAAATCTTGTGATCTATTAAAATTATGAAATGATTCTTTATGATAAACTAATGAACTCACCAACCTTTTGGTTGACACTTTAAAGCATGTTTATTCTCAGGTACGAAAGAAATCTTTCGCTGTGCATTTGCTCATATTAGAGATATTACTTGGAGTCATTCATGACATATTTCAAAAGATGTTGCATTCGAGTCGTTGAGTTCATCAAGATTATTATTAAGTCAATTATATTTGAATATATTATGAAATACTTTACATGCCTGTCATCTGTCGATGTAACGAAAGTTTGTCTTTTAAAAACGAATGCAATGTTTGTAAAATTTATCATATAGAGGTCAATTACCTCGCGATGTAATCAACTGTTGTGAATCGTTTGTAATCGATATGGACTTCGTCCGGATGGATTAGGACGGGTCTCTACAGTTGGTATCAGAGCGGTGGTCTTAGCGAACCAGATCTTGCATTAGCGTGCCTAACTGATAGTCGTTAGGATGCATTGGTGAGTCTGGACTTCGACCGTGTCTGCATGTCAAAAGTTTTGCTTATCATTTTTATCGGAAAACATCTGCTTATCATCCTTAGGAAATTACCTACTCATTATTCTTAGTCTAGACACATTTTACTGCATTGACTGCATGAATAGTGTATAGACAAAATTCATATCTTAGCGTATCTGACAATTCATATCTTAGTGTATCTGTTACAGTAGACCTTGCCTGATATCTCGTAAATTTTTCCTTAATTTAAGGGATCCTGGTACTATATATATCTATGCAAATTATGCATTGAGAATACCATCTAACTATCAATTGATGCCACTAAACTCTTCATACCAAAAATCTTTCCTGAGATCGTTTAAGATGGCCTCTACGAATCGACCAAGTTCCTCTGACTCCGAAGACAGCGTGACAGGAGCACACCAAACAATCAACTACCGTGATTACTGGAGAAAATGGGGATGGGTTCGCGACATACTCACCCTATGGAGAAAGGAAGAAGGTACTCCATATCATGAATCAAATCTACCACCTAACCTTGGAGTACTTGACCCGCTCACCGGCGAACCCGTTCGCAATACCGTTTATACCCTATTTGCAAGAATTTTTTGTCTTGAAACTACCATTAATGGAACTAGAGAAGATATCCGACCTCTACCTCACATTGATAAACAACTCGGGTTAGTAGAAGAAGTTAGAGAACTCCGAGCTCAAGTATTAACTTTAGAGAGCACGGTATACAATTTGCAATCATCAACAGTATCACCAACACCAGTAACATCACCAGCCTTAGCACCAATGGCACCAGTACCACCAACAACCCAAGTTTCAACAATCCATGCCTCAACATCTCATTCTGTACCTCGAGTATAATTATCGTTCCACAAATCATTCTACATCATTTATCTTCGTTCGACATGACGATTATGTAAACTCTAATGTTTTAGAGATTATGTATCGTAGTTCTAATCGTAAATCTAATGAGTTTAATATCACATTGACTCATTAAATCCATAATTACATCTGAAGAAAATATATATGTAAATATATTTTCATAAAGATTGTGATTAAAAATTCTTTCGTACAAACTGTTAATGGCAAAAATATTTTAACGGGTAGGTAATACCCGAGAAATATTTAAGATTTCACATTAATTTTAATAAGTTACATTGTACAGTCTTTGAATCTGATTCAACGGTCGATTACCATCCTACCTACATCTATCGATATACGAATCCGTTCACCACAGAATAACCATTTTCATTCAAATTCAATTTCATATTTGGATTTTTACTTACCAGAATTCAACAAGTGGCATAATGAAGAAATAATGGACACAATAAAAATTGATTAGAAACAGACTAATTAACAATATGGAATTTTGTTAAGAAACCATGATAACTGTTCCAGCTAACTGTTCCTAGCTAACTGATTACATTCTATTTATCGCATTTTATTTATTGCAATTTAATTATCGCAATTTACATTCCCGCAATTTTATTTATTGTCATCTAATTTCTGTTATTTACTTTATGCACTTTAGTTATCGTTATTTAATTCCTGTTATTTATTTTACGCACTTTAAATATCGGGACACGTATATAAGGTTTTGACATATCATATCGATGCATCTATATATATTATTTGGAATCACCATAGACACTCTATATGTGAAATGTCCCGTTCTTATTGATTAAAAACGTTCCATATTAATTGATTTCGTTGCGAGGTTTTGACCTCTATATGAGACGTTTTTCAAAGACTGCATTCATTTTTAAAACAAACCATAACCTTTATTTCATAAATAAAGGTTTAAAAAGCTTTACGTAGATTATCAAATAATGATAATCTAAAATATCCTGTTTACACACGACCATTACATAATGGTTTACAATACAAATATGTTACATCGAAATCAGTTTCTTGAATGCAGTTTTTACACAATATCATACAAACATGGACTCCAAATCTTGTCCTTATTTTAGTATGCAACAGCGGAAGCTCTTAATATTCACCTGAGAATAAACATGCTTTAAACGTCAACAAAAATGTTGGTGAGTTATAGGTTTAACCTATATATATCAAATCGTAACAATAGACCACAAGATTTCATATTTCAATACACATCCCATACATAGAGATAAAAATCATTCATATGGTGAACACATGGTAACCGACATTAACAAGATGCATATATAAGAATATCCCCATCATTCCGGGACACCCTTCGGATATGATATAAATTTCGAAGTACTAAAGCATCGGGTACTTTGGATGGGGTTTGTTAGGTCCAATAGATCTATCTTTAGGATTCGCGTCAATTAGGGTGTCTGTTCCCTAATTCTTAAATTACTAGACTTAATAAAAAGGGGCATATTCGATTTCGATAATTCAACCATAGAATGTAGTTTCACGTACTTGTGTCTATTTTGTAAATCATTTATGAAACCTGCATGTATTCTCATCCCAAAATATTAGATTTTAAAAGTGGGACTATAACTCACTTTCACAGATTTTTACTTCGTCGGGAAGTAAGACTTGGCCACTGGTTGATTCACGAACCTATAACAATATATACATATATATCAAAGTATGTTCAAAATATATTTACAACACTTTTAATATATTTTGATGTTTTAAGTTTATTAAGTCAGCTGTCCTCGTTAGTAACCTACAACTAGTTGTCCACAGTTAGATGTAAAGAAATAAATCGATAAATATTATCTTGAATCAATCCACGACCCAGTGTATACGTATCTCAGTATTGATCACAACTCAAACTATATATATTTTAGAATCAACCTCAACCCTGTATAGCTAACTCCAACATTCACATATAGAGTGTCTATGGTTGTTCCGAAATATATATAGATGTGTCGACATGATAGGTCGAAACATTGTATACGTGTCTATGGTATCTCAAGATTACATAATATACAATACAAGTTGATTAAGTTATGGTTGGAATAGATTTGTTACCAATTTTCACGTAGCTAAAATGAGAAAAATTATCCAATCTTGTTTTACCCATAACTTCTTCATTTTAAATCCGTTTTGAGTGAATCAAATTGCTATGGTTTCATATTGAACTCTATTTTATGAATCTAAACAGAAAAAGTACAGGTTTATAGTCGGAAAAATAAGTTACAAGTCATTTTTGTAAAGGTAGTCATTTCAGTTTAAAGAACGACGTCGAGATGACCATTTTAGAAAACATACTTCCACTTTGAGTTTAACCATAATTTTTGGATATAGTTTCATGTTCATAATAAAAATCATTTTCTCAGAATAACAACTTTTAAATCAAAGTTTATCATAGTTTTTAATTAACTAACCCAAAACTTTTGTTTGCAAACAAGTTTAGAATTCACTAAACTATATTCTAGTGATTACAAGTTTAAACCTTCGAATAAGATAGCTTTATATGTATGAATCGAATGATGTTATGAACATCATTACTACCTTAAGTTCCTTGGATAAACCTACTGGAAAAGAGAAAAATGGATCTAGCTTCAACAGATCCTTGGATGGCTCGAAGTTCTTGAAGCAGAATCATGATACGAAAACAAGTTCAAGTAAGATCATCACTTGAAATAAGATTGTTATAGTTATAGAAATTGAACCAAAGTTTGAATATGATTATTACCTTATATTATAATGATAACCTACTGTAAGAAACAAAGATTTCTTGAGGTTGGATGATCACCTTACAAGATTGGAAGTGAGCTAGCAAACTTGAAAGTATTCTTGATTTTATGTAACTAGAACTTGTAGAATATATGAAGAACACTTAGAACTTGAAGATAGAACTTGAGAGAGATCAATTAGATGAAGAAAATTGAAGAATGAAAGTGTTTGTAGGTGTTTTTGGTCGTTGGTGTATGGATTAGATATAAAGGATATGTAATTTTGTTTTCATGTAAATAAGTCATGAATGATTACTCATATTTTTGTAATTTTATGAGATATTTCATGCTAGTTGCCAAATGATGGTTCCCACATGTGTTAGGTGACTCACATGGGCTGCTAAGAGCTGATCATTGGAGTGTATATACCAATAGTACATACATCTAAAAGCTGTGTATTGTACGAGTACGAATACGGGTGCATACGAGTAGAATTGTTGATGAAACTGAACGAGGATGTAATTGTAAGCATTTTTGTTAAGTAGAAGTATTTTGATAAGTGTATTGAAGTCTTTCAAAAGTGTATAAATACATATTAAAACACTACATGTATATACATTTTAACTGAGTCGTTAAGTCATCGTTAGTCGTTACATGTAAGTGTTGTTTTGAAACCTTTAGGTTAAAGATCTTGTTAAATGTTGTTAACCCAATGTTTATAATATCAAATGAGATTTTAAATTATTATATTATCATGATATTATCATGTATGAATATCTCTTAATATGATATATATACATTAAATGTCTTTACAACGATAATCGTTACATATATGTCTCGTTTAAAAATCATTAAGTTAGTAGTCTTGTTTTTACATATGTAGTTCATTGTTAATATACTTAATGATATGTTTACTTATCATAGTATCATGTTAACTATATATATATCCATATATATGTCATCATATAGTTTTTACAAGTTTTAACGTTCGTGAATCACCGGTCAACTTGGGTGGTCAATTGTCTATATGAAACATATTTCAATTAATCAAGTCTTAACAAGTTTGATTGCTTAACATGTTGGAAACATTTAATCATGTAAATATCAATCTCAATTAATATATATAAACATGGAAAAGTTCGGGTCACTACAGTACCTACCCGTTAAATAAATTTCGTCCCGAAATTTTAAGCTGTTGAAGGTGTTGACGAATCTTCTGGAAATAGATGCGGGTATTTCTTCTTCATCTGATCTTCACGCACCCAGGTGAACTCGGGTCCTCTATGAGCATTCCATCGAACCTTAACAATTGGTATCTTGTTTTGCTTAAGTCTTTTAACCTCACGATCCATTATTTCGAGGGGTTCTTCGATGAATTGAAGTTTTTCGTTGATTTGGATTTCATCTAACGGAATAGTGAGATCTTCTTTAGCAAAACATTTCTTCAAATTCGAGACGTGGAAAGTGTTATGTACAGCCGCGAGTTGTTGAGGCAACTCAAGTCGGTAAGCTACTGGTCTGACACGATCAATAATCTTGAATGGTCCAATATACCTTGGATTTAATTTCCCTCGTTTACCAAATCGAACAACACCTTTCCAAGGTGCAACTTTAAGCATGACCATCTCTCCAATTTCAAATTCTATATCTTTTCTTTTAATGTCAGCGTAGCTCTTTTGTCGACTTTGGGCGGTTTTCAACCGTTGTTGAATTTGGATGATCTTCTCGGAAGTTTCTTGTATTATCTCTGGACCCGTAATCTGTCTATCCCCCACTTCACTCCAACAAATCGGAGACCTGCACTTTCTACCATAAAGTGCTTCAAACGGCGCCATCTCAATGCTTGAATGGTAGCTGTTGTTGTAGGAAAATTCTGCTAACGGTAGATGTCGATCCCAACTGTTTCCGAAATCAATAACACATGCTCATAGCATGTCTTCAAGCGTTTGTATCATCCTTTCGCTCTGCCCATCAGTTTGTGGATGATAGGCAGTACTCTTGTCTAGACGAGTTCCTAATGCTTGCTGTAATGTCTGCCAGAATCTTGAACTAAATCTGCCATCCCTATCAGAGATAATAGAGATTGGTATTCCATGTCTGGAGACGACTTCCTTCAAATACAGTCGTGCAAACTTCTCCATCTTGTCATCTTCTCTTATTGGCAGGAAGTGTGCTGATTTGGTGAGACGATCAACTATTACCCAAATAGTATCAAAACCACTTGCAGTCCTTGGCAATTTAGTGATGAAATCCATGGTAATGTTTTCCCATTTCCATTCCGGGATTTCGGGTTGTTGAAGTAGACCTGATGGTTTCTGATGCTCAGCTTTGACCTTAGAACACGTCAAACATTCTCCTACGTATTTAGCAACATCGGCTTTCATACCCGGCCACCAAAAATATTTCTTGAGATCCTTGTACATCTTCCCCGTTCAAGGATGTATTGAGTATCTGGTTTTATGAGCTTCTCTAAGTACCATTTCTCTCATATCTCCAAATTTTGGTACCCAAATCCTTTCAGCCCTATACCGAGTTCCTTCTTCCCGAATATTAAGATGCTTCTCCGATCCTTTGGGTATTTCATCCTTTAAATTTCCCTCTTTTAAAACTCCTTGTTGCGCCTCCTTTATTTGAGTAGTAAGGTTATTATGAATCATTATATTCATAGATTTTACAAGAATGGGTTCTCTGTCCTTCCTGCTCAAGGCATCGGCTACCACATTTGCCTTCCCCGGGTGGTAACGAATCTCAAAATCGTAATCATTCAACAATTCAATCCACCTACGCTGCCTCATATTCAGTTGTTTCTGATTAAATATGTGTTGAAGACTTTTGTGGTCGGTATATATAATACTTTTGACCCCATATAAGTAGTGCCTCCAAGTCTTTAATGCAAAAACAACCGCGCCTAATTCCAAATCATGCGTCGTATAATTTTGTTCGTGAATCTTCAATTGTCTAGATGCATAAGCAATCACCTTCGTTCGTTGCATTAATACACAACCGAGACCTTGCTTTGATGCGTCACAATAAATCACAAAATCATCATTCCCTTCAGGCAATGACAATATAGGTGCCGTAGTTAGCTTTTTCTTCAATAACTGAAATGCTTTCTCTTGTTCATCATTCCATTCAAATTTCTTCCCTTTATGCGTTAATGCAGTCAAGGGTTTTGCTATTCTGGAAAAGTCTTGGATGAACCTTCTGTAGTAACCAGCTAGTCCTAAAAACTGGCGTATGTGTTTCGGAGTTTTCGGGGTTTCCCACTTTTTAACAGTTTCTATCTTTGCCGGATCCACCTTAATACCTTCTTTGTTCACTATGTGACCGAGGAATTGAACTTCTTCCAACTAAAATGCACACTTTGAAAACTTAGCGTACAATTCTTCCTTCCTCAATACTTCTAACACCTTTCTCAAATGTTCACTGTGTTCTTAGTCATTCTTTGAGTAAATAAGTATGTCATCAATGAAAACAATGACAAACTTGTCAAGGTATGGTCCACACACTCGATTCATAAGGTCCATGAACACAGCTGGTGCATTAGTTAAACCAAACGGCATGACCATAAACTCGTAATGACCATAACGTGTTCTGAAAGCAGTCTTTGGAATATCATCTTTTTTCACCCGCATTTGATGATACCCGGAACGTAAGTCAATCTTTGAATAAACAGACGAGCCTTGTAGTTGATCAAATAAGTAATTGGTTCTCGGTAGTGGGTAGCGGTTCTTGATGGTAAGTTTGTTCAACTCTCGGTAGTTGATACACAACCTGAATGTACCATCTTTCTTCTTGACAAACAAAATAGGAGCTCCCCACGGTGATGTGCTTGGTCGAATGAAACCACGCTCTAAAAGTTCTTGTAATTGGCTTTGCAGTTCTTTCATCTCGCTGGGTGCGAGTCTGTAAGGAGCACGAGCTATTGGTGCAGCTCCTGGTACAAGATCAATTTGAAATTCAACGGATCGATGTGGGGGTAATCCCGGTAATTCTTTCGGAAATACATCGGGAAATTCTTTTGCAATGGGAACATCATTGATGCTCTTTTCTTCAGTTTGTACTTTCTCGACGTGTGCTAGAACAACATAGCAACCTTTTCTTATTAGTTTTTGTGCCTTCAAATTACTAATAAGACGTAGCTTCGTGTTGCCCTTTTCTCCGTACACCATTAAGGGTTTTCCTTTTTCTCGTATAATGCGAATTGCATTTTTGTAACAAACGATCTCTGCTTTCACTTCTTTCAACCAGTCCATACCAATTATCACATCAAAACTCCCTAACTCTACTGGTATCAAATCAATCTTAAATGTTTCGCTAACCAGTTTAATTTCTCGATTCCGACATATATTTTCTGCTGAAATTAATTTACCATTTGCTAATTCGAGTAAAAATTTACTATCCAAAGGCGTCAATGGACAACTTAATTTAGCACAAAAATCTCTACTCATATAGCTTCTATCCTCACCCGAATCAAATAAAACGTAAGCAGATTTATTGTCAATAAGAAACGTACCCGTAACAAGCTCCGGGTCTTCCTGTGCCTCTGCCGCATTAATATTGAAAACTCTTCCGCGGCCTTGTCCATTCGTGTTCTCCTGGTTCGGGCAATTTCTAATAATGTGGCCCGGTTTTCCACATTTATAACAAACTACATTGGCATAACTTGCTCCGACACTACTTGCTCCGCCATTACTCGTTCCGACACCATTTGTTCCTTTCGTTCTATTAACCCCTGGTCCGTAGACCTCACACTTCGCCGCGCTATAACCATTTCTTTTACACTTGTTGCAAAATTTAGTGCAGAACCCCGAGTGATACTTTTCACACCTTTGACATAGCTGCTTCTGATTATTGTTGTTGTTGTTGCGGTTATTATTGTTGTTGGGATGATTGTTGTAGTTGTTGTTGTTGTTGTTGTTGTTGGGCCGTTTGTTGTAGTTGCGATTGATGTTGCGATTGTTGGGATAATTGTTGCGATTATTGTTGTAATTGCTGTTGTTGTTGTATTGGTGATTCTTATCACCGTTTTCCTCCCACTTTCTTTTGACTTGCTTCACATTGGCCTCTTCAGCAGTCTGTTCTTTAATTCTTTCTTCAATCTGGTTCACTAGTTTGTGAGCCATTCTACATGCCTGTTGTATGGAGGCGGGCTCGTGTGAACTTATATCTTCTTGGATTCTTTCCGGTAATCCTTTCACAAACGCGTCGATCTTCTCTTCCTCATCTTCGAATGCTCCCGGACACAATAGGCACAATTCTGTGAATCGTCTTTCGTACGTGGTAATATCAAATCCTTGGGTTCGTAACCCTCTAAGTTCTGTCTTGAGCTTATTGACCTCGGTTCTGGGACGGTACTTCTCGTTCATCAAGTGCTTGAATGCTGACCACGGTAGTGCGTACGCATCGTCTTGTCCCACTTGCTCTAGATAGGTATTCCACCATGTTAACGCAGAACCTGTGAAGGTATGCGTAGCGTACTTCACTTTGTCCTCTTCAGTACACTTACTTATGGCAAACACCGATTCGACCTTCTCGGTCCACCGTTTCAATCCGATCGGTCCTTCGGTTCCATCAAATTCCAAAGGTTTGCAGGCAGTGAATTCTTTGTAGGTGCATCCTAAACGATTTCCTGTACTGCTAGATCCAAGGTTATTGTTGGTATGTAGCGCAGCCTGTACTGCGGCTATGTTTGAAGCTAGAAAAGTACGAAATTCCTCTTCATTCATATTCACGGTGTGTCGAGTAGTCGGTGCCATTTCCTTCAAAATAGTCAAATGGAACAAGTTAATCATACAGAATATTAAGAGTAGTTAATAGTATTTCGTAGCATAATATGAACTCGTTTATAAAAGCTTTTTCTTCATATTAGCGTTTTATAAGTTTAAATTCGGGTAGTACCTACCCGTTAAGTTCATACTTAGTAGCTAATATACAATTCAACTACTACAATTTTATATGAAAAACTGATTATAATAATATTTCGCGTTCAAACTTTTATACAATATTTTACAAACTTACAATACCGCTTATTTTACATAAAGCATGAAATATAGCACACAATAACTTTGATACAAGATAGTTGTGAAGATAATTCTAGCTAGTACACAAGTCGTTCAGCAAAGGCAATAAAGACACGTAATTCATACGTCCAGAAACAAGTCATGCATTCTGGTTTTACTAGGACTACTTCCCATCCTTGGTCTTGTGGAACATAACCGTTATGGCCGTTGATAAGACAGCGTGTTGTAACGTCGTCAAAGGGACGAGGGTTACGTAATGACCAACAGTCTCGTAATAACCTAAAAACCTCATTTCTTACCCCAATTATCGACTCCATCACTTGTGGGAACGTTTTGTTTAATAGTTGTAACCTGATGTTCTTTTTCTCACTTTGGTGAGAAGCGAACATTACTAACCCGTAAGCATAGCATGCTTCTTTATGTTGCATGTTAGCCGCTTTTTCTAAATCATGAAGTCCTATATTCGGATACATTGAGTCAAAATAATTTCTTAACCCGTTGCGTAAAATAGCATTTGGGTTCCCTGCAATTAATGCGTCAAAGTAAACACATCGTAACTTATGGGTTTCCCAATGTGATATCCCCCATCTTTCAAACGAAAGTCTCTTATAAACCAAGACATTCTTGGAACGTTCTTCGAATGTCTTAGAAACTGATTTCGCCGTAAATAGTTGTGCCAAAGAATTCTGACCGACTCTAGACAAGATTTCATCAATCATGTCTCCGGGTAGGTCTCTTAAAATATTGGGTGGTCTATCCATTTTGCGTTTTTATACTGTAAAATAGACAAGAGTTAGATTCATAAAAAAAAATACTTATTAATACAAGCAATTTTTACATATATCATAAAGCATAAGCACACTATATTACATATATTACACCACACGAATACAGCTATCTTATTCCGACTCGCTCGTTTCTTCTTCTTCGGTT
The DNA here is from genome assembly GCF_046630445.1 of Rutidosis leptorrhynchoides. NCBI lineage: Eukaryota > Viridiplantae > Streptophyta > Magnoliopsida > Asterales > Asteraceae > Rutidosis > Rutidosis leptorrhynchoides. The sequence goes on from NC_092334.1 coordinate 271,603,565, forward strand.
TTGGTTCATTTTTCCAAGTTTCTAGGGATATATGATGTTCCCCTAATACGAGTTGTCGTTTTCCACAACGGTTTAGAAAAACCTGGTGGTTTAGAGGTTCCCGGGTCATTGTTACAACTTAAAGGCTTCGGGGGTTGACGATACATATAAAGTTCATCGGGGTTGAAATTAGATTTCTCTATTTTTATGCCCTTTCCCTTATTATTTTCTTTTGCATTTTTAAATTCAGTTGGGGTAATTTCTATAACATCATCGGAATTCTCGTCGGAATCCGATTCATCGGAGAATTGGTAATCCTCCCAATATTTTGCTTCCTTGGCGGAAACACCATTGACCATAATTAACCTTGGTCGGTTGGTTGTGGATTTTCTTTTACTTAACCGTTTTATTATTTTCCCCACCGGTTCTATTTCCTCCTCCGGTTCCTCCTCTTCCGGTTCTGATTCTTCTTCTGGTTCTTCTTCGGGAACTTGTGAATCAGTCCAATATATATTCCACTCTTCGTTATTATTAGGTGAGTCAATGGGATTTGTGCTAGAGGTAGACATCTATCACACAATATCAAACATGTTAAGAGATTAATATATCACATAATATATACATGTTAATAATATATAGTTTCCAACAAAAATGTTAAGCAATCATTTTTAAAGAAAACACGGTCGAAATCCAGACTCACTAATGCATCCTAACAAACTCGATAAGACACACTAATGCAAATTTTCTGGTTCTCTAAGACCAACGCTCGGATACCAACTGAAATGTCCCGTTCTTATTGATTAAAAACGTTCCATATTAATTGATTTCGTTGCGAGGTTTTGACCTCTATATGAGACGTTTTTCAAATACTGCATTCATTTTTAAAACAAACCATAACCTTTATTTCATAAATAAAGGTTTAAAAAGCTTTACGTAGATTATCAAATAATGATAATCTAAAATATCCTGTTTACACACGACCATTACATAATGGTTTACAATACAAATATGTTACATCGAAATCAGTTTCTTGAATGCAGTTTTTACACAATATCATACAAACATGGACTCCAAATCTTGTCCTTATTTTAGTATGCAATAGCGGAAGCTCTTAGTATTCACCTGAGAATAAACATGCTTTAAACGTCAACAAAAATGTTGGTGAGTTATAGGTTTAACCTATATATATCAAATCGTAACAATAGACCACAAGATTTCATATTTCAATACACATCCCATACATAGAGATAAAAATCATTCATATGGTGAACACCTAGTAACCGACATTAACAAGATGCATATATAAGAATATCCCCATCATTCCGGGACACCCTTCGGATATGATATAAATTTCGAAGTACTAAAGCATCCGGTACTTTGGATGGGGTTTGTTAGGCCCAATAGATCTATCTTTAGGATTCGTGTCAATTAGGGTGTCTGTTCCCTAATTCTTAGATTACCAGACTTAATAAAAAGGGGCATATTCGATTTCGATAATTTAACCATAGAATGTAGTTTCACGTAATTGTGTCTATTTTGTAAATCATTTATAAAACCTGCATGTATTCTCATCCCAAAAATATTAGATTTTAAAAGTGGGACTATAACTCACTTTCACAGATTTTTACTTCGTCGGGAAGTAAGACTTGGCCACTGGTTGATTCACGAACCTATAACAATATATACATATATATCAAAGTATGTTCCAAATATATTTACAACACTTTTAATATATTTTGATGTTTTAAGTTTATTAAGTCAGTTGTCCTCGTTAGTAACCTACAACTAGTTGTCCATAGTTAGATGTACAGAAATAAATCGATAAATATTATCTTAAATCAATCCATGACCCAGTGTATACGTATCTCAGTATTGATCACAACTCAAACTATATATATTTTGAAATCAACCTCAACCCTGTATAGCTAACTCCAACATTCACATATTGAGTGTCTATGGTTGTTCCAAAATATATATAGATGTGTCGACATGATAGGTCGAAACATTGTATACGTGTCTATGGTATCTCAAGATTACATAATATACAATACAAGTTGATTAAGTTATGGTTGGAATAGATTTGTTACCAATTTTCTCGTAGCTAAAATGAGAAAAATTATCCAATCTTGTTTTACCCATAACTTCTTCATTTTAAATCCGTTTTGAGTGAATCAAATTGATATGGTTTCATATTGAACTCTATTTTATGAATCTAAATAGAAAAAGTATAGGTTTATTGTCAGAAAAATAAGTTACATGTCATTTTTGTAAAGGTAGTCATTTCAGTCGAAAGAACGACGTCTAGATGACCATTTTAGAAAACATACTTCCACTTTGAGTTTAACCATAATTTTTGGATATAGTTTCATGTTCATAATAAAAATCATTTTCCCAGAATAACAACTTTTAAATCAAAGTTTATCATAGTTTTTAATTAACTAACCCAAAACAGCCCGCGGTGTTACTACGACGACATAAATACGGTTTTACGGTGTTTTTCGTATTTCCAGGTTTTAAATCATTAATTTAGCATATCATATAGATATAGAACATGTGTTTATTTGATTTTAAAATTCAAGTTAGAAGGATTAACTTTTATTTGCGAACAAGTTTAGAATTAACTAAACTATGTTCTAGTGATTACAAGTTTAAACCTTCGAATAAGATAGCTTTATATGCATGAATCGAATGATGTTATGAACATCATTACTACCTCAAGTTCCTTGGATAAACCTACTGGACATGAAAAAAATGGATCTAGCTTCAAAGGGTCCTTGGATGGCTTGAAAGTTCTTGAAGCAGAATCATGACACGAAAACAATTTCAAGTAAGATTTCTACTCGAAATAAGATTGTTATAGTAATAGAAATTGAATTAAAGGTTGAATATGATTATTACCTTGTATTAGAAAGATAACCAACTGTAAGTAACAAAGGTTTCTTGATCTTGGATGATTACTTGGAATGGATTTAGAAAACTTGGAAATAAACTTGCAATCTTGGAAGTATTCTTGATTTTATGAAACTAGAACTTTTGTAATTTATGAAGAACACTTAGAACTTGAAGATAGAACTTGAGAGAGATCAATTAGATGAAGAAAAATGAAGAATGAAAGTGTTTGTAGGTGTTTTTGGACGTTGGTGTATGGATTAGATATAAAGGATATGTAATTTTGTTTTCATGTAAATAAGTCATGAATGATTACTCATATTTTTGTAATTTTATGAGATATTTCATGCTAGTTGCCAAATGATGGTTCCCACATGTATTAGGTGACTCATATGGGCTGCTAAGAGCTGATCATTGGAGTGTATATACCAATAGTACATACATCTAAAAGCTTATTGTACGAGTACGAATACGGGTGCATACGAATAGAATTGTTGATGAAACTGAACGAGGATGTAATTGTAAGCATTTTTGTTAAGTAGAAGTATTTTGATAAGTGTCTTGAAGTCTTTCAAAAGTTTATGAATACATATTAAAACACTACATGTATATACATTTTAACTGAGTCGTTAAGTCATCGTTAGTCGTTACATGTAAATGTTGTTTTGAAACCTTTAGGTTAACGATCTTGTTGAATGTTGTTAACCCATTGTTTATTATAACAAATGAGATGTTAAATTGTTATATTATCATTATATTATGATATATAATATATCATAGTATGATATATATACAGTTAAATGTCGTTACAATGATAATCGTTACATATATGTCTCGTTTCGAAATCATTAAGTTAGTAGTCTTATTTTTACATATGTATTTCATTGTTAATACACTTAATAATATATTTACTTATCATTTAACATAATTAACCAAGTGTATCAATATCTTAATATGATTCATATGTACCTAGTAAGACGTTGTTATAACGATAATCGTTATATATATCGTTTTCGAGTTTTTTAAATTAATAGTCTCATTTTTATGTATATAACTCATTGTTAAAATACCTAATGAGATACATACTTATAATAAAATCATTTTAACTATATATATAACCATATATATGTCATCGTAGAGTTTTTACAAGTTTTAACGTGAAAGGACCCGTCCTAATCCATCCGGACGAAGTCCATATCGATTATAAACGGTTCACAACAGTTGGTTACATCGTGAGGTACTTGACCTCTATATGATACATTTTACAAATATTGCATTCGATTTTAAAATAAAATCTTTCTTTACAACGAAAGTTGACGACATGTATACCATTTCATAATATATCCAACTATAATTGACTTAATAATAATCTTAATGAACTCGACGACTCGAATGCAACGTTTTTTTTTTAAATATGCCATGAATGACTCCAAGTAATGTCCTTAAAATGAGCAAATGCACAGCGGAAGATTTCTTTCATAACTGAGAATAAACATGCTTTAAAGTGTCAACCAAAAGGTTGGTGAGTTCATTAGTTTAACATAAATAATCATTTCATAATTTTAATAGACCACAAGATTTCATATTTCCATTTCTCATAAACAAACGTCCCATACATAGAGACAAAATATCATTCGTATGGATTGAACACCTGGTAACCGACATTCACAATATGCATATAAGAATATCCCCATCATTTCGGGATCCTCCTTCGGACATGATATAAATTTCAAAGTACTAAAGCATTCGGTACTTTGGATGGGGCTTGTTGGGCCCGATAGATCTATGTTTAGGATTCGCGTCAATTAGGGTGTCTGTTCCCTAATTCTTAGATTACCAGACTTAATAAAAAGGGGCATATTCGATTTCGATCATTCAACCATATAATGTAGTTTCAATTACTTGTGTCTATTTCGTAAAACAGTTATAAAAACAGCGCATGTATTCTCAGTCCCAAAAATATATATTGCAAAAGCATTTAAAAAGGGATTAATGAAACTCACCATAATGTATTTTATAGTAAAAATACATATGACTATATTGAACAATGCAGAGTTGTCCTCGGATTCACGAACCTATATCATTTGTATATATATATATATGTTAAAATATATAATCGTAATCGAACAAGTTTATATATTATAACTTTATATAGTAGTTATTTGATTTGTATATATATTTAAAAAGGATTTTTTTTATTTGTATGGTTTTGAAATATACCTAATTTGTTCTATATGGGTATTTATATAAAGATTATTAATATAATTAATTCATACTTATATGTAATATTACTTTTAAGTATATTTTTATATACATGATAATATATAATAGTAATAGTAGTGAATAAAAGTTGTATTTGATTATAATTATAATAATTTTTAATGTTGTTAATACTAATAATAATAATCTTATTATTAATACTTATGTTAATGGTAATAACTCCAATACTTAGAAAATGAAAATAATACTAATATTTATGAAAATAAATCGTATCATTTTTCATAATAATAATAATATTAATCATACTCCTAATAATGATGTTAATACTAAAATGGTAAGGTTTATATTTTTAGTAATACATATAATACTAATGATAATATTATTTGTACTTTTAATATATATACGATTCCTATATAACTAACATTTTCGTTTTAAAAGTTATTTAGCATTATAAATAGTAATTATTAATTAAGTCCTCATTAATATTTAAGTTAAATTTTAATCCATTATGTATTATATATATATATATATATATATATATATATATATATATATATATATATATATATATATATATATATATATATATATATATATATATATATATATATATATATATATATATATGTTTTCATGTGATTCTTTCATATAGCTATATATATCATCATAACTTGCATCTTCGAATTATCTTATCATCATACTTATGATTTATACATATTTTTCCATGTTTAAGCCAAAACCATAGTATAATGATTATTACCTTTAATTCATACTTGTCATTAACTATGTTGTTCTTTAACTATTTTATCATCATAAATTTATAACTCAACACAATAATAATAATAATAATAATAATAATAATAATAATAATAATAATAATAATAATAATAATAATAATAATAATAATAATAATAATAAAAGAAAAGAAAAGAAAAAGGAGTTCTACCTCATAAGGGTTCTAAAAAAAAATAAGTGCCCACTCCCGGGCTCGAACCCAAGACCTCCCGTTCATTAACCAACACCCTCAACCATTACACCTGTTCAGTTTTTCTGGAATAAAGCGAATATCAATCTTTTTAAACCCGTTCTGTTTCCTCTCCTTCTTCATCCTCTCCAGGATTCATCGACTCAACCAGTTCCACACACATCAAATTAAGTTACTACAATAATTTAGGTTGCAAAATAGATAAAGAAATATATAGAAGGTATTCCAAAGTAATTAACAAACAAAGAAAAAAAAATTAAAAACGCCACTGCTGCTGTTCGTTGTTTGAGGAGAAAAAAAATTAAATTTGATTTCAAAAATGTTTTAGCCCAAAATTTCAACATGAAATATGTTTTAAAACACTCAATGAAACTATATGAATCATTAAATAATCCTAATACATCAAAACGAAATTGAATTTCATGAAGAACATGACAGTTGACTTTTTGGCTTGAATCTCTGACTCGAAAATTTGAAATCGTTAAAAGGAATTAGAGGTTGAAATTTTGCAGATAGATTGCCTAGATGAATCCTAATAAACTACATTTATCGATTTTGGAAATCCAAACAAAATCGACTATTGAAAAAAAAATAATAATAACGCGTGCAGAGTATCGAATAAGTTCTTGAATTTTTCTGATTGAAACTCGACAACTAATAGCAGTTACAGAAGTGTAATTGATTTTGATGATGGAAAAATCGATTGCTTTTTATCAATAAAATGAGATGATTAATTGTTTTGAAGCGGAAAAACCCGACACTGGTTCACAAGGCAACAGAAATAAGAAAAAAAAATATCAAGGTTAGGCACAGGTAACCATTGCACGCGTATATATCTATATCTATATTATATAAATTATGTCTTAATATTAATAATTAATAAATATATTAAATATAATAATATGCTAATATTACTAGTAAAATGTCTTTAAATAATATTGATTAATCCATAATCAGTTAATTCAATAAATTAATAAATAATATTAATAAGTAATAATAATATATTAATTATCATAATAATAATAAAAAAAATGTTAATAATAACATTATTAATGATAATAATAATAATACTAATTATAATTATAATAATATTAATATTATTAGTGATATTAAAACTATTAATACTAATAATAATCTAATAATTTATGTATATCAAATTCTATATCTATTTGTTATATATTAGAAATAATTAAATTAATAATACTAATATTGATATTAATAGTGCAAGTAGTAATGATATTAATATAACAAATTATTATTATTATCATATAATTACTCATATAAAATGAAATATTATAAATTTATATAATATTTATAATTTGATTAAAAATTTATATATATACATTACATTATACATTTAATAATCATGTATTAAAATTTTATATATATTCTATATATATCAACCCACAATTGTATATATAAGTATTCATTATTAACTAGAAAAAAAATGAAATCGTGTATTTCTAAATAAAGTATTCAAAGTTTATATTTTTCGGAATACTATATCTAAGATTACATTTTAAATTATAAAATTTTTATTTTATATTATAAATTATTTTACATTATTAATTCTAACAACTTACTTGTATATTATGGTTTCAAGTCATAAAAAAATATATACAAATTTATTCACAAACCAATGTTCGTGAATCGTCGGAAGTAGTCGAAGGGCAAATACATTCATGTAAACAGTTCAAAATTTTTGAGATTCAAACTTACAGGCTTTGCTTATCATATCGAAATCATATAAAGATTAAGTTTAAATTTAGTCGAAAATTCCCGGGTCATCACAGTACCTACCCATTAAAGAAATTTCGTCCCGAAATTTGAGTGAGGTCGTCATGGCTAATAATAAAAATGTTTTCATGACGAATATGAGTTGATAAATAGAGTTTTATCACCATTTAGTAATAAGGATAAAACAATTTGATTTTTGTGAAAAGTACGAATGAAAATATCACCAAAGGGTGAAATGAGTAGGTATAGATTCATCATATCTTTTGACGTATATAGGATTGATTTCCAAGTTCAAGAGATTTGGAGAAAATCTTCGTAATAAGATTTGATTCTTCGATAATCAAGGAAATTAGGATCTGCTTTAAATGCGATCATCTGTTTTGATTGCTCTGTCGGATATTTTACTATAAATTCACCCTCGTCGTTTCCTTAAAACTCACACCTTCTGTTCTTCCTCCCTCAACTCATATTTTAAAGCATTCATTAATATGCTCCATCCAGTACTGATTCTTGATATACTCCTAACTTTCATATCTGTCATTCTTCTTTTTCATCTACTACCGGAGGAAGTTATTCTCTTCTACCATTACCTTGGGATTATAGTGTTTTTAATTCTCCCGTGTCTTTACGTTGCGATACGTATTGATATACACGATTTGTAATTTAGGTGTTGTTGTCGGGGTTTATATCTTCCCTTATATTCCAGGGCTTCATGTTTTTGTGCATTTTCCCGACTTTAAGTCAAGCAGATAATGGTCCAGAATTCATAGGTATAAAGTTTTGGATGAACATAGTTAATGTTCTAAGAAGAAAATCGTAATGGCATGATCTTGATTTAGAATCACTAAGAATAGGACTATCAAGAGTATATTTTCTTGATATATTCAGAAGTTAATCAGAATGAAAGAGTTATGTAACATGACACATGATGATGTTATAATCTGTGAATCATCATGTTCTATTTAGAAACTCAGCATGGCTTACTGTAATATAATCACGTTGATCAAGTGTCATTATATTATACTAACTCATGCATCAGTTCCCCACATTACTTCAATAACATTCATAATTTAAGCTCGAAAGTTTACAGAATATAGAAACTAACCGTTTCTATATGATGTAATACTGATAGCACGAAGAGATTAATAATTTCAGATAAGAATAGTTATAAAATATCTCCAGAAATATGGAGGATATTTATAATGAAAGATACGATAATATCTCGGAATATCTAAGATCAGAGGATGATAGAAACTATTGTCTGCAAGGGTTTAGAGTAAGGAGCAAGATATTCACTAAAGACTTTAGCATACATTGAATCATTTGGATTCTTTGAAGTCAAACTTATTATTTATGATTTGTCCACGGCTTTCTTCATAGTTTTGCATAATCTGCTTTTTGATACTAAATTTTCTATTGAATGTTTCCAATATAATGATACACAGGAAGCACGAAGAGGTATATAATTTCGGAAGAGAATATTTATGAAAATATCCTCAGAAATATCGAAGATATTGATGATGATATTTTGGAATTTCTAAGTTCGATGGTTGATAGAGAAAGATTTTCCGCAAGATTTTAACATGACTTCGGAGCAAGATATTCCCTAAAGATTTCAACGGATCCAGAATTATCTGGATTCTTTGAATACAGGGTATGGTCCTTGTATTTGTCCTTAGTCTTCTTCGTGGTTTGCTCAATCCGTTTTCCAGTTCCAACTTTTCTGAGCTTTTCCAACATACTATTCTTTATCATCAAACTTTCGATGATTAAGGTCGTTTTACGATTGTCTATGGTTTCTGCTGCTTCATTCAGCTTTTTCAACATTCAGAGTATTGATTTGTGACTGAGTGCTTTTCAGAATTTTAGAATGAGAGATCATAATTCTAAGAGATAAATATCATATATATAACTGTTGATGTAGATATGCTGTGAGTTTTCAAAGTACTGATTGCTGATTCCCGATCATAGTTAGGGCAGTTCTCGTTATAAGATGCGGATGAGTATATGATAGGGTTTCAATGAATAAATATAATGATTTATCAGAGAGATTTAAGCCAAAAAGCAACGAGGTTGCTGGTACGTCTGCTGGTAATATGGTGGAATATAAAAGAATTCTCCGTTATCAAAAGGGTAATTGTATATATCAGGATTATAGTAAGGCTAATTCGAATGAAAAGTCGAAGTTGACTTGCTGGAGCTGTGACAAAATTGGCTACTTTAAAAAAAAAGGATCGCAAAGTTATTTTTGCTAATAAATGTCAAAGGATCTGACGCGGCTACGTGTTAAACTTTTACTCAGTTGCCGAGAGTTTTCAGGTGCATAACTATATGCATAAATCTTTCCTTTCGTTAATGAAGTGCGGTTGCTTCATCCTATCAATTGAGGTGTTTTCAAGAATCATGAAAGGTTTGAACGCAGATTGTAATCGTCAAGATACAAATTAGATTTAAGATGAAATCAAGTGGCAACTTGAAGAAATGTTTAGTTTCATATGTTATATTCAATATTTTAATTCATTTTAATTGTCCAATGTTATTAGTCCACAGTCGATAGTCCATAGTTGACAGTCCAATAATTCATATATAATTTAATATATAATATTCGAATTAATTAATACGTATCGTGACCCGTATACATGTCTCAGACTCGATCACAACTCAAATTATATATATTATTGTAGAATCAACCTCAACCCTGTATAGAGAACTCGTTCATTACTGCATATAGAGTGTCTATGGTTATTCCAAATAATATCTATAAATGCGTCGATATGATATGTCAAAACCTTGTATACATGTCCCGATATTTAAAGTGCGTAAAAATAAATAACAGAAATTTAAATGACGAATAATAAAGTGCTTAAAGTAAATAACAGAAATTAAATGACGATAAATAAAATTGCGAGAATATAAATTGCGATAAATAAACTGCGACAAATAAATTGCGATAATTAAATGGTAATACGGAATTAACAGTTAGCTAGGAACAGTTAGCTAGGATTTTGTTATCGTGGATTCTTAATAGAATTTCATATTGTTAATTAATCTGTTCCTAATCAATTTTTATTGTGTCCATTATTTCTTCGTTATGCCACTTGATGGATTCTGATAGATCAAAATCCAAATATGTAATTGGATGAATATGGTTATTCTGTGGTGAACGGATTTGTATATCGGTGGATGTAAGTAGGATAGTATATGACTTGTTGAAACAGATTCGAAGAACGTACAATGTAACTTATTAATGTGAAATTTAAATAGTCCCCGGGTATTACCTACCCGTTAAAATATTTTCACCATTAACAGTTTGTACAAGAGAATTTTTAATTACAATCTTTATGAAAACATATATACATATATATTTTCTTCAGATGTATTTATGGATTTAATGAGTTAATATGATATTAAACTCATTTGCTTTTCGGTTGAAACTAGAATAAATAATCTCTAAAACTTTAGAGATTACATATTCGCCATGTCGAACGAAGATAAATGAGGTAGAACGATACGTAGAACGAAGATCATACTCAAAGTACATATGATGATATTGAAGCATGGATTGTTGATGGTACTGGTGCTGTTATTAATTGTACTGTTGGTGCCGGTGATGTTGCTGAAGCTGGTACATTTTGCACCATATTCTCCGAATTGATTATTCGAGCGCGAAGTTCATTGACTTATTACTCTAGGATGATTGTCGGTCAGAACGAGCGGATGAATAAGGTTTAGAATTGTGGATAGAATATGATCTTGTCGAGTTACCCTGGAAATGGGACTGAAAATGGTGTCTCGAACAGGTTCGCCGGTAAACGCTTCAGGTTCATTGTCAAGAGGTGAATTCAGTTGGTGGAAGGGATTACCTTCTGTGCGTTTCCATTAATAAAGTCAACTACGAACTCATCAGATGAATTGATAATGGCTGATTGGTTGATTCATGCCGATGACGCTGTTTTCGGAGCTTAGGTGAACATCTATGTCGGAATAGCTGTCGGAATAACTATCGGAATAGCTATCGGAATATGAGGGACACAAACTGGTTGCAGGATTCATCTCGTACGATCAGATGAAGGATTTTCGATAAGAAATAGATTATAGGATGTAGATTAGTACCCTGCAATACATAATTTACATATGCATATATAATACTAAAATTACATAAGTTACGGAGGAATCTACGGAAGTTGTCAGGCAAAGTTACAGTAATAGATACGCTAAGATATGAAGTAGCAGATACGCTAAGATATGAATTTTTTTCTATACACTATTCATGCAGTCAATGCAGTAAAACGTGTCTAGACTAAGAATGATAAGTAAGTGATTTTCTAAGAATGATAAGCAGGTAATTTTTGACACAAAATGATAAGCAAAACTTTTGATATGCAGACACGGTCGAAGTCCAAACTCAATAATGCATCCTAACGACTTATCAGTTAGACACACTAATGCAGACATGGTTCGCTAAGACCACCGCTCTGATACCAACTGAAAGGACCCGTCCTAATCCATCTGGACGAAGTCCATATCGATTATAAACGGTTCACAACAGTTGGTTACATCGCGAGGTACTTGACCTCTATATTATACATTTTACAAACATTGCATTCGATTTTAAAATAAAATCTTTCTTTACAACGAAAGTTGACAACATGTATACCATTTCATAATATATCCAACTATAATTGACTTACTAGTAATCTTAATGAACTCGACGACTCGAATGCAACATTTTTTTTTTAAATATGGCATGAATGACTCCAAGTAATGTCCTTAAAATGAGCAAATGCACAGCGTAAGATTTCTTTCGTACCTGAGAATAAACATGCTTTAAAGTGTCAACCAAAAGGTTGGTGAGTTCATTAGTTTAACATAAATAATCATTTCATAATTTTAATAGACCACAAGATTTCATATTTCCATTTCTCATAAACAAACGTCCCATACATAGAGACAAAATATCATTCGTATGGATTGAACACTTGGTAACCGGCATTCACAATATGCATATAAGAATATCCCCATCATTCCGGGATCCTCCTTCGGACATGATATAAATTTCAAAGTAGGCTTGTTGGGCCCGATAGATCTATCTTTAGGATTCGCATCAATTAGGGTGTCTGTTCCCTAATTCTTAGATTATCAGACTTAATAAAAAGGGGCATATTCGATTTCGATCATTCAACCATATAATGTAGTTTCAATTACTTGTGTCTATTTTGTAAAACAGTTATAAAAACAGCGCATGTATTCTCAGTCCCAAAAATATATATTGCAAAAGCATTTAAAAAGGGATTAATGAAACTCACCATAATGTATTTTATAGTAAAATACATATGACTATATTGAACAATGCAGGGTTGTCCTCGGATTCACGAACCTATATCATTTGTATATATATATATGTTAAAATATATAATCGTAATCGAACAAGTTTATATATTATAACTTTATATAGTAGTTATTTGATTTGTATATATATTTAAAAATGATTTTTTTTATTTGTATGGCTTTGAAATATACCTAATTTGTTCTATATGGGTATTTATATAAAGATTATTAATATAATTAATTCATACTTATATGTAATATTACTTTTAAGTATATTTTTATATACATGATAATATATAATAGTAATAGTAGTGAATAAAAGTTGTATTTGATTATAATTATAATAATTTTTAATGTTGTTAATACTAATAATAATAATCTTATTATTAATACTTATGTTAATGATAATAACTCCAATACTTAGAAAATGATAATAATACTAATATTTATGAAAATAAATCGTATCATTTTTCATAATAATAATAATATTAATCATACTCCTAATAATGATGTTAATACTAAAATGGTAAGGTTTATATTTTTAGTAATACATATAATACTAATGATAATATTATTTGTACTTTTAATATATATACGATTCCTATATAACTAACATTTTCGTTTTAAAAGTTATTGAGCATTATAAATAGTAATTATTAATTAAGTTCTCATTAATATTTAAGTTAAATTTTAATCCATTATGTATATATATATATATATATATATATATATATATATATATATATATATATATATATATATATATATATATATATGTTTTCATGTGATTCTTTCATATAGCTATATATATCATCATAACTTGCATCTTCGAATTATCTTATCATCATACTTATGATTTATACATATTTTTCCATTTTTAAGCCAAAACCATAGTATAATGATTATTACCTTTAATTCATACTTGTCATTAACTATGTTGTTCTTTGACTATTTTATCATCATAAATTTATAACTCAACGCAATAATAATAATAATAATAATAATAATAATAATAATAATAATAATAATAATAATAATAATAATAATAATAATAATAATAATAATAATAATAATAATAATAATAATAATAATAATAAAAGAAAAGAAAAGAAAAAGGAGTTCTACCTCATAAGGGTTCTAAAACAAAATAAGTGCCCACGCCCGGGCTTGTAGTGACCCGAACTTTTCCATGTTTATATATATTAATTGAGATTGATATTTACATGATTAAATGTTTCCAATATGTTAAGCAATCAAACTTGTTAAGACTTGATTAATTGAAATATGTTTCATATAGACAATTGACCACCCAAGTTAACCGGCGATTCACGAACGTTAAAACTTGTAAAAACGACATGACGATATATATATGGATATACATATGGTTAACATGGTACTATGATAAGTAAACATATCATTAAGTATATTAACAATGAACTACATATGTAAAAACAAGACTACTAACTTAATGATTTTTAAACGAGACATATATGTAACGATTATCGTTGTAAAGACATTTAATGTATACATATCATATTAATAGATATTCATACATGATAATATCATGATAATATAATAATTTAAAATCTCATTTGATATTATAAACATTGGGTTAACAACATTTAACAAGATCGTTAACCTAAAGGTTTCAAAACAACACTTACATGTAACGACTAACGATGACTAAACGACTCAGTTAAAATGTATATACATGTAGTTTTTTAATATGTATTTATACACTTTTGGAAGACTTAAATACACTTATCAAAATACTTCTACTTAACAAAAATGCTTACAATTACATCCTCGTTCAGTTTCATCAAAAATTCTACTCGTATGCACCCGTATTCGTACTCGTACAATACACAGCTTTTAGATGTATGTACTATTGGTATATATACTCTAATGATCAGCTCTTAGCAGCCCATGTGAGTCACCTAAAACATGTGGGAACCATCATTTGGCAACTAGCATGAAATATCTCATAAAATTACAAAAATATGAGTAATCATTCATGACTTATTTACATGAAAACAAAATTACATATCCTTTATATCTAATCCATCCACCAACGACCAAAAACACCTACAAACACTTTCATTCTTCAATTTTCTTCATCTAATTGATCTCTCTTAAGTTCTATCTTCAAGTTCTCAGTGTTCTTCATATATTCTACAAGTTCTAGTTACATAAAATCAAGAATACTTTCAAGTTTATTAGCTCACTTCCAACCTTGTAAGGTGATCATCCAACCTCAAGAAATCTTTGTTTATAACAGTAGGTTATCATTCTAATATAAGGTAATAATCATATTCAAACTTTGGTTCAATTTCTATAACTATAACAATCTTATTTCAAGTGATGATCTTACTTGAACTTGTTTTCATGTCATGATTCTGCTTCAAGAACTTCGAGCCATCCAAGGATCCGTTAAAGCTAGATCCATTTTTCTCTTTTCCAGTAGGTTTATTCAAGGAACTCAAGGTAGTAATGATGTTCATAACATCATTCGATTCATACATATAAAGCTATCTTATTCGAAGGTTTAAACTTGTAATCACTAGAACATGGTTTAGTTAATTCTAAACTTGTTCACAAACAAAAGTTAATCCTTCTAACTTGACTTTTAAAATCAACTAAACACATGTTCTATATCTATATGATATTCTAACTTAATGATTTAAAACTTGGAAACACGAAAAACACCGTAAAACCGGATTTACGCCGTCGTAGTAACACCGCGGGCTGTTTTGGGTTAGTTAATTAAAAACTATGATAAACTTTGATTTAAAAGTTGTTATTCTGAGAAAATGATTTTTATTATGAACATGAAACTATATCCAAAAATTATGGTTAAACTCAAAGTGGAAGTATGTTTTCTAAAATGGTCATCTAGACGTCGTTCTTTCGACTGAAATGACTACCTTTACAAAAATAATTTGTAACTTATTTTTCCGACTATAAACCTATAATTTTTCTGTTTAGATTCATAAAATAGAGTTCAATATGAAACCATAGCAATTTGATTCACTCAAAACGGATTTAAAATGAAGAAGTTATGGGTAAAACAAGATTGGATAATTTTTCTCATTTTAGCTACGTGAAAATTGGTAACAAATCTATTCCAACCATAACTTAATCAACTTGTATTGTATATTATGTAATCTTGAGATACCATAGACACGTATAAAATGTTTCGACCTATCATGTCGACACATCTATATATATTTCGGAACAACCATAGACACTCTATATGTGAATGTTGGAGTTAGCTATACAGGGTTGAGGTTGATTCCAAAATATATATAGTTTGAGTTGTGATCAATACTGAGATACGTATACACTGGGTCGTGGATTGATTCAAGATAATATTTATCAATTTATTTCTGTACATCTAACTGTGGACAACTAGTTGTAGGTTACTAACGAGGACAGCTGACTTAATAAACTTAAAACATCAAAATATATTAAAAGTGTTGTAAATATATTTTGAACATACTTTGATATATATGTATATATTATTATAGGTTCGTGAATCAACCAGTGGCCAAGTCTTACTTCCCGACGAAGTAAAAATCTGTGAAAGTGAGTTATAGTCTCACTTTTAAAATCTAATATTTTTGGGATGAGAATACATGCAGGTTTTATAAATGATTTACAAAATAGACACAAGTACGTGAAACTACATTCTATGGTTGAATTATCGAAATCGAATATGCCCCTTTTTATTAAGTCTGGTAATCTAAGAATTAGGGAACAGACACCCTAATTGACGCGAATCCTAAAGATAGATCTATTGGGCCTAACAAACCCCATCCAAAGCACCGGATGCTTTAGTACTTCGAAATTTATATCATATCCGAAGGGTGTCCCGGAATGATGGGGATATTCTTATATATGCATCTTGTTAATGTCGGTTACCAGGTGTTCACCATATGAATGATTTTTATCTCTATGTATGGGATGTGTATTGAAATATGAAATCTTGTGGTCTATTGTTACGATTTGATATATATAGGTTAAACCTATAACTCACCAACATTTTTGTTGACGTTTAAAGCATGTTTATTCTCAGGTGAATATTAAGAGCTTCCGCTGTTGCATACTAAAATAAGGACAAGATTTGGAGTCCATGTTTTTATGATATTGTGTAAAAACTACATTCAAGAAACTGATTTCGATGTAACATATTTGTATTGTAAACGATTATGTAATGGTCGTGTAAACAGGATATTTTAGATTATCATTATTTGATAATCTACGTAAAGCTTTTTAAACCTTTATTTATGAAATAAAGGTTATGGTTTGTTTTAAAAATGAATGCAGTCTTTGAAAAACATCTCATATAGAGGTCAAAACCTCGGAACGAAATCAATTAATATGGAACGTTTTTAATCAATAAGAACGGGACATTTCAGTTGGTATCCGAGCGTTGGTCTTAGAGAACCAGAAAATTTGCATTAGTGTGTCTTATCGAGTTTGTTAGGATGCATTAGTGAGTCTAGACTTCGACCGTGTTTACTTGAAAAATGATTGCTTAACATTTTTGTTGGAAACTATATATTTTTAACATATGAATATTATGTGATATATTAATCTCTTAACGTGTTTGATACTATGTGATAGATGTCTACCTCTAGAACAAGTCCCATTGACTCACCTAATAATAATGAAGAGTCAAATATAAATTGGAATGATTCGTGGACTGATTCACAAGTTCCCGAAGAGGAACCGGAAGAAGAGTCGGAACCGGAAGAAGAATCAGAACCGGAAGAAGAATCGGAACCGGATGAAGAAATAGAACCGGTGGGGGAAATAATAAAACGGTTAAGTAAAAGAAAATCCTCAACCAACCGACCAAGGTTAATTATGGTCAATGGTGTTTCCGCCAAGGAAGCAAAATATTGGGAGGATTACCAATTCTCCGATGAATCGGATTCCGACGAGAATTCCGATGATGTTATAGAAATTACCCCAACTGAATTTAAAAAGGCAAAAGAAAATAATAAGGGAAAGGGCATAAAAATAGAGAAATCTAATTCCAACCCCGATGAACTTTATATGTATCGTCAACCCCCGAAGTCCTTAAGTTGTAATAATGACCCGGGAACCTCTAAACCACCAGGTTTTTCTAAACCAATGTGGATAACGACGGCTCGTATTAGGGGAACATCATATATCCCTAGAAACTTGGCAAAACGAACCAAAACCGAAGAAGAAGAAACGAGCGAGTCAGAATAAGATAGTTGTATTCGTGTGGTGTAATATATGTAATATAGTGTGCTTATGCTTTATGATATATGTAAAAATTGCTTGTATTAATAAGTAATTTTTTTTATGAATCTAACTCTTGTCTATTTTACAGTATAAAAATACAAAATGGATAGACAACCCAATATTTTAAGAGACCTACCCGAAGACATGATTGATGAAATCTTGTCTAGAGTCGGTCAGAATTCCTCGGCACAACTATTTAAGGTGAGATCAGTTTGTAAGACATTCGAAGAACGTTCCAAGAATGCCTTGGTTTATAAAAGGCTTTCGTTTGAAAGATGGGGTATATCACATTGGGAAATCCATAAGTTACGATGTGTTTACTTTGACGCATATATTGCGGGGAACCCAAATGCTATTTTACGCAATGGGTTAATAAATTATTTTGACTCAATATATCCGAATATTGGACTTCGTGATTTAGAAAAAGCAGCTAACATGCAACATAAAGAAGCATGTTATGCTTACGGATTAGTAATGTTCGCTTCTCACCAAAGTGAGAACAAGAACATCGGCCTACAACTATTAAACAAAACGTTCCCACAAGTGACGGAGTCGGTAATTGGGGTAAGAAATGAGGTTTTTAGATTGTTACGGGACTGTTGGACATTACGTAACCCTCGTCCCTTTGACGACGTTACAACACGCTGTCTTATCAACGGCCATAACGGTTATGTTCCACAAGACCAAGGATGGGAAGTAGTCCTAGTAAAACCAGAATGCATGACTTGTTTCTGGACATATGAATTACGTGTCTTTATTGCCTTTGCTGAACGACTCATGTACTAGCTAGAATTATCTTCACAACTATCTTGTGTCAAAGTTATTGTGTGCTATATTTCATGCTTTATGTAAAATAAGCGGTATTGTAAGTTTGTAAAATATTGTATAAAAGTTTGAACGCGAAATATTATTACAATCAGTTTTTCATATAGAATTGTAGTAGTTGAATTGTATATTAGCTACTAAGTATGAACTTAACGGGTAGGTACTACCCGAATTTAAACTTATAAAACGCTAATATGAAGAAAAAGCTTTTATAAATGAGTTCATATTATGCTACGAAATACTATTAACTACTCTTAATATTCTGTATGATTAACTTGTTCCATTTGACTATTTTGAAGGAAATGGCACTGACTACTCGACACACCGTGAATATGAATGAAGAGGAATTCCGTACTTTTCTAGCTTCAAACATAGCCGCAGTACAGGCTGCGCAACATACCAACAATAACCTTGGATCTGGCAGTACAGGAAATCGTGTAGGATGCACCTACAAAGAATTCACTGCCTGCAAACCTTTGGAATTTGATGGAACCGAAGGACCGATCGGATTGAAACGGTGGACCGAGAAGGTCGAATCGGTGTTTGCCATAAGTAAGTGTACTGAAGAGGACAAAGTGAAGTACGCTACGCATACCTTCACAGGTTCTGCGTTAACATGGTGGAATACCTATCTAGAGCAAGTGGGACAAGATGATGCGTACGCACTACCGTGGTCAGCATTCAAGCACTTGATGAACGAGAAGTACCGTCCCAGAACCGAGGTCAATAAGCTCAAGACAGAACTTAGAGGGTTACGAACCCAAGGATTTGATATTACCACGTACGAAAGACGATTCACAGAATTGTTCCTATTGTGTCCGGGAGCATTCGAAGATGAGGAAGAGAAGATCGACGCGTTTGTGAAAGGATTACCGGAAAGAATCCAAGAAGATATAAGTTCACACGAGCCCGCCTCCATACAATAGGCATGTAGAATGGCTCACAAACTAGTGAACCATATTGAAGAAAGAATTAAAGAACAGACTGCTGAAGAGGCCAATGTGAAGCAAGTCAAAAGAAAGTGGGAGGAAAACGGTGATAAGAATCACCAATACAACAACAACAGCAATTACAACAATAATCGCAACAATTATTCCAACAATCGCAACATCAATCGCAACTACAACAAACGGCCCAACAACAACAACAACAATAACAACAACAACAACAACAACATCAACTACAACAATCATCCCAACAACAATAATAACCGCAACAACAACAACAATCAGAAGAAGCTATGCCAAAGGTGTGAAAAGTATCACTCGGGGTTCTGCACCAAAATTTGCAACAAGTGTAAAAGAAATGGTCATAGCGCGGCGAAGTATGAGGTCTACGGACCAGGGGTTAATAGAACGAAAGGAACAAATGGTGTCGGAACGAGTAATGGCGGAGCAAGTAGTGTCGGAGCAAGTTATGCCAATGTAGTTTGTTATAAATGTGGAAAACCGGGCCACATTATTAGAAATTGCCCGAACCAGGAGAACACGAATGGACAAGGTCGCGGAAGAGTTTTCAATATTAATGCTGCAGAGGCACAGGAAGACCCGGAGCTTGTTACGGGTACGTTTCTTATTGACAATAAATCTGCTTACGTTTTATTTGATTCGGGTGCGGATAGAAGCTATATGAGTAGAGATTTTTGTGCTAAATTAAGTTGTCCATTGACGCCTTTGGATAGTAAATTTTTACTCGAATTAGCAAATGGTAAATTAATTTCAGCAGATAATATATGTCGGAATCGAGAAATTAAACTGGTTAGCGAAACATTTAAGATTGATTTGATACCAGTAGAGTTAGGGAGTTTTGATGTGATAATCGGTATGGACTGGTTGAAAGAAGTGAAAGCAGAGATCGTTTGTTACAAAAATGCAATTCGCATTATACGAGAAAAAGGAAAACCCTTAATGGTGTACGGAGAAAAGGGCAACACGAAGCTACATCTTATTAGTAATTTGAAGGCACAAAAAATAATAAGAAAAGGTTGCTATGCTGTTCTAGCACACGTCGAGAAAGTACAAACTGAAGAAAAGAGCATCAATGATGTTCCCGTCGCAAAAGAATTTCCTGATGTATTTCCGAAAGAATTACCGGGATTACCCCCACATCGATCCGTTGAATTTCAAATAGATCTTGTACCAGGAGCTGCACCAATAGCTCGTGCTCCTTACAGACTCACACCCAGCGAGATGAAAGAACTGCAAAGCCAATTACAAGAACTTTTAGAGCGTGGTTTCATTCGACCAAGCACATCACCGTGGGGAGCTCCTATTTTGTTTGTCAAGAAGAAATATGGTACATTAAGGTTGTGTATCGACTACCGAGAGTTGAACAAACTTACCATCAAGAACCGCTACCCACTATCGAGAATCGACAACTTATTTGATCAACTACAAGGCTCGTCTGTTTATTCAAAGATTGACTTACGTTCCGGGTATCATCAAATGCGGGTGAAAGAAGATGATATTCCAAAGACTGCTTTCAGAACACGTTACGGTCATTACGAGTTTATGGTCATGCCGTTTGGTTTAACTAATGCACCAGCTATGTTCATGGACCTTATGAACCGAGTGTGTGGACCATACCTTGACAAGTTTGTCATTGTTTTCATTGATGACATACTTATTTACTCAAAGAATGACCAAGAACACGGTGAACATTTGAGAAAGGTGTTAGAAGTATTGAGGAAGGAAGAATTGTACGCTAAGTTTTCAAAGTGTGCATTTTGGTTGGAAGAAGTTCAATTCCTCGGTCACATAGTGAACAAAGAAGGTATTAAGGTGGATCCGGCAAAGATAGAAACTGTTGAAAAGTGGGAAACCCCGAAAACTCCGAAACACATACGCCAGTTTTTAGGACTAGCTGGTTACTACAGAAGGTTCATCCAAGACTTTTCCAGAATAGCAAAACCCTTGACTGCATTAACGCATAAAGGGAAGAAATTTGAATGGAATGATGAACAAGAGAAAGCGTTTCAGTTATTGAAGAAAAAGCTAACTACGGCACCTATATTGTCATTGCCTGAAGGGAATGATGATTTTGTGATTTATTGTGACGCATCAAAGCAAGGTCTCGAGTGTATTAATGCAACGAACGAAGGTGATTGCTTATGCGTCTAGACAATTGAAGACTCACGAACAAAATTATACGACGCATGATTTGGAATTAGGTGCGATTGTTTTTGCATTAAAGACTTGGAGGCACTACTTATATGGGGTCAAAAGTATTATATATACCGACCACAAAATTCTTCAACACATATTTAATCAGAAACAACTGAATATGAGGCAGCGTAGGTGGATTGAATTATTGAATGATTACGACTTTGAGATTCGTTACCACCCGGGGAAGGCAAATGTGGTAGCCGATGCCTTGAGCAGGAAGGACAGAGAACCCATTTGAGTAAAATCTATGAATATAATGATTCATAATAACCTTACTACTCAAATAAAGGAGGCGCAACAAGGAGTTTTAAAAAAGGAAAATTTAAAGAATGAAATACCCAAAGGATCGGAGAAGCATCTTAATATTCGGGAAGACGGAACCCGGTATAGGGCTGAAAGGATTTGGGTACCAAAATTTGGAGATATGAGAGAAATGGTACTTAGAGAAGCTCATAAAACCAGATACTCAATACATCCTGGAACGGGGAAGATGTACAAGGATCTCAAGAAACATTTTTGGTGGCCGGGTATGAAAGTCGATGTTGCTAAATACGTAGGAGAATGTTTGACGTGTTCTAAGGTCAAAGCTGAGCATCAGAAACCATCAGGTCTACTTCAACAACCCGAAATCCCGGAATGGAAATGGGAAAACATTACCATGGATTTCATCACTAAATTGCCAAGGACTGCAAGTGGTTTTGATACTATTTGGGTAATAGTTGATCGTCTCACCAAATCAGCACACTTCCTGCCAATAAGAGAAGATGACAAGATGGAGAAGTTAGCACGACTGTATTTGAAGGAAGTCATCTCCAGACATGGAATACCAATCTCTATTATCTCTGATAGGGATGGCAGATTTATTTCAAGATTCTGGCAGACATTACAGCAAGCATTAGGAACTCGTCTAGACATGAGTACTGCCTATCATCCACAAACTGATGGGCAGAGCGAAAGGACGATACAAACGCTTGAAGACATGCTAAGAGCATGTGTTATTGATTTCGGAAACAGTTGGGATCGACATCTACCGTTAGCAGAATTTTCCTACAACAATAGCTACCATTCAAGCATTGAGATGGCGCCATTTGAAGCACTTTATGGTAGAAAGTGTAGGTCTCCGATTTGTTGGAGTGAAGTGGGGGATAGACAGATTATGGGTCCGGAGATTATACAAGAAACTACCGAGAAGATCATCCAAATTCAACAACGGTTGAAAACCGCCCAAAGTCGACAAAAGAGCTACGCTGACATTAAAAGAAAAGATATAGAATTTGAAATTGGAGAGATGGTCATGCTTAAAGTTGCACCTTGGAAAGGCGTTGTTCGATTTGGTAAACGAGGGAAATTAAATCCAAGGTATATTGGACCATTCAAGATTATTGATCGCGTCGGACCAGTAGCTTACCGACTTGAGTTACCTCAACAACTCGCGGCTGTACATAACACTTTACACGTCTCGAATTTGAAGAAATGTTTTGCTAAAGAAGATCTCACTATTCTGTTAGATGAAATCCAAATCAACGAAAAACTTCAATTCATCGAAGAACCCGTCGAAATAATGGATCGTGAGGTTAAAAGACTTAAGCAAAACAAGATACCAATTGTTAAGGTTCGATGGAATGCTCGTAGAGGACCCGAGTTCACCTGGGAGCGTGAAGATCAGATGAAGAAGAAATACCCGCATCTATTACCAGAAGATTCGTCAACACCTTCAACAGCTTAAAATTTCGGGACGAAATTTATTTAACGGGTAGGTACTGTAGTGACCCGAACTTTTCCATGTTTATATATATTAATTGAGATTGATATTTACATGATTAAATGTTTCCAACATGTTAAGCAATCAAACTTGTTAAGACTTGATTAATTGAAATATGTTTCATATAGACAATTGACCACCCAAGTTGACCGGCGATTCACGAACGTTAAAACTTGTAAAAACGACATGACGATATATATATGGATATACATATGGTTAACATGGTACTATGATAAGTAAACATATCATTAAGTATATTAACAATGAACTACATATGTAAAAACAAGACTACTAACTTAATGATTTTTAAACGAGACATATATGTAACGATTATCGTTGTAAAGACATTTAATGTATACATATCATATTAAGAGATATTCATACATGATAATATCATGATAATATAATAATTTAAAATCTCATTTGATATTATAAACATTGGGTTAACAACATTTAACAAGATCGTTAACCTAAAGGTTTCAAAACAACACTTACATGTAACGACTAACGATGACTAAACGACTCAGTTAAAATGTATATACATGTAGTTTTTTAATATGTATTTATACACTTTTGAAAGACTTCAATACACTTATCAAAATACTTCTACTTAACAAAAATGCTTACAATTACATCCTCGTTCAGTTTCATCAACAATTCTACTCGTATGCACCCGTATTCGTACTCGTACAATACACAGCTTTTAGATGTATGTACTATTGGTATATATACTCTAATGATCAGCTCTTAGCAGCCCATTTGAGTCACCTAAAACATGTGGGAACCATCATTTGGCAACTAGCATGAAATATCTCATAAAATTACAAAAATATGAGTAATCATTCATGACTTATTTACATGAAAACAAAATTACATATCCTTTATATCTAATCCATCCACCAACGACCAAAAACACCTACAAACACTTTCATTCTTCAATTTTCTTCATATAATGGATCTCTCTCAAGTTCTATCTTCAAGTTCTAAGTGTTCTTCATATATTCTACAAGTTCTAGTTACATAAAATCAAGAATACTTTCAAGTTTGCTAGCTCACTTCCAACCTTGTAAGGTGATCATCCAACCTCAAGAAATCTTTGTTTCTTACAGTAGGTTATCATTCTAATACAAGGTAATAATCATATTCAAACTTTGGTTCAATTTCTATAACTATAACAATCTTATTTCAAGTGATGATCTTACTTGAACTTGTTTTCGTGCCATGATTCTGCTTCAAGAACTTCGAGCCATCCAAGGATCCGTTAAAGCTAGATCCATTTTTCTCTTTTCCAGTAGGTTTATTCAAGGAACTCAAGGTAGTAATGATGTTCATAACATCATTCGATTCATACATATAAAGCTATCTTATTCGAAGGTTTAAACTTGTAATCACTAGAACATGGTTTAGTTAATTCTAAACTTGTTCACAAACAAAAGTTAATCCTTCTAACTTGACTTTTAAAATCAACTAAACACATGTTCTATATCTATATGATATGCTAACTTAATAATTTAAAAACTGGAAACATGAAAAACACCGTAAAACCGGATTTACGCCGTCGTAGTAACACCGCGGGCTGTTTTGGATTAGTTAATTAAAAACTATGATAAACTTTGATTTAAAAGTTGTTATTCTGAGAAAATGATTTTTATTATGAACATGAAACTATATCCAAAAATTATGGTTAAACTCAAAGTGGAAGTATGTTTTCTAAAATGGTCATCTAGACGTCGTTCTTTCGACTAAAATGACTACCTTTAAAAAAATGATTTGTAACTTATTTTTCCGACTATAAACCTATAATTTTTTTGTTTAGATTCATAAAATAGAGTTCAATATGAAACCATAGCAATTTTATTCACTCAAAACGGATTTAAAATGAAGAAGTTATGGGTAAAACAAGATTGGATAATTTTTCTCATTTTAGCTACGTGAAAATTGGTAACAAATCTATTCCAACCATAACTTAATCAACTTGTATTGTATATTATGTAATCTTGAGATACCATAGACACGTATACAATGTTTCGACCTATCATGTCGACGCATCTATATATATTTCGGAACAACCATAGACACTCTATATGTGAATGTTGGAGTTAGCTATACGGGGTTGAGGTTGATTCCAAAATATATATAGTTTGAGTTGTGATCAATACTGAGATACGTATACACTGGGTCGTGGATTGATTCAAGATAATATTTATCAATTTATTTCTGTACATCTAACTGTGGACAACTAGTTGTAGGTTACTAACGAGGACAGCTGACTTAATAAACTTAAAACATCAAAATATATTAAAAGTGTTGTAAATATATTTTGAACATACTTTGATATATATGTATATATTGTTATAGGTTCGTGAATCAACCAGTGGCCAAGTCTTACTTCCCGACGAAGTAAAAATCTGTGAAAGTGAGTTATAGTCCCACTTTTAAAATCTAATATTTTTGGGATGAGAATACATGCAGGTTTTATAAATGATTTACAAAATAGACACAAGTACGTGAAACTACATTCTATGGTTGAATTATCGAAATCGAATATGCCCCTTTTTATTAAGTCTGGTAATCTAAGAATTAGGGAACAGACACCCTAATTGACGCGAATCCTAAAGATAGATCTATTGGGCCTAACAAACCCCATCCAAAGTACCGGATGCTTTAGTACTTCGAAATTTATATCATATCCGAAGGGTGTCCCGGAATGATGGGGATATTCTTATATATGCATCTTGTTAATGTCGGTTACCAAGTGTTCACCATAGGAATGATTTTTATCTCTATGTATGGGATGTGTATTGAAATATGAAATCTTGTGGTCTATTATTATGATTTGATATATATAGGTTAAACCTATAACTCACCAACATTTTTGTTGACGTTTTAAGCATGTTTATTCTCAGGTGATTATTAAGAGCTTCCGCTGTCGCATACTTAAATAAGGACGAGATTTGGAGTCCATGCTTGTATGATATTGTGTAAAAACTGCATTCAAGAAACTTATTTTGTTGTAACATATTTGTATTGTAAACCATTATGTAATGGTCGTGTGTAAACAGGATATTTTAGATTATCATTATTTGATAATCTACGTAAAGCTTTTTAAAACCTTTATCTATGAAATAAAGGTTATGGTTTATTTTAAAAATGAATGCAGTCTTTGAAAAACGTCTCATATAGAGGTCAAAACCTCGCAACGAAATCAATTAATATGGAACGTTTTTAATCAATAAGAACGGGACATTTCAGGGCTCGAACCCAAGACCTCCCGTTCATTAACCAACACCCTCAACCATTACACCTGTTCAGTTTTTCTGGAATAAAGCGAATATCAATGTTTTTAAACCCGTTCTGTTTCCTCTCCTTCTTCATCCTCTACAGGATTCATCGACTCAACCAGTTCCACACACATCAAATTAAGTTACTACATTAATTTAGGTTGCAAAATAGATAAAGAAATATATAGAAGGTATTCCAAAGTAATTAACAAAAAAAAAATAAAAAATTTAAAAACGCCACTGCTACTGTTCGTTGTTTGAGGAGAAAAAAAAATTAAATTTGATTTCAAAAATGTTTTAGCCCAAATTTTCAACATGAAATATGTTTTAAAACACTCTATGAAACTATATGAATCATTAAATAATCCTAATACATCAAAACGAAATTGATTTTCATGAAGAACACGACAGTTGACTTTTTGGCTTGAATCTTTGACTCGAAAATTTGAAATCGTTAAAAGGAATTAGAGGTTGAAATTTTGCAGATAGATTGCCTAGATGAATCCTAATAAAACAACATTTATCGATTTTGGAAATCCAAACAAAATCGGCTATTAAAAAAATAATAATAATAATAACGCGTGCAGAGTATCGAATAAGTTCTTGAATTTTTCTGATTGAAACTCGACAACTAATAGCAGTTACAGAAGTGTAATTGATTTTGATGATGGAAAAATCGATTGCTTTTTATCAATAAAATGAGATCATTAATTGTTTTGAAGAGGAAAAACCCGGCACTGGTTCACAAGGCAACAGAAATAAGAAAAAAAATATCAAGGTTAGGCACAGGTAACCATTGCACGCGTATATATCTATATCTATATTATATAAATTATGTCTTAATATTAATAATTAATAAATATATTAAATATAATAATATGCTAATATTACTAGTAAAATGTCTTTAAATAATATTGATTAATCCATAATCAGTTAATTCAATAAATTAATAAATAATATTAATAAGTAATAATAATATATTAATTATCATAATAATAATAAAAAATGTTAATAATAACATTATTAATGATAATAATAATAATACTAATTATAATTATAATAATATTAATATTATTAGTGATATTAATACTATTAATACTAATAATAATCTAATAATTTATGTGTATCAAATTCTATATCTATTTGTTATATATTCGAAATAATTAAATTAATAATACTAATATTGATATTAATAGTGCAAGTAGTAATGATATTAATATAACAAATTATTATTATTATCATATAATTACTCATATAAAATGAAATATTATAAATTTATATAATATTTATAATTTAATTAAAAATTTATATATATACATTACATTATACATTTAATAATCATGTATTAAAATTTTATATATATTCTATATATATCAACCCACAATTGTATATATAAGTATTCATTATTAACTAGAAAAAAATGAAATCGTGTATTTCTAAATAAAGTAATCAAAGTTTATATTTTTCGGAATACTATATCTAAGATTACATTTTAAATTATAAAATTTTTATTTTATATTATAAATTATTTTACATTATTAATTCTAACAACTTACTTGTATATTATGATTTCAAGTCATAAAAAAATATATACATATTTATTTACAAACCAATGTTCGTGAATCGTCGGAAGTAGTCGAAGGGTAAATACATTCATGTAAACAGTTCAAAATTTTTGAGATTCAAACTTACAGGCTTTGCTTATCATATCGAAATCATATAAAGATTAAGTTTAAATTTAGTCGAAAATTCCCGGGTCATCACATAACGTTCGTGAATCACCGGTCAACTTGGGTGGTCAATTGTCTATATGAAACCTATTTCAATTAATCAAGTCTTAACAAGTTTGATTGCTTAACATGTTGGAAACACTTAATCATGTAAATAACAATTTCATTTAATATATATATAAACATGGAAAAGTTCGGGTCACTACAATTACTCTCACTAATATTAGTATTAAGAAAGTTATTATTATTAGTAAATCATTATTATCAAAACTATCATTTTCGTTACAAATAATTATTTTGTACCTAAAATATACTTAATACATACATTATAATCATATTAATAGTTTATATATCACTTACCAATTATAATAACATTATTTATATAAATAAGTATATATAACGAAATACGAATATTTTCATATAATACTAACCATATATATATATATATATATATATATATATATATATAGATATATTAATATAACGAAATATATAAATATTAAACATTTAAAATATATACACAAACTAAATAAGTAGAATATATAATTCAAGTTATGATATATAAACTTGTTCGAATACGATTATACATTTTAATATATATACAAATGATATAGGTTCGTGAATCCGAGGCCAACCCTGCATTGTTCAGTTTGTCTAATGTTGTCATATGTATTTTTACTACAAAATACATTAGGTGAGTTTAATTTACCCTTTTTACCCTTTCTATTTTTGGGTTGAGAATACATGCGCAATTTTTATAAATGTTTTACGAAATAGACACAAGTAATCGAAACTACATTATATGGTTGAATTATCGAAATTGAATATGCCCCTTGTTATTAAGTCTGGTAATCTAAGAATTAGGGAACAGACACCCTAATTGACGCAAATCCTAAAGATAGATCTATGGGCCCGACGAACCCCATCCAAAGTACCGGATGCTTTAGTACTTCGTTTTGTTTATATCATGTCCGAAGAGTTTCCTGGAATGATAGGGGATATTCTATATGCATCTTGTTAATGTCGGTTACGAGGTGTTCAATCCATATGAATGATTATTTTTGTCTCTATGCATGGGACGTATATTTATGAGAAATGAAAATGAAAATCTTGTGGTCTATTAAATTGATGAAAATGATTATTTATGTTAAACTAATGAACTCAGCAACCTTTTGGTTGACACTTTAAAGCATGTTTATTCTCAGGTATGAAAGAAATCTTCCGCTGTGTATTTACTCATTTTAAAGATATTACTTGAAGTCATTCATGGCATATTTCAAAAGACGTTGCATTCGAGTCGTTGAGTTCATCAAGATTATTATTAAGTAAATTATAGTTAGATATATTATGAAATGGTATGCATGCCGTCAATTTTCGATGTAATGAAAGATTGTCTTTTCAAAAACGAATGAAATGTTTGTAAAATTTATCATATAGAGGTCAAATACCTCGCGATGTAATCTGA
Source organism: Rutidosis leptorrhynchoides (assembly GCF_046630445.1). NCBI lineage: Eukaryota > Viridiplantae > Streptophyta > Magnoliopsida > Asterales > Asteraceae > Rutidosis > Rutidosis leptorrhynchoides. The sequence continues at coordinate 271,634,207 of NC_092334.1, forward strand.
TCATATACATACTTATATATATGTATATTTTTAGTGTGGAATGCCTTTTAGAGGTGAATGCACAAGACAACTGAACCGCAGTGTGAGTGCGGTAGGATTGCGCAGAACAATAAAGAGTGCGAAGGTTTCTCGCAGTATTTATGCGGAATGCCTAAAGTGCCCGCACAACTTAATTATGCGTAGCTCCTGGACCTATAAATAGGGAGCTTGGCCTCTCATTTTAGGTTGTTGATTTTGGAAGGGTTTCCCTAGCCATATTGATTTTTCTCGTGACTTTACCCGAGATTAAAACATTATTTGGTTAAGGTAATTTACGAAGACCGGGACATGGTTGTTGATCATTTAGCACTTAACGAAATATGACAATAAGGTCCCAAAACCATAATCGACATCCATTATACCCCCTCATTGCACTCAATCCTTGAGTAACCGTAATCGGATAATCGAGGATTGATCAATTGGCGCCATCCGTGGGACACGAATAGAATTGAAATGAGAAATTCGCGTTCGTTTTAATCGAAGATATTCAACTCATTTTTTAATTCTAATCGTGTTGTTTTCTGTCTTATATTGCAGGAATAAGTAATTTGTGCAACAGCAGTTGCAAGCAAAGTGAAATGGCGAAGCAACAAAAGTTTTTGTTTACTAAGAAAGTTGTAAATGAGAATTTGAAAGTGCGTAAAGCGCACAAAGCTTGTGTAAGTGAAAGCTCGCCAACAAAACTGAACAAAGAACAAGATACGAGAATAATAGGCACAATACATAAGAAAAAGGATTTAAAAAGCGAAAAGCAATAGAAATGTTTGAAAAATGGCAATTCGCGCCCATTACATTTCCATTTGAGCAAAGTCGCGAAATGGATGACATGCCGTTGGTCATATCGTGTAAAATTGCGAATACAGGGATCACAATCATGAAAATTCATGTTGATACTGGCAGCAGTATTGATTTGATATACGAGCAATGTTTTCGCCAATTGCCAGAATGCATCAAGGTGGAACTACAACCGAATGCGATATCCTTATCTGGTTTCGCGGGTGAATCAGCTTGGCCTATGGGGCAATTATCCTTAAAAATTGAATTGTGTGATGAAACAGATGAAAAATTGACATGGCAAGCGCGTTAGATTTTTATGTTATATGCGCTGCTTCGCGTTATAACATGTTATTGGGAAGATCTGCGTTGCGAAAGCTTGGAATAGTGCCATCTACAATACATGGAATGGTCAAATTCACTACCTGCAAGGGTGTGGCATCGATAAATTCTATGGCTATGCCATCGATTTGTGCGGCTATAAGCACGAAAGATGCAATTGTTCCGCATAAAATTGAAGATGATAATATGGTTGTTATAAATCCTAAATATGTCGATCAAAAAATTAAAATTGGGACCAAGTTGAATGCAGAAATAAGAAATAAGATTGTACAATTGCTGGTCGCGTATATGGATGTATTTGCGTGGAGTGAGCAAGATATGACCGGAGTTCCACGTAATGTTGCAGAGCATAGATTAAATGCTAATCCTGCGTTAAAACCTATTGTACAAAAGCATGAAGTGGTTGTCTGCGGAAGTTTCTAAATTGGTCAATGCGGGAATATTGCGCGAAGTAAAATATCAAACATGGGTGGCAAATCCTGTTTTGGTAAAAAAGCCAGATGGCTCGTGGAGGATGTGTATAGATTTCAAGGACATAAATAAAGCTTGTCCGAAGGACATCTATCCACTTCCTGAAATTGATCTTAAAGTAGAATCTTTGCATGATTATCCCTACAAATGCTTTTTGGATGCCGCAAAAGGATACCATCAAATACCAATGGCGGTGGAAGATGAAGATAAAACCGCATTCGATACTGGAAAAGGCATTTATTATTACGTCAAAATGCCTTTTGGTTTGAAGAATGCGGGAGCCACTTATCAGCGGTTAATTGATAAAGCATTTGAAGGTCAGATAGGCCGCAATCTGGAAGCTTATGTTGATGACCTTGTTATAACAAGTAAAACGCAAGAAAGTATTTTGGTAGATATGCAAGAAACATTTGAAAGTTTGCGGAAAATAAACATGAAGTTGAATCCGTCTAAGTGCAGTTTCGGAGAAAGGGAAGGCAAGTTTCTAGGATACTATGTCACTGAGCAGGGCATACAAGCAAATCCTAAGAAAATTGCCGCAATCGAAAACATGACCGCGCCTGAAACCATTAAAGAAGTGGAAACTTTAACTGGAAAAATCGCGGCTTTAACCAGATTTCTTTCGAAGGCCGCGGAACGACAGTTGCCTTTCTTTCGCACTCTTAAAGGATGTTTAAAGCAGAAGAACTTTGTATGGACTGAAGAGGCTGATAAGGCATTTCAAGAAATGAAGCAATTGCTTGCTGCATTACCTACATTGATTGCGCCTGTTGATGGTGAAATATTATATCTTTACATTTTGGTCGCGAATGAAGCATTTGGCTCAGTACTTATCGCGAAAAGGAACAAAGTTCAAAAGCCAGTCTATTTTGTTAGCAAGGCGCTTGCGGGAAGTGAAATAAATTATGCGCCGATAGAGAAATTTATTTACGCGTTAGTTTTAACTTCACGGCGATTGTGCAGATACTTTCAAGGTCATCCAATACATGTTTTAACTGATTTGCCGGTTAAAAATGTGTTGAACAAACCTGCGATATCCGGAAGACTTTCCCAATGGGCGATTGAGCTTGGAGCATTTGAAATATCATATATACCGCGTACATCTGTAAAGGGGCAAGTTTTGGCAGATTACCTCGCAGAAATGACAGGTGATTTAGAGGTGATTCATGAAAGAGCGCAATTAACGCCACCTTCGCATGAGATCTGGGATTTATATACAGACGGTGCCTCATGTATTGATGGGGCAGGTGCGGGGCTAGTGTTGACAAATTCAACTGGCGAAGAGCACACGTACGCACTGCGCTTTAATTTTGATGTGACAAACAATGAGGCTGAATATGAAACATTGCTTGCGGGATTGAATTTGGCACGTAAGATGAATATAACGCAGCTGCGCGCATATGTTGATTCACAACTGGTGGCAAATCAATTCAATGGCTCTTTTGAAGCACATGAGTTGTCCATGCAGAAGTATTTGAAACTGGTAAAGGAATCTGCAGAGAAGTTTGAGTTCTTTGAATTATCACAAGTGTTGAGAAGTCAAAATAAAAAAGCAGATGCATTAAGCAAACTTGCTGCATTAGCGTTTTCGCACTTTCAAAAACAGGTGTGGGTGGAAGAACTTCCTAATAAGTCCATTGATGGAAATTTATTTGTTGCGGTTGTAGAAGAAGTTGAACCAAATTGGATGGATCCTATTGTCAATTATCTGCGAAATAGTGCGTTGCTAGAAGATAAAAAGGAGGCTCGTTTGGTACGCGAAAGAGCACCCATGTATGTACTTGAAAATAATGTGTTATATCGTAAATCATATTTGGGACCATTAATGCGGTGTGTGGGACCCGCAGAAGCTGTAACCATTGTTGAAGAGATGCATAGTGGATCTTGTGCTCTTCACTCAGGATATAAAACTATTGTTGGCAAGATAATGCGCATGGGCTATTTCTGGTCTACTCTATATCGTGATGTTGCGCAAATTGTTAAGCGGTGTAAAAACTGTCAAAGACATGCACCGCAGAATCGCAAACCAAGACATGATATGATTCCAATTGATTCACCGTGGCCATTTTATAAATGGGCCATCGATATTGTGGGACCCTTTCCACCAGGTGCAGGAAATGTAAAGTTCCTAATTGTAGCTATTGATTATTTCACTAAATGGGTGGAGGCAAAGGCCGTACGCACAATTACTGGAGTGCAGGTGCGGAATTTTGTATGGGAATATATTGTATGTAGATTTGGTATTCCGCGTGAACTTGTAAGTGATAATGGAGCGCATATTGCAAAAGATCCATTTTTAAGTTGGTGTGCGGAACTAAATATAATTCAAAGATTCACATCTGTGGCACATCCGCAAGTAAATGGATTGTGCGAAGTTACTAACCGAGACATTGTTAGTGGTATTAAAAAATGTTTGAATGAAAAGCGGAATGGATGGGTTGATGAACTTTCAAATGTACTATGGGCTCATCGCACTACTTTCAAGAAAAGTACAGGCGAAACACCTTTTAGCCTAGTATATGGTTCCGAAGCAATGATCCCCGCAGAAATCTTTGTTGAAACGCGCAGAGTTGCTAATTTTGATGAAAGTGCGAATGCGGAAAGCATTTGTGAAAATCTAAATTTCATTGAAGAACACAGGCTTATGGCCGCAATACGTGAGGTAAATAATAAGCAGCAAATTGCTAAGTATTATAACAAGAAGGTGCACGCGTTAGCCTTTGATGTTGGAGAATGGGTTTTGCGTAATAAGGAAGCAAGTCGTGCTGAGAAACAAGCAAAGTTGGGACCCAATTGGGAGGGACCATACCAGATAGTGGGAATTAATGCAGCAGGCTCTTATAAACTCCAAGACATTGAAGGGCGCAACATACCTAACGCGTGGCATGCTACTTTGTTGAAACGATATTATATGTAGATAACAAAAGTATGCGAAATTTTATGTGCATTCTAGTGATTCATGTTAATGTGTGTAGCAAAAAAGTTTGTAATATTGTGTAAAATGAATAAAACTAAAGGTCTTTGTTCATCATAATGATTGTATGTCTATGCGTAATTTCAAAATACAACGCGTTTAATACAACCATAAATGAAATCAAACAAGTGATGGAGAAGACCACTTGATGCTAAATGAAAACAATTTGACGTGTATGCGAAAGCAATTCAGTTTGTTAACTTTCTCCCAAAGTATTAGATCTAGCCATACTTGGATGCTTCGGAATAAACACAAATTTTTGCCTAAGGATCGTTTCGGTGGACTTACAAGATTCATAATGTGCAGAATAGCACGTCCATACAGGTTGTTTCGCATAAAGTAGTTGTTTGTTATGTGCACAATAATAAACAATGAAATTGCAAAGGACAATGCTAGTAATTATGAATGATAATCAAAGCGCTATATAAATAAAGGCAATTGCAATTGATAAATAAAATTTTATTATAAGTTCCGCGGAAGATTTAGTAAATCATATCATTAAAATTCGCTTTGAAAGCACTTACATAATGCGAAATCCTGTTCCTGGGTAGTTAAGTCTAAACTAATGATGTCTTCGACGGGAGCATCCTTGTTTTTACATATAGCTTCTAATTTTGGAATGGGGATAACGCGGATTCCTTCCCTCGCTAATGCAACCATCTCTTCTGCCTCTTCAATAGGGCAGATTAATTTCTCAATATACTCCGGCATTGGTTCCGGAAGAACAGCAATCTTGCTAACCTCCTGAAGAAATTTTACTCGCTCAAGTTGTTGTAGCGCAGTCACATAAGTATCAAATTTCTGCGAAACATCCGCAGAATCCATGATTTTTTGCCCAAGTTTAGGAAAATGTTCGCGGAGTTTTGCAAAGCTTGATTCCGTGTTTGCTTTTACAGATAAAGTTGCGGATAGTTCAGTTTGGGTTACTGTAGTGACCCGAACTTTTCCATGTTTATATATATTAAATGAAATTGATATTTACATGATTAAGTGTTTCCAACATGTTAAGCAATCAAACTTATTAAGACTTGATTAATTGGAATAGGTTTCATATAGACAAATGACCACCCAAGTTGACCGGTGATTCACGAACGTTAAAACTTGTAAAAACTATACGATGACATATATATGGTTATATATATAGTTAACATGATTTTATTATAAGTATGTATCTCATTAGGTATTTTTAATAATGAGTTATATACATAAAAATGAGACTATTAAATTAAGAAACTCGAAAACGATATATATAACGATTATCGTTATAACGTCTTACTAGGTACATATGAATCATATTAAGATATTGATACACTTGGTTAATTATGTTAAATGATAAGTAAATATATCATTAAGTGTATTAACAATGAACTACATAGGTAAAAATAAGACTACTAACTTAATGATTTTGAAACGAGACATATATGTAACGATTATCGTTGTAACGACATTTAATGTATATAGATCATATTAAGAGATATCCGTACATCATAATATCATGATAATATAATAATTTAAAATCTCATTTGATATTATAAACATTGGGTTAACAACATTTAACAAGATCGTTAACCTAAAGGTTTCAAAACAACACTTACATGTAACGACTAACGATGACTTAACGACTCAGTTAAAATGTATATACATGTAGTGTTTTAATACGTATTCATGCACTTTTGAAAGACTTCAAGAGACTTATCAAAATACTTCTACTTAACAAAAATGCTTACAATTACATCCTCGCTCTGTTTCATCAACAAATCTACTCGTATGCACCCGTATTCGTACTCGTACAATACACAGCTTTTAGATGTATGTACTATTGGTATATACACTCCAATTATTAGCTCTTAGCAGCCCATGTGAGTCACCTAACACATGTGGGAACCATCATTTGGCAACTAGCATGAAATATCTCATAAAATTACAAAAATATGAGTAATCATTCATGACTTATTTACATGAAAACAAAATTACATATCCTTTATATCTAATCCATACAACAACGACCAAAAACACCTACAAATACTTTCATTCTTCAATTTTCTTCATCTAATTGATCTCTCTCAAGTTCTAACTTCAAGTTCTAAGTGTTCTTCATAAATTCTACAAGTTCTAGTTACATAAAATCAAGAATACTTTCAAGTTTGCTAGCTCACTTCCAATATTGTAAGGTGATCATCCAACCTCAAGAAATCTTTGTTTCTTACAGTAGGTTATCATTCTAATACATGGTAATAATCATATTCAAACTTTGGTTCAATTTCTATAACTATAACAATCTTATTTCAAGTGATGATCTTACTTGAACTTGTTTTCGTGTCATGATTCTGCTTCAAGAACTTCGAGCCATCCAAGGATCCATTGAAGCTAGATCCATTTTTCTATTTTCCAGTAGGTTTATCCAAGGAACTTAAGGTAGTAATGATGTTCATAAAATCATTCGATTCATACATAAAAAGCTATCATATTCGAAGTGGTAAACTAGTAATCACTAGAACATAGTTTAGTTAATTCTAAACTTGTTCGCAAATAAAGTTAATCCTTCTAACTACAATTTTAAAATCAACTATACACATGATCTATATCTATATGATATGCTAACTTAATGATTTAAAACCCGGAAACACGATAAACACCATAAAACCGGATTTACGCCGTCGTAGTTACAACCGGGGGGCTGTTTTGGTTTGGATAATTAAAAACTATGAAAAACTTTGATTTAAAAGCTATACTTCTGGGAAAATGATTTTTCTTATGAACATGAAACTATATCCAAAAAACATGGTTAAACTCAAAGTGAAAGTATGTTTTTCAAACGACTTGTAACTTGTATTTCCAACTATAAACCTATACCTTTTCTGTTTAGTTTCATAAAGTCAAGTTCAATACGAAACCGTGGCCGCTTAAATCACTCAAAACGAATTAGAAACGAAGAAATGGCGAGCAAAACAAAATTGGTAGAAACTACTCATTTTAGCTACGTGAAAATTGGTAAAAAATCTATTCCAAACATAATTAATCAACTTGTATTGTATATTATGTAATCTTGAGCTACCATAGACACGTATACAATGTTTCGACCTATCATGTCGACACATCTATATATATTTCGGAACAACCATAGACACTCTATATGTGAATGTTGGAGTTAGCTATACAGGGTTGAGGTTGATTCTAAAATATATATAGTTTGAGTTGTGATCAATACTGAGATATGTATACAATGGGTCGTGGATTGATTCAAGATAATATATATCGATTTATTTCTGTACATCTAACTGTGGACAACTAGTTGTAGGTTACTAACGAGGACAGCTGACTTAATAAACTTAAAACATCAAAATGTATTAAAAGTGTTGTAAATATATTTTGAACATACTTTGATATATATGTACATATTTGTTATAGGTTCGTGAATCGACCAGTGGCCAAGTCTTACTTTTCGACGAAGTAAAAATCTGTGAAAGTGAGTTATAGTCCCACTTTTAAAATCTAATATTTTTGGGATAAGAATACATGCAGGTTTTATAAATGATTTACAAAATAGACACAAGTACGTGAAACTACATTCTATGGTTGAATTATCGAAATCGAATATGCCCCTTTTTATTAAGTCTGGTAATCTAAGAATTAGGGAACAGACACCCTAATTGACGCGAATCCTAAAGATAGATCTGTTGGGCCTAACAAACCCCATCCAAAGTACCGGATGCTTTAGTACTTCAAAATTTATATCATATCCGAAGGGTGTCCCGGAATGATGGGTGATCATATATGATCAATCCATAATTAATGATGTTACTTAATTACGGATTGAGTGCAATGAGATTATGATGAAGGATGGGATGTTTGATGATTATTTTGGGCCCCGATGATCATCTTTCACTTTAACTATCAAGTGATCAACCACCCCGACCCGGTCTTGATTGTCAATTAGCTTATTTCACCTTTTCGCAATGTAAAAATCCCTTGGGCAAGATCACAAGTGGAAATTACAAAGGCTCGGGCAAAATGGTAGAGAATTAACAACCCTTAAATGAGAGGCCAAGCTCTCTATTTATAGGTTTCGAGATATCCGCGGTCTGCGAGTACATTCAATATCCGCGGAAACTCAGTGGATTTAACCGCAGTCTTTGTATCAATGTGAAAACACAACCGCTGTGCTTATTTTCAGCGAATATTGCATAGCTTTGGCTTATAATTCACGCAATTCAGCCTTTGGCCTTTAGCCAATAAAATATACATATACAATGCCATGTATATGATCAAGTCCCCCCAGTTTATTATGATACATTTTCGCGAAGCCAATGCATCATGATAAACTCTAAAAATAAAGAAGTGTCTCTTAAAATATTTCGCAAACAATATTTTAAGATTTTTACCGTCCACTTATTACCGTTGCTTTTATTAAGCCCAACGCGTAATTACAACGGTAACTTTTCGCCAATCTGTCAAATCAATACGCTGTGACGGCTACAAAATTAACGTTTACACGTCGCAGTAATTTTAGCCTTTTAAAAGCAATGATTACCCTTTCAACTTGCTCGCCCTAATCCCAATTATAAATAACACAATAATCCGCATAAAAACTTTACCCTTTCTCCTTCAATTTCATCTGCAATCAAATTCGTTGAATCATAATCATACCGTGCAATTAATCAATTTCAATCTTTAATTTCTTCAATTTTATCATCCAATTTATTTGCAAATGGCATCGTCTTCTTCAATGCACACTCCCGGAGGATATGTTTCCTACATGACGGAAGCAAAACTGCAAACTTTTCAAGAATGGTACCCACCACTTGCCCAATTCGTTCCTACCGTGCCTGCGGCAGAGCAGCGAGCCGATATTCCCCCTAAAGGGATGATATCCGTGTACGAGGTTGCCATTTCTCAAGGCAACCTTCGATTTCCCCTTACCCATTTTTTCGCAGCGTTTGCAAATATTATAACATCGCTATGGCGCAATTGCATCCTAACGCAATTAACAAGATTGTGCTATTTGAGATGTATTGCAACACCATCAGCCAACCACCGCTGCTAAATGTTTTTCGGATGTGAAATAACCTGGTGCTATATGACGTTGGGTGGTTTTCTTTCTGCAGTAAACTTGGCGTAATGACTTCACCAAAAGATTCAATTGGGAATTGGCGCAGTTCCTTCTTCTATATTAACGATACCGCGTATGTGAACAGAAAATACCGAAAACGTGGTGTACAGAGCTTAATCCCGACGTCAATGAGAGGCCTGTACTCGATGATCTTGAGAATGACACTCTCAAGATACTTAAAAACGCGGGTATATTTCTGCGACATTACTCGAATGTACCGCTGTACATTGGCAGAGTGTCGATTCAATGGCCGTGGAGCGACTATGATGCGCTTTTAGATGACCAATCAAAAAACAGTATGCCGCTTAACTTTATCGCAATGTATCAATCGTACGTTCATTTTTCGCAATATTTTTGCTTTGCATAACTTTACGCGCTTTTATTTTTTCAGCGGTTGCACTTGACCTTGTCATGAGGTCCGCTGATATAAGCAGGATTAGCCCTGCCCGTCGCCTAAAAAATGGCGACGGCAACATTATTCTTATTGATGAACCGATCATCAATACATGCTTTATTATTGGAGGTGAGGACCGCGGTAAGCGCAAGGTTGCGGATACGACTCCCACTCCACGCAGGAAACGCCTGCGCACTCACTCTGAACAAGAAGCAAGTAAGCAAATGCTATTTCGCAGTATTTATTTGATTACGCATTGTTTATATTGGCATAAACTTGCTATATTTGCTGATCTGTTTATAGTTATTCTTCCAGGGTCATCCACTGAAGCTACACCGCTTTATAACATCAGAGGGAGAATCCCTACAGATGTTCTTAATGAACCTGGGAATGAAGATTTATCTCTTCCATCTGACGCAGAAGCGTCCAACGAGGAAGAAGAAGGAGAAGCCACTGCGGAAGAAACTGCCGCTGCAGATCGGGCGTTTAAGCTGTACCAAAAGCTTTATAAATTTGTTCCTGCAGAAACAATGGAGCAATACCGCAAACTATCTTATCCCGCAGCAGCCAGGCAACGACTGCATAATTGCTATAATGCAATTTATCTAACAGTCGATAGCATGGAGCGTTTTACTGAGATGTCAGACGAGTATGAGAAAGCAACTAAGGCTGCCAACGCCCAAGAGAGAAGGGCGCGAAAGGCTGAATCGCGGCTTGAAAAGGTGATGGAAGAGAACGCCCGACTTAAAAGAAGGGCAGAGGTTGTGGAATACGAGTTCGCACAGCTAGTCAAATATCTACCGACATTTGCGGATAAAGTGATGGACTCCGAGCCAGTCACTGAAAAATTTCAAACATATGCCCAAGCATCAAAGCTCGCCACTTGCTGCGAGTGGCACGATTTATTATGCCAATTTGGCGATCTTTCGCAACCTCTTCCCTCTGACATGGAGAAAGAAATTATCGCCACCGATGATGCTCGCGAAATTCTTGAGAGGGCAAAGAAAGAGATTGAGAAGATTAACATACCTGCTCTTGAAGAGCTCAGTCAGCGGGAAGGCGTTACATTTGCGGATATCAAAGCATTAGAACTTTAGCTTTGCCTTAACTAAATTGCTTTTGAATGTATTTTCGCAATTACAACTTTCGTCTGTTGTATGATTCCGCGTTGCATACGCGTTTAATATTAATTACTTTTTCACAGTTCGCAGTTGCAACTTCTTTTATTTATATAGCACTTTATTATCAAAATTCATAACACGGACTTGTCCTTTGCAATTTCCAACTTTTATTATTGTGCACATAATAAATGTGTACTTTTGCGAAACAATCTGTATGCGTATATACTTATACGTTATGAATCTTCAAAGTCCGCCGTAACGATCCTTAGGCAAATTTAGCATTGCGAAGCATCTAAGTATTGGCAAGATCAAATACTTAGGAAATGTTATCCTTTCGCAATTATTTTCAAATTAACACAAGTGGGCAATTTCATCACTTTGTTTTTAGCAAATATTTCGCAATGCATTCTTGCATTATTATAACATTTAAGTAGGCTATATTTTGCAAAAATCATGCCAACTTACTTAAATTATCCGCAGAACAAACATTAATTTAGTGTTTGTAATAGACAAGTAATTGCATTCTGCAAAATAAGCACTGCGCGTGACCACACGCAGTGTTTTCGCTTTGTAAAGAAACAATTACTAACACTGAAATTAACTTTGCTTTATTCATTATTATTTCGCATTCGAAACATAAACATAATATATCACGCATTGAAGAAATTTGCCATAATATCTCATTACAACTTTATAAATTTTCACACTATCCAGGATTAACTGATCATCCTTCAACACCCGAATTCACATTTGCCATAATCATAGCGCAAAATGGCTCCACTTCCAGAGAAATTAGCGTACCAATGCCCTTGTTGGCAGAACATTTTAACATACCATGTATAGTAGATGGTATAGCACCAAACATACGCAAAGCTGTGCGCCCAAGTATCATATTAAACCGCGATTGATTTCGCATTATGTACAGATTCAATAAAGCTTGGCGCCTTAGCGACTCATCGCTCTCATCAACTAACTCCATCTGTAACTCCAATTGACCAATGGGCCAGGATGACTCTCAAAGCTTGAATGTTCGCGGGCAACTTGCTAAAGCATTGTTCATACATGACGTCGACACTACTACTAGTGTCCACATGTACCTTCATTATCATTATTCCAGTATTTGCAACGCGACATGAAACCACTAAAGGTTTATCATCATCCGCGGTCAAACTTGCAGGAGGAAACGCAATAGAAGGACATTTCCAACTAATAATCTGCTCTAAAATTTACATTACCGACGCTTCGCCCTGCACTTCTACCACGTTGATCACCTGAATTCCGCACTGATTTTCTTTTTTGCTCACCATTTTTACTCCCAGATTCTTTACTGCGGGAGCCTTTCGCTCAACCGCACCTGACACATTCGAGGTGTTGGCTTCTGTAGGCATTATAACCGCATTCGTGGTGTGTTGTGCGATTAAATGGTCCAGCTTGCCTTGCTCGTACGCTTCTGCAATAAATTCCGCCAAATCTCTGCAACGATTGGTGTCATGACTGTAATCATCATGGAAAACACAAAATTTTGATCTATCGCACCTGCTATTTTCTCCCAAAGGCTGCGGATCAGGAAAAGACTTAGCAACTCTTTCTTGCAACAAAATTTCCTTAGGCGTTTTTGTTAGCATCTGAATGATGTTGAATGATTCATTGTTCCACTTTCGCGTAGAATAGAGATCACGACGACCATATCCATGGTTATCATTTTGGCCTTGAAATCTGTCATTTTGCGGGTATCCACCACCGCCATTTTTTCGCGGAAAACCTGATCCGCGGTAATTATCATTGTTACCATCGCGAAAGGAGTCATTGTCATCTCGCCAAATTTTATCTCTACCCCATCCACACGCAGGGGTTATACTGCTATCCTCTCCCCAGCGGAGATAATCATATGTTTCCTGTTGTACTTTTGCAAAAGTCAGCGGGACATCTCTTCGCAATCTCCGCACAAGAGTAGGATGTCGCTGTGGGTTAATCGCATGCAAAAATCCAGAGATTTTTTTATCTTCATGCAGGCTTGGAATCTTTTAACATTCATAGATGTGCCGCGTAAGTAATGCGTTCAAAGTCTCTTTGTTTCCTTGCTTAATATCATGACATTCTATGTGCGTCTTTTTCTGCGGTAACAGATTTTGAAACTGTAGCAAAAAAATTTCGCGCAAGTCCACAAAACTAACGATACTGCGAGATTGCAAACTATGAAACCATTCCCTTGTTGACCCTTGCAAGGCCATGGGGAATACTCTACAGGCGACTGGTTCATCCCAGTTATAAGTGCTTACCACACCTTCAAAGCGTTGCAGAAAATCCAAAGGATCAGTTAGACCCAAATAAACTCCCAGAGTTACCGGCACAATCGGCGGAGAAACAATTGGATAGTCAGAAATATGCTGAGCAAACTTATCTGCAGCAGTAGTTATTTCTGTTGCCTTCTTTGTGCGAGTATCTGCGTTCACCGCACAAAACTTGGTAAGCATATCTTACAAAAAGTTTAGCTGATCAAACTTATGTTGCATTGACTTTGGTGCAATGCTTCTGAAAGCATCCGCCAAAAAATTCTGTGCATTTTCTCTGCGAGCAGCGTCATATGCATCACCCTCTTCCCCATAGCGAGGGAAAGGTGTTGGTGGTCGCTTTCGCTTAATTTGTGGATTTTTAACAAACTCTTCTATGCTGTCTGAATCATCAGAAAATTCGCACTCTTCTCTTGGCGTTTTTGCCATTTTTTATTTATACGCAGAGTTCAAATGAATGCGATCCTCTGCGTTATCACTATCGCTATCATTATGCTCGATAACTAGACGATCAACTTGTGATCCTGAATCGTTCAATGGCCATAAGTAAGTGCGCGGTATGCGAGAGTCGCAATTACGCTTAGCATCTCGCTTAGCTTGCTCGATTGCAGTGCTGACAGTCTTGTCAGTTCGCAAACTAGAGTTTCCAGCCAAAGCCTTTGGTCGCTTCCCATCAGCGGTTATTTCACTGCGATTTTGAAGTAAATTTCTTCGTGCAGTCATTTTCTCAGCAGCAACTTCTGGCTGCGAGTCACTAACATTGTTTTCAGCAGATGTTTTAACAATTGGCTCTTGAACCGATTTTCCCGTAGTTATATTAGCATTTGTTTGCAACGGAAATATTATAACGTTCTGCGAATCACCAGGCAGTGCATCAGCATTCGCAGAAATGCCAGTTTGCTTTGCATTTGTCATCGTGATTGACTAACAGATTGACTAATTGCTTATTCCAAAAGCACCTGCAAATCATCACAATAAAAACACGATTGAAATTAAACCGTCGAATTAATTGTTTAACGTCGTAAAACAAAAAAATTCCAGTTCAATTTGTAAAACGTGTCCCACGGATGGTGCCAATTGATCAATCTATAATTAGTGATGTTACTTAATTACGGATTAAGTGCAACGAGATTATGATGAAGGATGGGATGTTTGATGATTAATTTGGGCCCCGATGATCGTCTTTCACTTTAACTATCAAGTGATCAACCACCCCGACCCGGTCTTGATTGTCAATTAGCTTATTTCACCTTTTCGCAATGTAAAAATCCCTTGGGCAAGATCACAAGTGGAAATTACAAAGGCTCGGGCAAAATGGCAGAGAATCAACAACCCCTAAATGAGAGGCCAAGCTCTCTATTTATAGGTTTCGAGATATCCGCAGTCTGCGAGTACATTCAATATCCGTAGAAACTCAGCGGATTTAACCGCAGTCTTTGTATCAATGTGAAAACACAACCGCTGTGTTTATTTTTAGCGCATATTGCATAGCTTTGCCTTATAATTCACGCAATTCAGCCTTTGGCCTTTAGCCAATAAAATATACATATACAATGCCATGTATATGATCAATATACATAGCATTGTATATGTATATTTTATTGGCTAAAGGCTGAACTGCGCGAATTATAAGGCAAAGCTATGCAATATTCGCTGAAAATAAGCACAGCGGTCATGTTTTTGCATTGATACAAAGACTGCGGTTTAATCCGCTGAGTTTCCGCGGATAGTTAAGGTACTCGCGGACCGCGGATATCTTGAAACCTATAAATAGAGAGCTTGGCCTCTCATTTAGAGGTTGTTGATTCTCTGCCATTTTGCCTAAGCCTTTGTAATTTCCACTTGTGATCTTGCCCAAGGAATTCTTACATTGCGAAAAGATGAATTAAGCTAATTAACGATCAAGACCGGGTCGGGGTGGTTGATCACTTGATAGTTAAAGTGAAAAACGATCATCGGGGCCCAAAATAATCATTAAACATTCCATCCTCCATTACAATCTTATTGCACTCTATCCGTAATTAAGTAACATCGCTAATTAAGGATTGATCAATTGGCGCCATCCGTGGGACACGTTTTACAAATTAAACTGAAAATTTTTTGTTTTACGCCGTTAAGCAATTAATTCGATGGTTTAATTTCAATCGTGTTTTTGTTGTGGTGATTTGTAGGTGCATACATCTAAAATCGGTGATGAATTGCTCGATTGCTTAGAATTATGAGTAATATTGGAAACGATAGTGATACAGTGGTCGCTGTGCGAGCGAATGCCCAAAAAATAGAAAAAAAGCGAAAGTTCACTAAAATGCATCATAATTGGCAATTTGCGCCAATTAGTTTTCCGAAAATGCAGAGCGATGATTTTTCTGAAATGCCGATAATGATATCGTGCAAAATCGTGGAAGCTGATATCACAGTCATGAAAGTCCATGTCGACAATGGCAGTAGCGTTGATGTTATTTACGAACAATGCTTCGCTCAATTGCCAGAAAGTATTAAAACAAACCTGCAAACAACCGCAGTCTCGTTAACCGGTTTTGCAGGAGAATCTTCATTACCTATAGGTGTTTTGTCATTAAACATCGAGTTAGCTGATGTTAATGATGACGCTTTGGTGCGGAAAGCGCGATTAACTTTTTATGTTATGCCAGCCTCTTCTCGCTATAACATGCTGTTGGGAAGAACCGCTATAAGTAAATTCGGGATTGTCCCGTCTACAATTCATGGCATGATTAAGTTTCCAACGTATAAGGGAATTGCCACAATATGTTCAATGAGCATTGTGCCTATTTGTGCGGCTGTCAACATAAAAATCACAGGGCAAGAACCTGTTGATGGTGCAGATGCTATGGAAATAATTAATCCTGCATATCCAGAATAGAAAATAAAAGTAGGACGCAATGTTAGTGCGGATACTAGAAAGCAAATCGTGCAATTACTCGTCCAATATATGGATGTTTTTGCCTGGTGCGAAAACGATATGACTGGTTTTCCGCATCATATTGCGGAACACAGGCTAAATGTGAATCCAGCTCTGAAACCCGTAGTACAAAAGCGTAAGGGGTATGGCCCCAGATCGCGTAAAATGGTTGTGCGAAGAAGTAACAAAATTGGTGAGAGCCAGAATTTTGCGCGAAGTTCAATACCAATCATGGATTGTGAATCAAGTATTGGTGAAAAAACCTGATGGTTCTTGGAGAATGTGTATTGATTACAAAGATCTGAATAAAGCGTGCCCCAAGGATAACTATCCGCTTCCAGAAATTGATCTGAAAGTGAAATCTTTACATGCTTTCCCATATAAATGTTTTTTGGACGCGGCAAGAGGATATCATCAGATTCCTATGGCACAAGAAGACGCAGATAAAACCGCGTTTCATACGGGCAAAGGCATATATTGCTATATCATGATGCCTTTTGGATTAATCAATGCAGGTGCGACATATCAACGGTTGATTGACACCGCGTTTGATAAGCAAATAGGGTGTAAACTTGAAGCTTATGTAGATGATTTAGTCATCAAAAGCGCGACACAAGAGCGAATCATTGAAGATATGCGCGAAACATTTGACAGACTGCGAAAAATAAACATGAAGCTTAATCCGCTAAAATGTAGTTTTGGCGAAACTGAAGGAAAATTTTTGGGATATCTTGTTACAGAACAAGGTATTCAAGCTAATCCGAAAAAGATCGCAGCTATAGAAAATATGACCGCGCCGAAAACGATCAAAGAAGTGCAAAGTTTGACGGGAAAACTAGCCGCATTAACGCGCTTCTTGTCTAAAGCTGCCGAAAGGCAGTTGCCATTTTTCAAAACTCTGAAAGGGTGCTTGAAGCAAAAGAATTTTGTTTGGTCCAGCGAAGCAGAATCTGCATTTCAAGAGATGAAAAAGTTGCTAAAAACTTTGCCTACACTAACCGCGCCGGTTAATGGCGAAACTCTTTATCTTTATATCACGGTAGCAAACGAAGCTTTTGGCTCAGTTTTGATCGCAGAAAGAAACAAAATACAAAAGCCTGTGTATTTTGTTAGTAAAGCACTTACGGGAAGTGAAATAAACTATGCGCCAATTGAAAAGTTTGTGTATGCGCTCATTTTAACAACGCGAAGGCTACGAAGATATTTTCAAGGGCATCCCGTGCATGTCTTAACTAATCTACCAATCAGGCAAGTCTTAACAAAGCCAAAGATATCTGTTAGACTCGCATTATGGGCGGTAGAATTAGGTGCTTATAAAATATCTTACCTTCCGCGTAGCGCTGAAAAAGGGCAAGTTATGGCGGATTATCTCGCTGAACTGTCTGGAGAGTTGGAGGTGATTAATGAGAGAACCGTACTAAAACCTGAACACGGTGAAACTTGGGATTTATTTACTGATGGTGCTTCGTGTGCAGAAGGTGCAGGTGCGGGATTGGTTTTGGCAAGTTCAAGCGGTGAAGAGCATACTTATGCTCTGCGGTTTAATTTTGACGTTACAAACAATGAGGCAGAGTATGAGGCATTGCTTGCAGGTTTAAATATTGCGCAAAAAATGAATATTGTTAAGTTGCGTGCATTTACAGATTCGCAGCTAGTAGCGAATCAGTTTAATGGATCTTTTGACGCGCATGATCCCTCTATGCAGAAATACTTGCATTTATTGAAAGACATGGCAATGCGATTTGAGCATTTCGAACTCGCACAAGTGCCATGAAGCCAAAACAAAAAAGCGAATGCGTTGAGCAAATTGGCTGCTTTAATGTTCTCGCACTTTCAAAAACAAGTATGGGTTGAGGAATTACCAAGTAAATCAATAGATAGTGACTTAATGGTTGCATCTGTTACAGAAGAACAGCAAAATTGGATGGACCCAATTTTACAATATATCCGCAGTGATATTCTGCCAGATGATGGTCGAGAAGCCCGTTTAGTGCGAGAGCGAGCGCCTATGTATATCATTCAAGATGATATCTTATATCGCAAATCATACTGCGGACCAATGATGCGATGTGTTGGCCCAATCGAGGCAGAAATGATTGTTGAAGAAGTACATAATGGTACTTGTGCACTGCATTCAGGCTATAAAACTATTGCAGCGAAAATTATGCGAATGGGATACTTTTGGCCATCTTTATATCGTGATGTAGCAAAAATTGTTAAACGCTGTAAAAGTTCCCAAAGGCATGCTCCGCAGAATCGAATACCGCGGCACTCTATGATTCCCGTTAATTCACCTTGGCCGTTTAATAAATGGGCTATTGACATTGTAGGACCATTCCCTGCAGGCCCTGGAAATGTTAAATTCCTGATTGTCGCGATTGATTACTTTACCAAATGGGTTGAAGCTAAGGCAGTTCGCACTATTACTGGTGTCCAAGTGAGAAATTTTGTATGGGAATACATTGTTTGCCTATTTGGCATTCCGCGAGAATTGGTTAGCGATAACGGTGCACAAATAGCGAAAGATCCTTTCAAGACATGGTGTGCTGATTTAAATATAATACAAAAGTATAAGTCAGTGGGGCACCCGCAAGCCAATGGACTGTGCGAAGTAACCAACCGCGATATTGTCAGCGGTATTAAAAAGTGGTTGTGTGAAAGGCGAACTGGTTGGGTAGATGAATTACCCAATGTGTTATGGGCACATCGTACTACTTTTAAAAAAAGTACAGGCGAAACACCTTTTAGTTTGGTAGGTTCTGAGGCAGTAATCCCCGCAGAAATTCTGGTACCAACGCATCGAATTGCTAACTTTGATGATGAAGCAAATGATGCTGCGTTGAGCGAAAATCTAAATTTCATAGAAGAGCGGAGATTAATTTCTGCTATTAGAGAAGCGAATAATAAGCAACAAATTGCTAAGTATTATAACAAAAGAGTGCGTGCTTTGTCTTTTGCTATAGGCGAATGGGTGCTGCGAAACAATGAAGCAAGCAGAGCAGAAAAGCTTGGCAAGTTGGGTCCTAATTGGGAAGGCCCCTATCAGATTGTGGCAATTAATGCCGCAGGTTCATATAAGCTCGCAGATATGGAAGGGCGAGTTTTACCTAATGTGTGGCATGCTGTTTTGTTAAAGCGATATTATGCATAGTTTTGCGGAAACTATCAGATATATATGTATAACGTGTGAAATTGGATACAAAGCATATGGCTAATGTACTTATTAAGTGTTCTTTTTTTAATTTTTTGCAAGTCTTGATCACACTTGACGAAATTTCAAAAATAAACACTTGTAAAAGTATACGGAAAGTTTATATATGAAATGGGAATAGTTATGAAATGTTTTAACGATTGTTTCATAATGATCATAGTATTTCGCAATGTTTAAATAGCAAAGTGATGAAATTGCCCACTTTTGCATGCGAATTATTACGAAAGGAATTTTGTATCCTAAGTGTTTGATTATGCCAATACTTAGATGCTTCGCAATGCTAATTAATTGCCTAAGGATCGTTTCGGCGGACTTAGAAGATTCATAACGTATAAGCATATACGCATACAGATTGTTTCGCAAAAGTACGCATTTATTATGTGCACAATAATATATGTTGGAAATTGCAAAGGACAAGTTTGTGTTATGAATATTGACAATGAAAGCGCTATAAAAATAGAAGTACTTGCAAAAATATGAAAAAGCGAAATTTTATTAATAAAATCGCAGAAGCAGCTGCGTGCTGATTATACAAAGTGAGTATTAATCATTGGTTAAGTCAAGCTTGATGATGTCATCTGCAGTGGCATCTTCTTGCTCACTTATTGCGGTTATCTTGGGGAGGGGAATTTCGGCTATGCCCTGTTGAGCGACCGCATATGCTGACTTAGCATCTTCCAGTGAGCAAAGGTGATCAGCTAATGCAGCTGGTAGCGGGTCTGGCAGTGGGCAGTGAATAGCAATCTCATCCATAAATTCAACCCTCTCGCGTAGCCTTAATGCGGAGGCAAATGTTGAAAAATTTACAGAAACAGGCTTGGAATTAAGGATCTTTCTAGCCAGTTCAGGGAGATGTTGGCGGACCTTGGTGAACTCAAGTTCTGCAGAGGCTTTAGCATCAAGAGCGTTGTCTCGCTCTGTCGTTAGCTTCGTCACATTCTCTGACAGTGTTTTAATAGTGTTCTGCAGTTGCTTTTATTTCTCATTCGTAGCAGTAACCTGTTGTTTCAAGTCATCAACGGTGGTTTTTGCTGCGGTTAACTCATAGGAGAGATCAATACAGCTTTTTCGCTGTTTTCAGCTTTGATCTTTTCCGCATTATACTTTAGTTGTTCAGCTTCAAGAACATTGAAAAATTGTTCTTGACGGCATATAACATCATATGCTGAATTAAAGCACATGTAGAAATTTTGAACAAAACTATTATGCGCGTCCAGCGCAGAGAGTTTAGAGAACTCGCGGCGAAGCTCGCCAGGGATTGCTAACTTCATCTGTTGGCGCTGATCCAGAGCAGCGGTAGCTGAAGCATAAGTATATCCTGCTAAACCATCAATTCGCACTCCATAAGAGTTAGGTGGAGTGCGGAACAATTCGGTGATTTGATCAAGAGTGTCCGGACTTGCAAAGATAGGATCACCAGAAGAATCGCCTGCAAAATAACGTTGTTGGTTAGTCGGCGAAATAAAAATAATATATATTTTACATGTTCAATGGCAATTCGCAATATACCAGTTTGCTGTTCCCCTTCGTGTTCCGGTATAAATGGATTGTCGTGAGGAGCGGTTTCCTGTTGTTTATGTTTTTTGCTTTGCAAAGATAGCGGTGTTTGTAACGGTCGCTTGGTAGTACTCGGCTTTGAATAAGGAGATTTAGAGGTTAAATCAACGATTGGAATGGGCTGCTTTTCTTTCGATGATGATGATTTAGTCTAATAACCCGAACTAATCCTTCCGGATGACGTCCATATTGATTATAAACGAATTACAGTAGTTGATAACATCGCGAGGTACTTGACCTCTATATGATACATTTTACAAACGTTGCATTTATTCTTAAAAGGCAATCTATCATTACATCAAAAGTTAACATGTTTGCCTAACATTTCATATTATCCAAGTGACCTAATCTGTCATATACTTAATAATAGTCTCTAATGATCTTCAACGACTCGAATGCAACGTTCTTGTATCATGGCTAAATGGTCCCAAATATTGTCCGTAATATGAGCTAATGCACAGCGGAAGACTTAATTCGTACCTGAGAATAACATGCTTTAAAACGTCAACATAAAGTTGGTGAGATATATAGATTTGATGCTAGCAGCGTTATAACAATCCATGGACCACAAGATTTAAAGTTTATACATAATACACTCCTCGTGTATGAAAAGACGTTGAGCACTTGGTAACCATACTTAACTAAAAGTCACAGCAGCATACTCTTAAATAAACCCTACACCGTACCAAAGTGTAGTAAAGAGAACGAAGTACTGTGCAACCGTTAAATGCTGGTCGTCCAGCCCGGTTGGGGATGTCAGCCCGATAGATCTATCAACAGGATTCGCGTTTACGCTCCTCACGTAATTAGCAGTTACCAAGTATAAAGAGATATGCCATGGTACAACTCAACGTAGAATTTAGTTTGATCACTTGTGTCCATAACGTAAATCATTTATAAAAACAGCGCATGTATTCTCAGCCCAAAAATATTTAGAGTTTAAAAGGGATCTATATACTCACCTAATGTATTTTGTAGTAAAAATACATATAACATCATTGGTAACTTATAAGGTTGGCCTTCGATTCACGAATCTAATTAATTATATTTTTATATATTGGTTAACATCTAATTAACAAATAAAGTCAATTTACAGTGTACCTCAATCCTAATGCTCGAGACTAATATGCAAAAGTTAATAAAAATTCATTTGACTCAAAATGATTTACAAAAATTTATACATAATTAAATATTGTTATTTTTATATTTTTAAATATTTTACAAAATTAATTACAATAAATAATAATATAATTCGTTTGTTAATAAATAATATTTTATATATAGAAATATACTAAAACAATGAGTTAATATTTTATAATAATAATATTTTCCTTAAAGATAATACATTTAATAAAAATGATAATTTTATTAATAAATTGATAATTTTAATAATAATGCTCAAAATAATAATTTAATATTACTAATGATATCACAAATGATAAATTGATAATTAAATAATATTTTGATAGTTTTTGACAAAAATATTAATTGTTTTTAAATAATCATATTAATAATAATAACAATAATAATATAAAAAAATAAAATAAAATGATAATTAATAGTTTTTAATAACAATAACAGTTAAAATGATAATTTTACAGTTGTTGATAAAAATATTAGTTATTAATAATAATAAAAATCATAATAACATTAATGATAGTTATTATAATTATAACGACGATTTTAACGACGACGTAAAAAAAATAACAATATTCATTTTTAATAATTTGTACAAAAGTTCAATTGACTATAACTTCAAATCTGTCCGTCGAATTCATTCGACATCTAAATGAAAAGTTTATAGTTTTTCGCCACCTTTCCAAAAACATATATATCATATACCTTTACTTAGTCACAAGAGAAATAAATTCAGATTCTATCCTAAATTATATTTTGACAAAAATATATACACAAACATACACAAATTCTAAATTCTCGAGCACTAGTCAGGGATACACTAAAAATAAATAAAAGTTAAGTTTAGAGTGCTCACGTATCAATATTGAGATTCAATATTGCAGGAAAGGTATATAAACGCCACAAAGTTAATAACACTTGTTTGTCTCACGAGCAAAACCCCTTATCCATACCCATAACTTCCATAGCTATATCTCATAATTTAGCTTAATCACTCCCACTCAAAATCATTTTTGAAAACATTTAGACAGAACCCCGTCATGGTATAAACACTCCTAATCTTAAGATTAATGACAATATTAATCTTAATCATTACTATAAATGATAATATTAATTTTAATCTTAATGTTATTAATAATAATAAAATTTAATAATAATAATTTATTTAATGTTTTTAAGTCATACGAAGTAATATAATTATAAGTGAGTTCGTGTGTGTATGTTGTGTTATTTGTGAAGTGGAACAAAGAGAGAGTGCAGCGAACTTTATAGGCCAGAATAAAAAATTGATCCAGCTGTCTTCAATTAAAAAAAAATGCCGACACCACCCTTTTTTTTATTTTTTAATTAATATTAATTAATTTATATAATTATTTAAATATTATATTTTATTTACGTAAAAGGTAAAAATATTATTTTTACAAAAATTACTTCTACTTTGTCACTCCACTAATGTCCCGGTTCCGGTTTTCCAAAATAAGTTTCGTACGCGAGGGAAACCAACAATTTACGTTTTGGTACACGTACCTTTATCAAAATAATGGGTTTTAAATTATAAAAACAATCCCACTAAGAATGTAACTTAGCCTTTTGAGCATTATGGTCATTTACTTTTATAAATCAAAGTTTCTTTACTTTTCAAAACGTATTTAAAATCCAAAACGTTTTATATTTAGTTAAATTTTGTATTTAATCATTTTATAAAATACTATAATATATTTAATGAACATGTTTGTGTAAATAATTGTCTTTATTAAAATCCCGGACCGTTAATGTTTACGAAATGACAAAAGATCTCTAGAAAAACTTCGACTTTTAAGAAAACGTTAAAACCTTTACTTTTGTTAAAACAACTCGTTAATAATTTGACAAAAATAGTTTCAGATATTTATAAGTTTATATTATCTTTTACTCTCGTCGATAAATGTAATAATCTTATATCGAAACCTAAATATTACATATCTAATACTTCGTTATCGTTATCAAATAATAAATATATATCGTATACGCACATAAATGTTCGTGAATCATCAGGCTTGGTCAAGAAGGTAACTAATCATCCAAATATAGATTTCAGACTTTCTAGACTCAACACTATGGTTTTTGCTTATCGTGTCGGAAACATATAGAGGTTAGGGTTTAAATTTGGTCAGAAATTTCCGGGTCGTTACAGTACCCACCCGTTAAAGAAATTTCGTCCCCGAAATTTGGTAGAAGTTGTCATAGATAACAACGGGAATGTTTCATGACGAATATGAGATGATAATGGAGTTTTGTCATTATCGGAAGATATGGTTAAAATGATTCGATCAAGTGAAACGCACGAGTGAAGCTATCACAAAAGAATGAAATGAGTGAATATGGAATTGATTTAATTGATGACGTGACTAAAATTGATTTCCAGAATTTAAGGGATTTAGGGAAAATCTTACGTAATAAGTTTTAGTTCTATGGCAATCAAGATCTTCTTTGATTTAATGCGGCAAATCTGTTTTGATTTCTTTGTTGGATATTTCACTATAAATTCACCCCTTCATTTCTTTATTCTCCACACCTTCTATTCCTTATTTCTCTATTCATTCCTTAATACGCTTCATCCAATCCTAATTCTTATCATACTTCTAACTTTAATATCTTTCATTTCCTCTTCCCGTCCTCAAGCCAAGCGAGCAATGGTTCGAAATTCGTAGGTATTAGATTTGGAATGAGCATAGCTAATGTTCTCAGAAAGGAATGGTAATGGCACGATTTTGATTTGTCAAATTACCAGAATATCCAGGAAAATAGAACTATCAAGATGATTTGTTCTTAATACGTTTGGGGATTAGATAGAATGTAAGAGCCGTGTAACATGGCACATGATGACGGTACTGCGAATCATCACATTCAATTACAAACTTAACATGACTTACTGTAATATAATGAAGTTGATCAAGTTTCATTATATTATACTAATTCATGCATCAGTTCCCAACACTACTTCAGAACATTCTTATTTTAAACTTGAAGGTTACAGAATTTAGAAACTAATGTAGTTTCTTTTATATTGTAGCGCAGATGTTACGAAGTGATAAATGATTCCAGATGGGAATAATATCTCCAGAAATTTGAAGAATATGCATAACGGAAGATATGAAAATATCTTATAATCTCTAAGATAAAAGGTTGATGAAGAATATCATCCGAAAAGGTTTAGGATAAGGAGTAGGGTTCTTACTAACACTTTCAGCAAGCATTGAATCATTTGATTCCTTTGAAAGCAGATTCAGTTCTTGTGATTTATCCACACCTTCCTTCATACTTTGCTCAATCTGTTTTCTAGTTCCAAACCTCCTCTTTTTCTGAGCTTTACCAACACATTATACTTTTATCGTCAACTTTTGACTGCTAAATTCGTTTACAGTTTTTGCTGCTTCATCAGCATTTCAAGAACTACTTCAAAGTTCAGGGGGTTTTTCAGAAACTTCACATTCGAAATATGTAATTCTTAGGGATAAACGTTTTCGGTATAACTGGGAGAATTTTTACGAGATTTTCAAAATGCTGATTGCAGATTTCGCCAAAGAGATAACGAGTTGCTGGTACATCTGCTGATGATGTTGTGAATTATAAAAGGATTCTCCGGTAACGACAGCGAAAGGACAAGGTATAAATATCGAGGTTATAATAAAAGTAATCTTTCTAAGGAGTCGAAATGGAGCTGTGACAAAATTGACCACTTTGAAAAGAAATCGTATGGTTGTTTTTGCGAATGAATGATAAGGAATTCATCGCGAATAGGTTTTAACTATAACTTCGGTTTCGAAAGTTTTTCAGGTGCATAACTATATGCATGAATCTTTCTTCCAAAAACGAGGTGCGGCTGGTTCAATTTCTCGATCGAGGTGTTTCAAGAATCATGAAAGATTTGAACGCGAATTGTAATGGTCGAGGTACAAATGAGGTTTAGGAAAAAAAAAATCAAGTGGCAAACTTGAAGAATTGTTTAGTTTCATATGTTATAATCAACATTTTAATTCATTTTAATTGTCCAAAGTTAGCAGTCCAATAACCCGACTGTCCAATGGTTCAATAGGTTCATATATAAATTATATAATATTCGAATTACTTAATACGTATCATGACCCGTGTACCGGTCTCGGTGTCGATCACAACTCAAAGTATATATATATTTTGGAATCAACTCCGACCCTGTATAGCCAACTCCCACCTTCACATATAGAGTGTCTACGGTTGTTCCGAAATATATGTATAGATGGGTCAATATGATAAGTCGAAACCTTGTATACGTGTCCCGTTATTTAAATGCGTAAAATAAATAAATATATATCATGACCCATTATACAACGTGTTGTCTCAGAATTAATCCGACGTATTGTTGTACATGCGTCCCGACAGTATGTACAGTGCAGAAATTAAAATTGCGAGAATGTAAATTGCGATAAAGTAAATGTTAATCAGTTAGCTGGGAACAGTTAGCCGGAACAGTTAGCGTGGAATCCTTAACAGATTTTCTATTAGTTAATTCGTGTGTTTCTAACAAATTTTATTTTGTCCAATGTTTTCTTCTTTATGCCACTTGTTGGATTCTGATAGATCATAATCTGAATATGAAATTTGAATGAAAATGGTTATTCTGGGGTGAGCGGATACGAATATCGGTGGTTGTAAGTAGGATAACAAATGACCGTTGAATCAGGTTCGGAGAATGTACAGTGTGACTTATTAATGTGGATTCTAAATATTCCTCGGGTACTACCCACCCGTTAAAATATTTTCATCATTAACAGTTTGTACGAAAGAATTTTTAATTACAATCTTTATGAAAATATACTTGCATATATATTTTCTTCAGATGTAATCATAGATTTAATGAGTCAATAAGATATTAAACTCATCAGATTTATTGTTAATACCAAATTACTTAATCTCTAAAGCATTAGAGATTACTTGATCGTCATATTGAACGAAAGTAGTGAGGTAGAATGGTACGTAAATCGAAGATAATCGATGTAAAATGATATGTAGAACAAAAATAAAGTGGATAGAGCGACACGTAGAACGGTGATTATACTCGAGGTGTAATTTGTGACGTTGAGATTTTCGACGTGGTTGTGGTTTGAGGGTGATAAGGATACCATTGACGTTGATGATGGTGATGCTGTTGATGGTGCTGGTACTGGAGATTGCGATGTTGATGTTACTGGAGGTACTGGTTATGCTGCCGGTGCTGCCGCTGGTGTTTGTAACCTTCGCACCAGATTCTACAAAGTCGTCATACGAGCGCGTAGTTCGTTAACTTCTTCTAGTACTACGGGATTGATTGGCGGTTGGGACGTGCGGATGAATAAGATTCGAAATATGGGATAGTATGTAATTGCGACGAGATACTCGGAAAAGAGAAAAGAAAATGGTTTCTCAAACAGGTTCGTCGGTAAGTGCTTCAGGTTGAAAAGGGCAGTTTGGTGAATGGAAGAGATCTTCGATGTGAAATGAATTTTTTTTTTTTCGGATGTCGGATGATATTCTAACTATATAGAATATCTATAATACCAAAGATTTCGTAGACTACAGAGGAATTTATGGCATAGGCAAGTCTACAGATGCGCTAAGATATGAATTTTGTCTACACACTATCGATGCACTAAATGCAGTAAGACGTGTCTAGACTTTAAGGAGGATGTGCAGGTATTTCCTAAGGATAATAAGCAGATGATTTCCGACTAGATTTGATAAGCAAAACTTTTGACAGGCAGACACGGTCAAAGTCCAGACTCACTAATGTATCCTAACAACTACCAGTTAGACACACTAATGCAAGGCCTGGTTCGCTAAGACCAACGCTCTGATACCAACTCTAATAACCCGAACTAATCCTTCCGGATGACGTCCATATTGATTATAAACGAATTACAGTAGTTGATAACATCGCGAGGTACTTGACCTCTATATGATACATTTTACAAACGTTGCATTTATTCTTAAAAGGCAATCTATCATTACATCAAAAGTTAACATGTTTGCCTAACATTTCATATTATCCAAGTGACCTAATCTGTCATA
This sequence comes from Rutidosis leptorrhynchoides, assembly GCF_046630445.1. Classification (NCBI taxonomy): domain Eukaryota; kingdom Viridiplantae; phylum Streptophyta; class Magnoliopsida; order Asterales; family Asteraceae; genus Rutidosis; species Rutidosis leptorrhynchoides. The sequence continues at coordinate 271,662,611 of NC_092334.1, forward strand.
TACTTAATAATAGTCTCTAATGATCTTCAACGACTCGAATGCAACGTTCTTGTATCATGGCTAAATGGTCCCAAATATTGTCCGTAATATGAGCTAATGCACAGCGGAAGACTTAATTCGTACCTGAGAATAACATGCTTTAAAACGTCAACATAAAGTTGGTGAGATATATAGGTTTGATGCTAGCAGCGTTATAACAATCCATGGACCACAAGATTTAAAATTTATACATAATACACTCCTCGTGTATGAAAAGACGTTGAGCACTTGGTAACCATACTTAACTAAAAGTCACAGCAGCATACTCTTAAATAAACCCTACACCGTACCAAAGTGTAGTAACGAGAACGAAGTACTGTGCAACCGTTAAATGCTGGTCGTCCAGCCCGGTTGGGGATGTCAGCCCGATAGATCTATCAGCAGGATTCGCGTTTACGCTCCTCACGTAATTAGCAGTTACCAAGTATAAAGAGATATGCCATGGTACAACTCAACGTAGAATTTAGTTTGATCACTTGTGTCCATAACGTAAATCATTTATAAAAACAGCGCATGTATTCTCAGCCCAAAAATATTTAGAGTTTAAAAGGGATCTATATACTCACCTAATGTATTTTGTAGTAAAAATACATATAACATCATTGGTAACTTATAAGGTTGGCCTTCGATTCACGAATCTAATTAATTATATTTTTATATATTGGTTAACATCTAATTAACAAATAAAGTCAATTTACAGTGTACCTCAATCCTAATGCTCGAGACTAATATGCAAAAGTTAATAAAAATTCATTTGACTCAAAATGATTTACAAAAATTTATACATAATTAAATATTGTTATTTTTATATTTTTAAATATTTTACAAAATTAATTACAATAAATAATAATATAATTCGTTTGTTAATAAATAATATTTTATATATAGAAATATACTAAAACAATAAGTTAATATTTTATAATAATAATATTTTCCTTAAAGATAATACATTTAATAAAAATGATAATTTTATTAATAAATTGATAATTTTAATAATAATGCTCAAAATAATAATTTAATATTACTAATGATATCACAAATGATAAATTGATAATTAAATAATATTTTGATAGTTTTTGACAAAAATATTAATTGTTTTTAAATAATCATATTAATAATAATAACAATAATAATATAAAAAAATAAAATAAAATGATAATTAATAGTTTTTAATAACAATAACAGTTAAAATGATAATTTTACAGTTGTTGATAAAAATATTAGTTATTAATAATAATAAAAATCATAATAACATTAATGATAGTTATTATAATTATAACGACGATTTTAACGACGACGTAAAAAAAATAACAATATTCATTTTTAATAATTTGTACAAAAGTTCAATTGACTATAACTTCAAATCTGTCCGTCGAATTCATTCGACATCTAAATGAAAAGTTTATAGTTTTTCGCCACCTTTCCAAAAACATATATATCATATACCTTTACTTAGTCACAAGAGAAATAAATTCAGATTCTATCCTAAATTATATTTTGACAAAAATATATACACAAACATACACAAATTCTAAATTCTCGAGCACTAGTCAGGGATACACTAAAAATAAATAAAAGTTAAGTTTAGAGTGCTCACGTATCAATATTGAGATTCAATATTGCAGGAAAGGTATATAAACGCCACAAAGTTAATAACACTTGTTTGTCTCACGAGCAAAACCCCTTATCCATACCCATAACTTCCATAGCTATATCTCATAATTTAGCTTAATCACTCCCACTCAAAATCATTTTTGAAAACATTTGGACAGAACCCCGTCATGGTATAAACACTCCTAATCTTAAGATTAATGACAATATTAATCTTAATCATTACTATAAATGATAATATTAATTTTAATCTTAATGTTATTAATAATAATAATTTATTTAATGTTTTTAAGTCATACGAAGTAATATAATTATAAGTGAGTTCGTGTGTGTATGTTGTGTTATTTGTGAAGTGGAACAAAGAGAGAGTGCAGCGAACTTTATAGGCCAGAATAAAAAATTGATCCAGCTGTCTTCAATTAAAAAAAAAATGCCGACACCACCCTTTTTTTTATTTTTTAATTAATATTAATTAATTTATATAATTATTTAAATATTATATTTTATTTACGTAAAAGGTAAAAATATTATTTTTACAAAAATTACTTCTACTTTGTCACTCCACTAATGTCCCGGTTCCGGTTTTCCAAAATAAGTTTCGTACGCGAGGGAAACCAACAATTTACGTTTTGGTACACGTACCTTTATCAAAATAATGGGTTTTAAATTATAAAAACAATCCCACTAAGAATGTAACTTAGCCTTTTGAGCATTATGGTCATTTACTTTTATAAATCAAAGTTTCTTTACTTTTCAAAACGTATTTAAAATCCAAAACGTTTTATATTTAGTTAAATTTTGTATTTAATCATTTTATAAAATACTATAATATATTTAATGAACATGTTTGTGTAAATAATTGTCTTTATTAAAATCCCGGACCGTTAATGTTTACGAAATGACAAAAGATCTCTAGAAAAACTTCGACTTTTAAGAAAACGTTAAAACCTTTACTTTTGTTAAAACAACTCGTTAATAATTTGACAAAAATAGTTTCAGATATTTATAAGTTTATATTATCTTTTACTCTCGTCGATAAATGTAATAATCTTATATCGAAACCTAAATATTACATATCTAATACTTCGTTATCGTTATCAAATAATAAATATATATCGTATACGCACATAAATGTTCGTGAATCATCAGGCTTGGTCAAGAAGGTAACTAATCATCCAAATATAGATTTCAGACTTTCTAGACTCAACACTATGGTTTTTGCTTATCGTGTCGGAAACATATAGAGGTTAGGGTTTAAATTTGGTCAGAAATTTCCGGGTCGTTACATTTAGCCTCCGGGCTCGTTAATAGTTTAGTGATCAGAATTTTTGGATCAGCTTTCCTATCTAACTCGTTAATCTTCATTGCAAATTAAAAGAGAGCTGCAAAAAATGATTAAAATGATAACAGTTGATTGATGAATTGGGTAATTCTTTGATATTTTGGAAAAATGAGTAGTGAATTTGTGATTTCAGATCACAATATATATAGGCGACAGAGTTAATTGTGATAATTATCTATTGAGATAATTCAAACGGTAACATTGACTGTTATAACGGTAACTAGGTTAATGCGAAATTCCTCAAGGTGAATATTGACTGCGATAACTGCAAATTTTTAGAGTTTATCATGATACATTTGTTTCGCAATATGTATCATAATAAACTGGGGGGACTTGATCATATACATAGCATTGTATATGTATATTTTATTGGCTAAAGGCTGAACTGTGCGAATTATAAGGCAAAGCTATGCAATATACGCTGAAAATAAGCACAGCGGTCATGTTTTCGCATTGATACAAAGACGACGGTTTAATCCGCTGAGTTTCCGTGGATAGTTAAGGTACTCGCGGACCGCGGATATCTTGAAACCTATAAATAGAGAGCTTGGCCTCTCATTTAGAGGTTGTTGATTCTCTGCCATTTTGCCTAAGCCTTTGTAATTTCCACTTGTGATCTTGCCCAAGGGATTTTTACATTGCGAAAAGGTGAATTAAGCTAATTAACGATCATCGGGGCCCAAAATAATTATCAAACATTCCATCCTCCATTACAATCTTATTGCACTCAATCCGTAATTAAGTAACATCGCTAATTAAGGATTGATTAATGGGGATATTCTTATATATGCATCTTGTTAATGTCGGTTACCAGGTGTTCACCATATGAATGATTTTTATCTCTATGTATGGGATGTGTATTGAAATATGAAATCTTGTGGTCCATTGTTACGATTTGATATATATAGGTTAAACCTATAACTCACCAACATTTTTGTTGACGTTTAAAGCATGTTTATTCTCAGGTGAATACTAAGAGCTTCCGCTGTTGCATACTAACATAAGGACAAGATTTGGAGTCCATGTTTGTATGATATTGTGTAAAAACTGCATTCAAGAAACTAATTTTGATGTAACATATTTGTATTGTAAACCATTATGTAATGGTCGTCTGTAAACAGGATATTTTAGATTATCATTATTTGATAATCTACGTAAAGCTTTTTAAACCTTTATTTATGAAATAAATGTTATGGTTTGTTTTAAAAATGAATGCAGTCTTTGAAAAAACGTCTCATATAGAGGTCAAAACCTCGCAACGAAATCAATTAATATGGAACGTTTTTAATCAATAAGAACAGGACATTTCAGTTTGCAAGAGTTTTTTTTTCATTGTATCATGCGCGACTTGAAGGTTGTCCATTTCAATTGCTTTTTCGGACAGTTGCTTTTTTAAATCATCCACAGAATTTTTTGTTGTTTGCAATTTCGTGGTGATGGAAGAGAGTTGGGACTGTGTGATGGCATGTTTGGTTTGTTCTTTCTTCAAAACTTCAGAAAACTTCTCTTGTCGGGACATTGCATCATATGCAGATGCAATTGTCATATAGAAGTTTTGCTCGAAACAGTTGAATGAGTCGCTGTATGAAAGTTTGCTAAGTTTAGGGCGTAGATCGTGGGGAAGGGCAAGCTTCATATGTTGCCTTTGGTCCAGTGCGGCTTCTGGAGAGGCGCATAGATAACCCTGCAGGCCATCTATTTTGATTGACTTTATTGCACTGGGAGTAGTGTGCCAGATGTCTTCATATTTGGATAAGTTGAAAGTTGGTGGAGAACTAGCCTGTGTAGATGGTGGTGGACTAACGGATGTCTCTGCTGAAACACGTATCAGGAATATAAACGAAGGAAGAAATGTTAAAATGACAGAACACTATAGGTGTTATTGGAAATAAAAATTATAACATGTTATGATAAGCATTACCAGTCTCAGATGCAGGTGGAACAACTGAGCTAGACCGCGTAAATCTCTTCGCGGATCCTGTAAGTGGAGAGGTAGCGGTTCGTTTGCTGGGAGTCCTTGTTGTTTGTTGAACGCTGGTGGTAGGAGATTTGTGTGCAGCCTTTGATGATGATTTTGACTCGGGGCTTTTAAGCCTCTCTGCGAGAAATGCTTTTGTGTCATCTTTCTTTTCAATTTCAGAAACCCTCATGGTGATGATGATAAGTAAATGTGAAAGTTGTTTGTGTGAATGAATCAATATAACGAAGAGAGAAAGTATGGTGGAAAAAATGATAATCAACTTCTATATATATGGAGGAAAATGTAATTTCAACGGTATAATCTCTTAACGGCTATATGCGCAGATAAAAAAAACTTAGCAATACAACAATAGCCGTTATGGAAAAATAATAATACTTTTATGCCTCACTGTAGTGCGTGCATCTTATGCATAAAAGGACAAACTATAACTTTTTCTTTTTTAAGAGTTTATTGTCTTACTTTTTCTGCGAAAATGCAACACAATAAACTGGGGGGACTTGATCATATACATACTTATGTATATGTATATTTTTAGTGCGGAATGCCTTTTAGAGGTGAACGCACAAGACAACTGAACCGCAGTGTGAGTGCGGTAGGATTGCGCAGAACATTAAAGAGTACAAAGGTTTCTCGTAGTATTTATGCGGAATGCCTAAAATGCCCGCACAACTTACTTCCGCGTAGCTCCTGGACCTATAAATAGGGAGCTTGGCCTCTCATTTTAGGTTGTTGATTTTGGAAGGGTTGCCCTAGCCATATTGATTTTTCTCGTGACTTTGCACGAGATTAAATCATTATTTGGTTAAGGTAATTTACGATGACCGGGACATGGTTGTTGATCATTTAGCACTTAACGAAATATGACAATAAGGTCCCAAAACCATAATCGGCATCCATTATATCCCCTCATTGCACTCAATCCTTGATTAACCGTAATCGGATAATCTAGGATTGATCATAATCAACTGTTGTGAATCGTTTATAATCGATATGGACTTCGTCCGGATGGATTAGGATGGGTCTTTACAATGGTTATGCCGTTTGGGTTGACTAACGCACCAACTGTGTTCATGGACCTCATGAACCGAGTGTGTGGACCTCATGAACCGAGTGTGTGGACCATACCTTGAGAAAAGTACTAGAGTTACTGAGGAAAGAAAAACTGTACGCTAAGTTTTCAAAGTGTGCATTTTGGTTGGAAGAAGTTCAATTCCTCGATCACATAGTGAACAAAGAAGGTATTCAGGTGGATCCAGCAAAGATTGAAACTGTTGAAAGGGAAACCCCAAAACTCCGAAGCATATACGCCAACTCTAAGGACTAGCTGGTTACTACAGAAGATTCATCCAAGATTTTTCAAGAATAGCAAAACCCTTGACAGCATTAACGCATAAAGGGAGGAAATTTGAATGGAAGGATGAACAAGAAAAGGCGTTTCAATTGTTAAAGAAAAATTTACCTACAGCACCTATATTGTCATTACCTGAAGGGAATGATGATTTTGTGATATATTGTGATGCCTCAAAGCAAGGTCTCGGTTGTGTATTAATGCAACGAACGAAGGTAATTGCTTATGCATCTAGACAATTGAAGATTCACGAGCAGAATTATACGACGCATGATTTGGAATTAGGCGCGGTTGTTTTTGCATTAAAGACTTTGAGGCACTACTTATATGGGGTCAAAAGTATTATATATACCGACCACAAAAGTCTTCCACACATATTTAACCAGAAACAACTGAATATGAGACAGTGCAGGTGGGTTGAATTGTTGAATGATTACGACTTTGAGATTTGTTACCAATCGGGGAAGGCAAATGTGGTAGCCGACGCCTTGAGCAGAAAGGACAGAGAACCCATTCGAGTAAAAGCTATGAATATAATGATTCACAATAACCTTACTACTCAAATAAAGGAGGCGCAACAAGGAGTTTTAAAAGAGGGAAATTTAAAGGATAAAATACCCAAAGGATCGGAGAAGCATCTTGATATTCGAGAAGATGGAAACCGGTATAGGGCTGAAAGAATTTGGGTACCAAAATTTAGAGATATGAGAGAAATGGTACTTAGAGAAGCTCATAAAACCAGATACTCAATACACCCTGGAACGGGGAAGATATACAAGGATCTCAAGAAACATTTTTGGTGGCCGGGTATGAAAGCCGATGTTGCTAAATACGTAGGAGAATGTTTGACGTGTTCCAAGGTCAAAGCGGAGCATCAGAAACCATCAGGTCTACTTCAACAACCCGAAATCCCGGAATGGAAATGGGAAAACATTACCATGGATTTCATCACTAAATTGCCAAGGACTGCCAGTGGTTTTGATACTATTTGGGTAATAGTTGATCATCTCACCAAATCAGCACACTTCCTGCCAATAAGAGAAGATGACAAGATGGAGAAGTTAACACGATTGTATTTGAAGGAATTTGTCTCCAGATATAGAATACCAATCTCTATTATCTCTGATAGGGATGGCAGATTTATTTCAAGATTCTGGCAGACATTACAGCAAGCATTTGGAACTCGTCTAGACATGAGTACTGCTTATCATCCACAAACTGATGGGCAGAGCGAAAGGACGATACAAACGCTTGAAGACATGCTACGAGCATGTGTTATTGATTTCGGAAATAGTTGGGATCGACATCTACCGTTAGCAGAATTTTCCTACAACAATAGCTATCATTTAAGCATTGAGATGGCACCGTTTGAAGCACTTTATGGTAGAAAGTGCATGTCTCCGATTTGTTGGAGTGAAGTAGGGGATAGACAGATTACGGGTCCGGAGATAATACAAGAAACTACCGAGAAGATCATCCAAATTCAACAACGACTGAAAACCGCCCAAAGTCGACAAAAGAGCTACGCTGACATTAAAAGAAAAGATATAGAATTTGAAATTGGAGAGATGGTCATGCTTAAAGTTGCACCTTGGAAAGGTATTGTTCGATTTGGTAAACGAGGGAAATTAAACCCAAGGTATATTGGACCATTCAAGCTTATTGATCGCGTCGGACCAGTAGCTTACTGACTTGAGTTACTTCAACAACTCGTGGCTGTACATAACACTTTCCACGTCTTGAATTTGAAGAAATGTTTTGCTAAAGAAGATCTCACTATTCCGTTAGACGAAATCCAAATCAACGAAAAACTTCAATTTATCGAAGAGCCCTTCGAAATAATGGATCGTGAGGTTAAAAGACTTAAGCAAAACAAAATACCAATTGTTAAGGTTCGATGGAATGCTCATAGAGGACCCGAGTTCACCTGAGAACGAAAAGATCAGATGAAGAAGAAATACCCGCACTTATTTGCAGAAGATACGACAACACCTCCAAATGCTTAAAATTTCGGGACGAAATTTATTTAACGGGTATGTACTGTAGTGACCCGAACTTTTCCATGGTTATATATTTTAAATGAAATTTTTATTTACATGATTAAGGGTTTCCAACATGTTAAGCAATCAAACTTGTTAAGACTTGATTAATTTAAATAGGTTTCATATAGACAAATTGACCACACAAGTTGACCGGTGATTCACGAACGTTAAAACTTGTAAAAACTATATGATGACATATATATGATTATATATATAGTTAACATGATATTATGATAAGTAAGTATCTCATTAGGTATTTTAACAATGTGGTATATACATAAAATTGAGTTTATTGAATTAAGAAACTCGAAACGATATATATAACGATTATCGTTGTAACAACGTCTTACTAAATACATATGAATCATATTAAGATATTGATATACTATGTTTAATTATGATAAATGAAAAGTAAACATGTCATTAAGTGTATTAACAATGAACTACATATGTAAAAACAAGACTACTAACTTAATGTTTTCGAAACGAGACATATATGTAACGATTATCGTTGTAATAACATTTAACTGTATATATATCATACTAAAATATATTAATATATCATAATATCATGATAATGTAATAATTTAACATCTCTTTAGATATAATAAACAATGGGTTAACAACATTTAACAAGATCGTTAACCTAAAGGTTTCAAAACAACATTTACATGTAACGACTAACGATGACTTAACGACTCAGTTAAAATGTATATGCATGTAGTGTTTTAATATGTATTCATAAACTTTTGAAAGACTTTAAGAAACTTATCAAAATACTTCTACTTAACAAAAATGCTTACAATTACATCCTCGTTCCGTTTCATCAACAATTCTACTCTTATGCACCTTTATTCGTACTCGTACAATACACAGTTTTTAGATGGATGTACTATTGGTATATACACTCCAATGATCAGCTTTTAGCAGTCCATGTGAGTCACCTAACACATGTGGGAACCATCATTTGGCAACTAGCATGAAATATCTCATAAAATTACAAAAATATTAGTAATCATTCATGACTTATTTACATGTAAACAAAATTACACATCCTTTATATCTAATCCATATACCAATGACCAAAAACACCTACAAACACTTTCATTCTTCAATTTTCTTCATCTAATTGATCTCTCTCAAGTTCCATCTTCAAGTTCTAAGTGTTCTTCATAAATTCTATAAGTTCTAGTTTCATAAAATCAAGAGTACTTCCAAGTTTGCTAGCTTACTTCCAATCTTGTAAAGTGATCATCCAACCTCAAGAAATCTTTCTTATTTATAGTAAGATATCTTTCTAATACAAGGTAATACTCATATTCAAACTTTGATTCAATTTCGATAACTATAACAATCTTATTTCGAGTGAAAATCTTACTTGAACTTGTTTTCGTGTCATGATTCTGCTTCAAGAACTTTCAAGCCATCCAAGGATCCTTTGAAGCTAGATCCATTTTTCTCATTTCCAGAAGGTTTACCCACAAAACCTGAGGTAGTAATGATGTTCATAACATCATTCGATTCATATATATAAAACTACCTTATTCGAAGGTTTAAACTTGAAATCACTAGAACATAGTGTAGTTAATTCTAAACTTGTTCGCAAACAAAAATTAATCCTTCTAACTTGACTTTTAAAATCAACTAAACACATGTTCTATATCTATATGATATGCTAACTTAATGATTTAAAACCTGGAAACACGAAAAACACCGTAAAACCGGACATACGCCGTCGTAACACAGCGGGCTGTTTTGGGTTTGATAATTAAAAACTATGATAAACTTTGATTTAAAAGTTGTTCTTCTGGGAAAATGATTTTTCTTATGAACATGAAACTATATCCAAAAATCATGGTTAAACTCAAAGTGGAAGTATGTTTTTCAAAATGGTCATCAAGACGTCGTTCTTTGGACTGAAATGACTACCTCTTACAAAAATGACTTGTAACTTATATTTCTGACTATAAACCTATACTTTTTCTGTTTATATTCATAAAATAGAGTTCAATATGAAACCATAGCAATTTGATTCACTCAAAACAGATTTAAAACGAAGAAGTTATGGGTAAAACAAGATTGGACATTTTTTGATTGTTGTAGCTACGGGAAATATTGTAACAATTCTATACAAATCATATCCTAGCTAACTTATATTGTATTATACATATATTCTAATATATTATGTAATCTTGGGATACCATAGACACGTATGCAAATGTTTTGACATATCATATCGACCCATCTATATATATTATTTGGAACAACCATAGAGACTCTATATGCAGTAATGTTGGAGTTAGCTATACAGGGTTGAGGTTGATTCCAAAAATATATATACTTTGAGTTGTGATCTAGCCTGAGACGTGTATACACTGGGTCGTGGATTGGGTCAAGATAATATATATCAATTTATTTCTGTACATCTAATTATGGACAACTAGTTGTAGGTTACTAACGAGGACAGCTGACTGAAAATATTTAAAACATTAAAACGTATTAAAAATATTGTAAATATATTTTGAACATACTTTGATATATATGTACATATTTGTTATAGGTTCGTGAATCGACCAGTGGCCAAGTCTTACTTACCGACAAAGTAAAAATCTGTGAAAGTGAGTTATAGTCCCACTTTTAAAATCTAATATTTTTGGGATGAGAACACATGCAGCTTTATAAATGTTTTACAAAATAGACACAAGTACATGAAACTACTTTCTATGGTTGAATGATCGAAGCCGAATATGCCCCTCCTTTTGCTTGGTAGCCTAAGAATTGGGGAACATCACTAATTTTGAGAATTAGTGCACGCATAATTGACGCGAATCCTAAAGATAGATCTATTGGGCCTAACGAACCTCATCCAAAGTACCGGATGCTTTAGTACTTCGAGTTTTATATCATTTCCGATGGATGTCCCAGAATGATGGGGATATTCTTATATGCATCTTGTTAATGTCGGTTACCAGGTGTTCACCATATGAATGATGTTTATCTCTATATATGGGATGTATATTAAAATATGAAATCTTGTGGTCTATTATTACGATTTGATAAATATATAGGTTAAACCTATAACTCACCAATATTTTTGTTGACGTTTAAAGCATGTTTATTCTCAGGTGATTATTAAGAGCTTCCGCTGTTGCATGCTAATATATGGACAAGATTTGGAGTCAGCATGCTTGTATAATATTGTTTAAAACTGCATTCGAAATTTACTTTGTTGTAACATATTAATATTGTAAACCAATAAGTATTGGTAGTGTGTAAATGTGATATTTTTTGGATTATCATTTCCGATAATCTAGGTGGTGTCCTTTTAACCTTGTCGATAAAATAAAGGTTATGGTTTGTTTTTAAAAACGAAAGCAGTCTTTGAAAAACGTCTCATATAGAGGTCAAAACCTCGCAACGAAATTAATTAATTTGGAACGTTTATAATCAATATGAATGGGACATTTCAATTAAAACCTTTTAGCCATTTTAATTTAACCAATTTAAATTAAAGTGTAGCTCTTTGCATGTGATTAAAATTTCCAATTTAACCAATTAAATTATAGTTTTGTTTTGTGAATTTGTTGTAGCAACCAAACATACAATCCATAATCAAACAAATAAACAACCACACATGCAAAACAATATGTTCACAATCAAGCCTTTTGGTAGACATTTGTTTAGCCGAAAACAAATGTCACCGGTTAATGGGTCATAACACAAAGTAGGAGATTTTATATCTCCCACTAAATCTTGCATCCAAATGCGTGTGTTCTTCCTTTACAACCTAATCTATTTTACATACCAAATATAAAATAAATTACATAACCAAATGAATAAATAATATTACATGACAAATGAATAAATAATATTACATACCAATTGAATAGATATTCAACCAAACAAGCATGCAACCAAACACAAGGTCAAGGCTAGGATTGTGAACATCAACATGCAACCAAACATGACCATAATGGAAGAACCCAATTTCATGACCCGTCCTAATCCATCTGGACGAATACATTACATTTGGTTACATCGCGAGGTACTTGACCTCTATATGATACATTTTACAAACACCGCATTCGTTTTTAAAAGACAAACTTTCATTACATCAAAAGTTGACAGCATGCATACCATTTCATAATATATCCCAACTATAATTGACTTAATAATAATCTTGATGAATTCAACGACTTGAATGCAACGTATTTTGAAATATGTCATGAATGACTCCAAGTAATATCTCTAATATGAGCAAATGCACAGCGGAAGATTTCTTTCATACCTGAGAATAAACATGCTTTCAAGTGTCAACCAAAAGGTTGGTGAGTTCATTAGTTTATCATAATCGATCATTTTCATCATTTTAATAGACCACAAGATTTTCATTTCCATTTCTCATAAATATACGTCCCATGCATAGAGACAAAAATCATTCATATGGATTGAACACCTGGTAACTAACATTAACAAGATGCATATAAGAATATCCCCTATCATTCCGGGTGTAACGACCCGGAATTTTCCGATCGTTCTATACTTATGAGATTAATATTTACATAAATTAAACCTTGCCAACATGATAAGCAATCCAAACTGTTGAGACTTATATTTTTGAAAAGAGTTTTACACAACGTTTGACCGTCTAATTTGACCGATGATATCACTAACTATATAACACATGATAATTATACGATTATGTATATGTACATATCTATACATATTTAACATGATTTAAGGATGGTTTAACATTTCATTGTGAACTAACAACAATGAGTTATAAGTATACTTTGAGACCACTAACTTAAGTTTTCAAAACGATAACTATATGTAACGTTCTTTGACATATATACTCATAATCTATAATGTGTTGTGATTTATGTCACCAATATGATTCAAGTGTAATGGGATTAATTTATAACCAAAATAATCTTGATAAATATCGAACAAGTTTGGGGAAGTGTGGAGTGCACACTTGTTTGAACTTATCTTGATTATGACGGGGGTTCGGGGGCAGCGCCCCCGATAAGCGGGGTCCAAGGGGTGGCAACCCCTGGCGGGGTCCAAGGGGCAGAGCCACGGCGGGGTCCAGGTCAGCTTGGAAATTTTTTTTTTTGGCTAACATTGCTTTATTAAAAATGTCTTAAATTTTTATTTTTGGCCCGGTTGGACCCAAAATAAAAGCCCGATTTTGAGCTTCTTTTACCGTATCATACCCATCATCTATACGTATTTACTATTGGTAAATACTCATCAAATCAATATCCTTATCAGCCTTAGATCTGCCCTAGATAAGAGGGAATCTTATTTGTAAGCTAGCATACATTATTACTCAAAAATTCAACACAATAATTTGTCCTTGTTCCCTCAACAACCAGACTGTCCTATAAGTATCACCATCACCTTGGTTTTTCATTTCATTCTTACAACCATCTTTCTCTAACCAAATACACACTCTTAGGAACTCTAAGTGTTCTTCACAATCTCAGCAAATACTCATGAAGAACTAGCTTCATGAACAACCTATAATCATCATAAGAAAGTTTGATCAAGATTATTTTCTATCTTTTCCAGTAGCTTTATCCAAGTAACTTGAGGTAGTAACCTTATTCATAATCTTATTCGATTCATATTTATATAGCTATCTTATTTTGTGTTATAAAATTTTTAACAACAAGAAAATAGTTTGAATGATTTCAAACCTGTTCGCAAACTAAATAGATCCTTCTAATTTGATTTTTAAAACACGTCAAAACCTGTAATATATCATATTATGACAAAATTGGATTAACCATATCTTGGCTAATTAACATAATATTTAATATATATTTACTTATGATTTGATTTTATATATTTCAGGACCACCTGTAAACAACACGAGAAGATTAATCATAAGACCTCATGATTGTACGCAACACGTCATCTGACAACACGGTACTTTATGTACGCAACACGTCATTTGACAACATGGTACCATGGGTCGAGATTAATTCTGATCAATACGAATACGATGGGGTCTTTATTTATTTTATTGAGCAACTAATTGTGGACCACTAACATCGGACTGCTAACTGCGGACTAAGAAAATATTAAAAGTATTATAAGTATATATATATATATATATATATATATATATATATATATATATATATATATATATATATATATATGTAACGATTACTTGAAAAGAAAATATGTTGATATATTATATATATGGTTAGGTTCGTGATATCTATCGGAGACCAAGTCGAGTTAAATACCTTCAAGGCAAAAGTGAGTATATAGTCCCACTTTTAAACTCTAAATATTTCGGGATGAGAATACATGCATTTTATGATTTACATTATGGACACAAGTGATTAAAATTATATATTCTACGTTGAGTTGTACCACTGGCATATCTCCCTGTAACTTGGTAACTACTATTTACATGCGGTATTGTAAACGCGAATCCTGTTGATAGATCTATCGGGCCTGACAACCCCAACCGGACTGGACGACCAGTATTCAACGGTTGCACAGTACTTCATTTCGGTGACTACACTTGGTACGGTGTAGTAAGATTTCATAATAAAGGGAATATGCGACGTTGATTAAATGTTAAGTATGGTTATCAAGTGCTCAGCAACTTAGAATATTTTTATTAAAACGTTTATATATAGAATCTTGTGGTCTATATTCATAACGCTGCCGGCATTAAACCTATATCTCACCAAATTTATGTTGATGTTTTAAGCATGTTTATTCTCAGGTGATAACTAAAAGCTTCCGCTGCAACATGTTGAATTTAAGCAAGATCTTGAGTATGCATATTTGTGTCAAAAATAAAACTGCATATCGGAGGATTTGTAATGTAAAATATGTTGGAAGTCGTATTGTTATTATCACATGTAAAGTTTGTAAGTCTAAGATTATCGCTAAACGATAATCATTATTATCTTGTTTAAACCTTGTATTTGTAATAAAAGTTATGGTTTGTATTGTAAAAACGAATGCAGTTTTTGAAAAACGTCGCATATAGAGGTCAATACCTCACGATGAAATCATATGTTATTGTATTCGTCCTTATGGTTAAGGTCGGGTTATGAAACCGGGACATCCATCGGACATGATAAAACAACATCAAAGTACTAAAGCATCTGGTACTTTGGATGGGGTTTGTTAGGCCCAATAGATCTATCTTTAGGATTCGCATCAATTAGTAGATCGGTTTACTAATTCTTAGGCTACCAAGCAAAAGGGGCATATTCGGCTTCGATCATTCAACCATATAATGTAGTTTCAATTACTTGTGTCTATTTCGTAAAACAGTTATAAAAATAGCGCATGTATTCTCAGTCCCAAAAATATATATTGCAAAAGCATTTAAAAAGGGAGCAAATGAAACTCACAATACTATATTTTGTAGTAAAAATACATATGACGATATTGAACAATACAGGGTTAGCCTCGGATTCACGAACCTATATCAAGTATACATATTAACATGTATAATGGTAATCAAACAAATTTAGGTATTATTATTAGTAACTTGTATGTTTCATTAATAACCAAATTGACTATATACATTTTATATACATTAAATAGATAATTAATATTTATTACAAAAATTTTAATATAGTTATGATTTATGTTTAATAATATATTTTTATATAGAAAATCTTTATTTGATATATTAATAATACTAATAATAATAATGATAAAAATAATAATATTAGTGTTAGAAAAATAAAAAAAAATGATAATAAAAATAATAATGATAAAAATAATGATGATTCTAATAATAATAATAATGATAGTTTTAATAGAAAAAATGATAATTTCGGTAAAAATGTTGGTTTCAATAACAATACTACTTACATTAATAATGATAATAATAATAATAATAATAATAATAATAATAATAATAATAATAATAATAATAATAATAATAATAATAATAATAATAATAATAATACTAATAATAATAATAATAATAATAATAATAATAATAATAATAATAATAATAATAATAATAATAATAATAATAATAATAATAATAATAATAATAATAATAATGAGTAATAAGTAAACTACCTCAAAGAAGTAGTCCTTAAGAAAAAAAAATAAATAATGCCCAAGTCCGGGTTTGAACCCGCGACGTCCCGCTAACCCGATAACACTTCCAAACCACTCCTTTATCTCAACTTTTCTGATTATATCAAGGACTTAATTTACTTAATCCGATTTTCTATTCCATCTTCTTCATCACCTCATCATCGTGACTAACGTTATTATCGTCGATCATGAATCATTATCATGTCTATTTTATATCCTTCTTCGTTATTTTTACGCACATCATCCTTATAACCATAACCATAATCTAGGCTTTATCATCATTCATCAAAAATCATACATCATAATCTCGTGTTATTTTATGTATCATTCACTAATCATATTATCATCATCATCTTATAACAATATGATCATAATCATAATCATTTTCGTACGTACCATCATCCTTCTTCAAATCGTTATTCTCATCATCTAAATGGTTTTTAGCCCAACTTAATTATAACAGCCGTAAGATTATACAAGTTCGCAGTTTATATCATCACTAGTCTAATAGCGGCCCAACTATTTAACTCGGCCCTATAAACAATTTTCGGTCCAACGGTGGCTCACGGCCCAACACTGGCTCAAGGTCCAACAAAATAATATTTATACGGGCTAACAAAATCATCACAGCCCAAGTTGAAAAGCAATCGGCCCAACTGAATAAGATGGATCCATTATGAAATTAAATGACCCAAAAGTCTAAGATAGAACTTGGCCCAACCTAAATTTTGTTATCGGCCCAAGTATGCAAACTAACTCACTGCCTAAACATAAACTTAATAACAAGGTCTAATTCGTTAGCTCATTCATTCGCATGATATATCAATCCTATCTATCTCACTATAACATCACAAGATCACTAACCTACTCCATTATTCATACCCATTACCAATCATCACCCTCATTCTTTTAATTAAATAAAAAGGTGAGGCCTAAAGTAAAAAAAAAAACGTCTGCCATATAGAGAACTTGATTTATATGCAAGTGGAATATAATATAAATGAAATCAAATGGGATAGTGGTGCATTATATGCATTTATTTTATACACTCACCATCTATCTTTACAGCTCATCAACCTTTAATCATTTTCATTCCCATCACGTTACCATTATCATTATTACTGTCGCTCTTAACAGGAAATAGAACGCAGCTGTAGTGACGAGTTGAATGTGATGATTTGGTGTTTTATGGGTGGATGATGATGATGGTGTTCTTGGATGGATTTGATCTTCTCAACCGAAAATGGAAAAGAAATATTAACTATGATTTTATGATGATGATTTAATGTGGTGTTTTTGATGGAGGTGTTTGATGGCAGTTTTTTTTTCAACAAGAGAGAGAGATGGTAGTTTTGTTAGGGTTATTCGAATAGTAGGAACAAGGTTCGAGTTGTAAGTGCTAGGTGTGGTCGATGGTGGTACGGTTATGGTGATGATAGGTTAGGGTGAAGGCTATGTGGTGGTGGCGGTTCATTGGTTGTGGTTTAGTGATCAAACCTATATAACGAGCATGTGATGCAGTAACAATAACCGAGTGGTGAGGTTTGAAGGTGGGTGATGTGGTTTGTATAACATAACCAGGGTGTTCATGTTTTTGGGTTATTGATCGAATGAAGTATTGAGAAGGTGGTGGGTTAATGGTGGTTGCTTGGTGATGGAAACAAAGAAACAAACACAAAGAAGAAAAAGAAATTAGTAGGCGTAGTAGTAGTAGTAGTCATAAGTGATGTCGAATGTTGGGATGGTTTTGGGCTGTCAAATTTGAAACAAAAATGCAAATAGAATACGCAGGTGTTTGAGGGTTGTGATCAATCCTTAATTAGCGATGTTACTTAGTTACGGATTGAGTGCAATAAGAATGCAACGGAGGATGGAATGTTTGATGATTATTTTGGGCCCCGATGATCGTCTTTCACTTTAACTATCAAGTGATCAACCACCCCGACCCGGTCTTGATTGTTAATTAGCTTAATTCACCTTTGCGCGGTGTAAAAATCCCTTGGGCAAGATCACAAGTGGAAATTATAAAGCTTAGGTAAAATGGTAGAGAATCAACAACCTATAAATGAGAGGCCGAGCTCTCTATTTATAGTGTTCGAGATATCCGCAATCCGCGGATTGCTTATCCTTCCGCGAAAACTCAGCGGATTGAACCGCAGTCCCCGATTAGTGCGGAAACACAGCTGCTATGCTTATTTTCAGCGGATACTTCATGACTTTGCATTATAGTCCGCATAACTCTGCTCTTGGCTTTTGGCAAATAAAATATACATATACAATGCTATGTATATGATCAAGTCCCCCCATTTTATTATGATACACTTTCGCGAAGCAAATATATCATGATAAACTCCATGAATTCGCTTTTACCCTGACCACTATCCGCATTGAAAAATATTTCGCGTTATTTTTGTTACCGTTATAACAGTCAATGTTACCGTTTGAATTATCTCAATAGATAATTGACATAATTAACCCCGTCGCCTATATATATTGTGACCTGAAATCACAAATTCACTACTCATTTTCCAAAGTATCAGAAAATTTCTCAACTCGTCAGTCAATCTTTATCATTTTAGTCATTACTTGCAGCTCTTCTTTAATTTAAAATGAAGATTAACGAGTTAGATAGGAAGGCTGATCCAAAAACCCTGATCACCAAACTATTAGCAAGCCCGGAAGCTAAATCGTCATCATTAAAAGAAAAGCAACCCATTCCAATCGTCGATTTAACCTCCAAATCTCCCTATACAAAGTCGAGCTCTACCAAGCGGCCATTACAAAAGCCGCCGTCTTCGCAAAGCAAAAAACATAAACAACAGGAGACCCCCCCCCCCTCACGATAATCCATTTATATCGGAACACGAAGGGGACCAGCAAACTGGTATATTGCGGATTGTTATTGCATATGTAAAATATAGCTTATTTTTATTTTGCCGACTAACCAACGATGTTATTTTGCAGGCGATTCTTCAGGTGATCCTATCATTCCAAGCCCGAACACTCTTGATCAAATCACCGAATTGTTCCGCACTCCACCTGACTCTTATGGAATGCGGATTGACGGTTTAGCAGGATACACTTATGCTTCAGCTGCTGCTGCTCTAGATCAGCGCCAACAGATGAAGTTAGCAATCCCCGGCGAGCTTCTCCGCGAGTTCTCTAAACTCTCTGCGCTGGACGCGCATAATAGTTTTGTTCAAAATTTCTACATGTGCTTCAATTCAGCATATGACGTTATATGCCGTCAAGAACAATTTTTCAATGTTCTTGAAGCTGAACAACTAAAGTATAATGCTGAGAAGATCAAGGCTGAAGATAGCGAAAAATGATGTGTTAATCTCTCCCATGAGCTAATCGCAGCAAAAACCACCGTTGATGACTTGAAACAACAAGTTGCTGCTGCGACTGAGAAAGAAAACCAACTGCAGGACACCATTAAAGCACTGTCAGAGAATGTGACGAAACTAACAACAGAGCGAGACAACGCTCTTGCTGCTAAAGCCTCTGCGGAACTTGAGTTCACCAAGGTCCGCCAACATCTCCCTGAACTGGCTAGAAAGATTCTTAATTCCAAGCCTGTTTCTGTAAATTTTTCAACTTTGCCGCTGCGTTAAGGCTATTCGCTGCCCACTGCCAGACCCGCTACCATCTGCATTAGCTGATCGCCTTTGCTCACTGGAAGTTGCGAATTCAGCATACGCGGTTGCT
Source organism: Rutidosis leptorrhynchoides (assembly GCF_046630445.1). Classification (NCBI taxonomy): domain Eukaryota; kingdom Viridiplantae; phylum Streptophyta; class Magnoliopsida; order Asterales; family Asteraceae; genus Rutidosis; species Rutidosis leptorrhynchoides. The sequence goes on from NC_092334.1 coordinate 271,682,785, forward strand.
CAACAGGGCATAGCCGAAATTCCCCTCCCCAAAATAACTGCAATAAGTGAGCAAGAAAATGTCACTGCAGATGACATCATTAAGCTTGACTTAACCAAGGATTAATACTTACTTTGTATAACAGCACGCAGCTACTTCTGCGACCTTATTAATAAAATTTCGCTTTTTCATATTTTTGCAAGTACTTCTATTTTTATAGCGCTTTCATTATCAACATTCATAACACAAACTTGTCCTTTGCAATTTCCAACATATATTATTGTGCACATAATAAATGCGTACTTTTGCGAAACAATCTGTATGCGTATATGCTTATACGTTATGAATCTTCTAAGTCCGCCGAAACGATCCTTAGGCAATTAATTAGCATTGCGAAGCATCTAAGCATTGGCAAAATCAAACACTTAGGATATAAAATTCCTTTCGCAATAATTCACATGCAAAAGTGGGCAATTTCATCACTTTACTATTTAAACACTGCGAAATAATATAATCATTATGAAATAATCTTTAAAACATTTCATAACTATTCGTATTTCACAAATAAGCTTTTCGCATATTTTTACAAGTGCTTATTTTTAAAATTCCTACAAGCGTGATCAAGACTTGCAAGAAAAATAAAAAACAAAAACACCTAATAAGCATATCAGCCATATGCCTTGAATCCAATGTCGCACTTTGTACATATATCTTTGATATTTTTCGCAAAACTACTCATAATATCGCTTTAACAAAACAGCATGCCACGCATTAGGTAAAACTCGCCCTTCCATATCCGCGAGCTTATATGAGCATGCGGCATTAATTGCCACAATTTGATAAGGGCCTTCCCAATTAGGACCCAACTTGTCAAGCTTTTCTGCTCTGCTTGCTTCATTGTTTCGCAGCACCCATTCGCCTATAGCGAAAGATAAAGCACGCACTCTTTTGTTATAATACTTAGCAATTTGCTGCTTATTATTCGCTTCTCTAATAGCATCCATTAATCTCTGCTCTTCTATGAAATTTAGATTTTCGCTCAACGCAGCATCATTTGCTTCGCCATCAAAGTTAGCAATTCGATGCGTTGGTACCAGAATTTCTGCGGGGATTACTGCCTCAGAACCATATACCAAACTAAAAGGTGTTTTGCCTGTACTCTTTTTGAAAGTAGTGCGATGTGCCCATAACCCATTGGGTAATTCATCTACCCAACCAGTTCGGCTTTCGCATAACCTCTTTTTAATACCACTCACAATATCGCGGTTGGTTACTTCACACAGCCCATTGGCTTGCGGGTGCGCCACTGACGTAAACTTTTGTATTATATTTAGATTAGTGCACCATGTCTTGAAAGGATCTTTCGCTATTTGAGCACCATTATCGCTAACCAATTCTCGCGGAATGCCAAATCGGCAAACAATGTATTCCCATACAAAATTTCGCACTTGCACACCAGTAATAGTGCGAACCGCCTTAGCTTCAACCCATTTGGTAAAGTAATCAATAGCGACAATCAGGAATTTAACATTTCCAGGGCCTGCAGGAAATGGCCCTACAATGTCAATAGCCCATTTATTAAACGGCCATGGTGAATTAACAGGAATCATATCATGCCGTGGCATTCGATTCTGCGGAGCATGCCTTTGGCAACTTTTACAGCGTTTAACAATTTTTGCTACATCGCGGTATAGGGATGGCCAAAAGTATCCCATTCGCATAATTTTTGCTGCGATAGTTTTGTAGCCTGAATGCAGTGCACAAGTACCATTATGTACTTCTTCAACAATCATTTCTGCCTCGATTGGGCCAACACATCGCATCATTGGTCTGCAGTATGATTTGCGATATAAGATATCATCTTGGATGATATACATTGGTGCTCGCTCTCTTACTAAGCGGGCTTCGCGACCATCATCTGGCAGAATATCACTGCGGATATATTGTAGAATTGGGTCCATCCAAATTTGCTGTTCTTCTGTAACAGATGCAACCATTAAGTCACTATCTATTGATTTACTTGGTAATTCCTCAAACCATACTTGTTTTTGAAAGTGCGAGAATGTTAAAGCAGCCAATTTGCTCAACGCATCCGCCTTTTTGTTTTGGCTTCTTGGCAGTTGCACGAGTTCGAAATGCTCAAATCGCACTGCCATTTCTTTCAATAACTGCAAGTATTTCTGCTTAGAGGGATCATGCGCATCAAAAGATCCATTAAACTGATTCGCTACTAGCTGCGAATCCGTAAATGATCATTTCAGCCAATTCAGAATTGGGCGTTGTCCGTCCAACCAGTGATCATTTCAGCAGAGATTGAAAATAAGTTTGTCAATTGTATCTACACAGATACAGGAAGTGAAGCTGACATCATCTACTGGCATGTGCAGAGCAGAGCTAGGCAAAAGAGGTTGAAAGTTTCTGGACTAACAGGAGCACCGATAAATGCCATAGGGCAGATTCATTTGGAAGTTGTTATGGGCACATTTCCACTATTGAGAGCAGAAAAGATTGACTTTACTATTCTAGATGGAAATTCTCGATTCAATGTCCTTTTTGGGCGGACAGCGATAGCAAAATTTGGCGCCATAACATCAACGGCCCATGCAGAGGTCAGATTCCCCACTCCAAATGGAGTCGCAGCCATACATTCACAGTATGTGCAGCCAACAAGGGAAAGATCAACGTTTGCAAATGGGCCAGAAGGCAGAATGAATCAGAGAAGGCGTGATAGGTTATTCAGCGAGGAAGAAGTTCAGGAGTTTTTCATTCCGTAAGCAAGTGTGAAGGCCGGACAGCGCTGGGCGCTCAGCATATGAAGAAGCAATTTGTCAACAAGTTATCAAGAACAGTGTTTATCTTTTCAATAAAGAGCAGTTTCATTTAGCATTTCAATAAAAGCAGTCTTTTACAATCGTTGTACTCATGCCTGTTTGGCATTTGAAGAACACATTTCGAATTATAAGATGAAGCAGCGTTTATCAAACTTACTGTGAACCATTGTGGTTATTTTGCAGTGCATACATTAGCAATTGCATACATTAAACATTCATGATGTACTAATTAGGCTTGATCCACCTAAAAGTCATCATCAATCGTTTATGTACTGCACAGTACTGAACAATAATTTTATATTTTTCTTAAACAAAGTGCTGCCCGTGACAAATGTAAAACATTACATTTATAACCTGCCCACAGAAGGATCGTATTTTTAAATACCTCCGATGCGGAAGCTTTTGTGCCGGCCAGTAAAGGCACAAGGGATCGGCTAGAAAACGTTTAAGTTTTACTAGAACGCACCGAGGCATGATACAAAACTCAGATACTTGTCATGACAAACATTATAAAAAATTACTTCACAGAACGAAGTTATATATTTTATGTATGAAGGCAAAATAATTAGCAATTCTTCCTCATATACTTTATGACGGAAGGCGTAAGACGAAGAGTTTATTGATTTATAGTCATTCTTCTAAAACACTTCATAATTCTTCCTCATTAATTTTATGATGGAAGGCGTAATCAGACATCGTATTCTTGATACTGCAAGGCATTTACATATGAGTTACCTTATGCACTTTTCAAAATGATTTGCTCAAATTATACACTGTACAACTGTGTATAGAAATTTTATGCTCAGATGCATAATTGATTGGTTTTAAAGCATTAAGCATAAAAATATTTGCAACAAGCATATAAGCACACATAGTCATCACAATAAAGTCAGTATATATATATATATATATATATATATATATATATATATATATATATATATATATATATATATATAATGTTAAAGTCAGTAAGAAATTTATTACAAAACATTGTTTGAAATTTTTACAAAGATCAATTAAACTGCACGCCAAACACATCTTGAGCAGAAGAGTCTTCTTTGCTGCATACTTCATCATAAACATTTATCTTCAGATTTATCAATTTGTTCTTGGCCTCATCAACTTTTTCTTGAGTACCAGGAGGCATAAGTTTGGCAATGGCATCAGAAGGAGTTTGGTTGGGAGCAAGGCATTTGAACAGCTTGCCGGTCACATCAGCAATAGCATGGGCGCAGGCAGCATCAACATAATCATTGTAGGGATTCCCTACAAGACTGGATCCAAGCACCTTAGCTATCAGACCTGGCACACCTTTCTTAAGCTCAGCAAAATTGCCCTCGCCTTTCTCCGCCCTCCGGAGTAGCTCAGTAGACTTCTCTCTCTCTGCACTCAGCTGTTTCTCCAGCTCACCCACTTTCACCTGCTCAGCATCCTTTCCCCCTTGCAGAACAGCAGCAACATCTTGAGCACTTTTTAACTCAACTTCTTTAGCCTTTATTATTTTCTGCGCATCATTTAAGGCACGCTCAGCATCAGCAGCTCTTTTACGAGCATTTGCACTTTCAGCTATGTCTTTACGAGCAAAGGCAAGAATAGACTCTTGATGTTCCTGCAGTTGCAGCACAGAGTCCAGGCGGTTGGTTAGCAGTACATGAGCTGCCATAGTTGATTCCCTGAGTTGATGAGAACGAAGAGCAGAGAATTGGGGTTTCAGCTCAGGGATAACACAACCCTATACATCAATAAAATTTTATGAGTTATTTCAAACAGCTCACATCAATAAATTACAAGCATATATATGCAGAGGGTCTTATTGTTCATACCTGAATAAGAGTTGCAAATTCTTTATCTTTAGTGGCGGGGTTTGCAATGATGGCTTGCAAAGCCCTCACATGAGCAGGAAGAGTTAGCTCTTGAACATTGGAGGAGGTGACAGCAGGATTAGTGATATTAGGAAGAGGAGAATCATAAGCAGAGTTGCCTTCAGGCCTATCTTCATGAAATTCAGATTCATCGAAGGGGGCAAAGTTTGGGTCATGCATTTTCAGGCCCTTCTCTCCTTCACTTTCAAGATTCCTCTCCGGCCTCCGGTCACCGCCCTCCGTAGCCTTCCCATGGCTATCATCCGACTCTGCTAAAATTACTAACAAAAACAAATTAGTATTATGAACAAACATAACAGTTATAAGCAAAAACATGTGCATTTTCAAAAGAGAGCGGAATGGACATACTTCTCCTACGTTTTTGCTTTTTGCCCTCCTCATTACTCTTCACCCTTTTAGAGCCTATGCTCTTCTTTCTTGTCTTTTGGATTGGAGGAGGAGTAGGGTTGGTTTCACCCGTAATGTCAACTGATGCCGATGTTTGCTGATCGGCGGTGGTGGTATCATCCGTTGTCCGCTCAGTGTCTGTATGATCAGACCCGGATTCGCTGTCTGAGCTGCTCACAGAAATTTCTTTCCCCTTTTCAGCATCAGCAGCAGCTTTAGCTTCAGCTGCAACTCTCTCCGCCTCAAGCTCTTCAACAGTTTTGTCACGAGCAGTGACCTCCACATCATCATCAAGATCAGGGGATAAAAGAGCAGAGCGGACCTGCATCACAGAGTTGCCTGCAAAGATTACATATTAATAGCAATATAAGTACACATTGAAGGTATTTCGTATGCCCGAGAGACATATTAAATTAACGTGGCCACTATGTTACGATCCAAGTCGGGTCATACCCAATAACAAGCTTACCAACACTTTATATGTATTTATTTTAACGGCTGGATTGTTAAATGAATACGCGACACTTGAACTTTAGAAAATCGGTTTTCTAAATTATAATCACTTGAGATAAATTATTTGGATAATTTATATATGATGTGGATTTAATTATTTATAGGTTTAAATAATTATTTTGTGTTATATTTTATAAAATGGTTTATAAAATTATTACAAGTAACAAATACACTTTTATTTTATACAAGTTTTATAAAACAATTACAAGTTTTATAAAATAAATCTTGGTATAAAATATATATATGGAATGTGCAGATTTTGGAGCCCCAAGAAATGTCATCCCATGCTTATTCTTGTTGCTTTCTATGACACAATTACACATATGTATGTCCCTTGACCAAAGACTAAAGATATACATGCATACACATTCTCAAGGGTGAAAAAAAAAACAGAAAAATACAGCATATAGCTGCTGCTACTGCCGTGGCTGTTTAGGGACCAAAAGGGGGTTCTAAGTTTGCTTTTGTAAGTTCATTTTAAGTGTCAATCAAACCCTAACTAAAGGCAAAGGTGTTGGGGTTATTGCTTGGGGTATAACACACTTGAGGCTTCAAGTTAGAGGCTACATTCTCATCATCTCCTTCATTAGTTTCTACACTTTTCAGAGGTGCTGCTGTTCGGGTTTTACAAAGAGAAGAAAGAGGGTTTGAAGCTAGGATTCAAGGTGCTTAAAGTCTAGCCAATACAAGGGTGTGTTGGTACTTTGTTTCATCATCTTTCTCATCATCATTCAAGAAATTTTCAGCCCTTAAACTTAGTTTAAGGAGGTATAAAATTCTATCTTTTCTTGTTAATTAGTAAGCATAATATTCACAACTTGATCCAAGAAGGGATTTAGATTTAATTGGTTTAAGTTTAACAAGTAAAACTTGATAATTACACGCTTCCGATTATAATGATTCTTAAAAGGTTCTAAGAGTTTCAAACTTGTTAAATCCCTACAATGGTATCTAGAGCCGAAGTTGTTGAAATATGCTTCGAATTGTTGCTTTAAAACCCATCAACTTTGCATTCTAAGTACATGCATGAAAGAAGAATGCAAAAATTCATGGGTTTGGGTGGGTTACTCAAAATGGCCGAAAGTTTTGAAGTCCAAAAATGGGTTTTGGACTCTCTCTTTTGATCATACTTGGTTGCATGTTAAAGTTCACAATCTATGCCTTGACCTTGTGTTTGGTTGAATGTTTGAATGATTTGTATGATTCATTTGGTATGTAATTATTAATCATTCATATGGTTGTAATATTTATTCATTTGGCATGTAATAGTTCATTCATAAGGCTATGTAATTTTATTTTATATTTGGTATGTAAAATAAATTAGGTTGTATTTTCATTTTCTAGATAAAATGTATTAGGATACATATTTTGTAAAAATGAAGATACAAGATGATGAAGACTTGAAGAACACAAGGAGCATATGGATGCAAGGTTAAGTGGGAGATTGTTATCTCCTACTTTGTATTATTACCCCTTAACCCGGTGACATTTGTTTTCGGCTAAACAAATGTCCACCAAAATGGCTAGATTGTGAACACACTTATTTTGCATGTGTGGTTGTTTGTATGATTATTGTTTTGTATGTTTGGTTGATACAATTAATCACAAGATAACATCAAACAAAACGACAATTTAATTGGTTAAATTAGACGTACTAAGTACATGCAAAATGACAATTTAATTGGTTAAATTAAAAGCATCTAAAGACCTTAATAAATGGTTATTAAGAACAAGAAAAGGATCACATATATATAAAATGGTTTATATCAAGTAATTGGCATATTACAAGACATGAAATTGGTTTTTCATAAGTACCATACACTAAATGCATGTTGGTGTATGACATTAAAGTTTTCTCAAACTAGAATTAATGAAAACTTAAAATCCCTTATTACAAGGCAAACAAGTTAAACGTCATCCTATTGTGTGACACTTAAAAAGTACTAGGGAACTCATAATGGGATAAAGGTCACCTAACCGTTATGAGCAAACTAATATGATTAAGGTAAATTTCGCATGCTTGTGGGATAAAGGTCACCTAACCACATGTATGCTGAATTTACAAGTCTATACAAGTAGGACGACTTGATTTGGGAATCATGAACTTAGGGTCACCGAAGCATGAGGAACAAATAGGCGTTGATAGGATAAATATGCCATGCAAAAGGATTGCATGATCCCATACTCTAGAAGTTGCAAATGGATTGCAATTGTCATTTATTGACTACCTAGCTAAATTAAATTGCGGGATAAAGGTCACCTAACCGAAATTTGGTTTACTGTTGGATTCTAGAATTTAATAGTTCAATTTGATTTAAAGGGTATTGAATGTTAAATTAAAATCGATACTTAAACGAACTTTGTTAATTTTGTAGATGGCCGCCAATAACAACAACAACATACCAAACGCACCACTTAACCTAAACAACCTATCATTAAGGTCTCTCTTAGAGAAAGACAAACTCAACCATACCAACTTTATGGATTGGTTCCGCAATCTTCGGATTGTCCTCAAACAAGAGGATAAAGCGTATGTACTTGAGGACCCCATTCCCGATCAACCGGATGAGGATGATGAGGAGGCAATGGCCTTTTACGATAAGTATTACCGCGACTCCCTTCAAGTCTCATGCCTAATGCTTGGGACTATGATTCCCGAACTCCAAAAGGATTTCGAGCATCATAGTGCATACGACATGATAACGCAATTGAAGGAGATGTTCCTTCAACAAGCGCGTGTCGAGCGTTTTGAGACCGTTCGGGCGCTACATGCTTGCCGTATGGACGATACCCAATCGGTTTCATCTTATGTGCTTAAGATGAAAAGCCTTATTGATCGTGCTAACCGTCTTAACCTAAATATATCAAATGAGTTAGCCACCGATCTTATCCTTAACTCCCTATCAAAAAGGTTTGATCAATTTGTAATTAATTACAATATGAATGGGATGGATAAAAGCATAGGTGAGCTTCACGGTATGCTTAGAACTGCGGAAACTAGCATGGGTAAAAGGGCTTTACCCGTGTTAGCAATCGATCAAGGTGGATCCAAGAATAAGACCTCTAAGCCAAAGGTGGCTAAGAGAAAAGGACCCGCCTATCAAGGCAAAGGGAAGGGGAAGATGGTTACCCCAACCATCAACAAGGCTAAGAAGCAAAAGGTAGCTGAGAAGGCAAACCCTAAAGAAGACCCGTGTTTCGGTTGCGGTGAAATGGGTCACTGGAAGCGAAATTGCCCGGTCTATCTTAAGGAGTTGAAGGACAAGAGGGATGCAGGGCAAACCTCAGGTAACATATATATGGTATATATTGAGCTTAATATTACTTCTTCTAATACATGGGTATTAGACACAGGATGTGGAACTCATATTTGCAATTCTTTGCAGGAGTTCAAAAGAAGTGATCATATGGCGGGAACATCAAGTCTCTATATGGGCAATGGTGCAAAGGTGCATGTTAAAGCTCAAGGAGATTTTGTTTTGAAGCTTCCAAGCGGATTGGAACTTATTTTAGAAAATGTTTTGTATGCTCCGGATTTGTGTAGAAACATTATTTCTATTTCTCGCTTAAAACAATGTGGTTTTAATCTTAATTTTGTTAATGATGATATCCATGTTTATTTAGATAATGTATTCTATTTCAAGGCTTCGCCTTCAAATGGAATTTATGAATTGGTTCATGATGATGCATCATCTAGTAGCTCAATGTACCATACTAGCACCAAGAAACTCAAAAGGGATTTGAGTGATTCCTACTTATGGCATTGTCGCCTTGGTCACATAAACAAGAATCGTATGCATACACTTCAAAGGAATGGACTTTTGAAAACAAATGAAATGGACTCATTTGATGTATGTGAATCTTGTTTACAAGGTAAAATGACTAAAGCGCCTTTCAAAGGGACCTATGAAAGGGCTAAAGACTTATTGGGATTAATACATTCGGATGTATGTGGACCCTTTAAGCCCATGACTAGGAATGGTGAAAGATACTTCGTTACTTTCATTGATGACTTTAGTCGTTTCGGATATGTCTACTTATTAAGACACAAGGACGAAACGTTTGAAGCATTCAAAGAATATCAAAACGAAGTACAAAATCAACTCAATAAGACAATTAAGGTACTTCGTACCGACAGAGGAGGTGAATACCTAAGCGATGCTTTCCAAGATCATCTTAGGAGTTGTGGGATTATCTCACAACTTACTCCACCCAGAACACCCCAACTTAATGGAGTTTCCGAAAGGAGGAACCGAACCCTAATGGATATGGTTCGATATATGATGGCAAGAAGCTCGTTACCTCTATCATTTTGGGGTTATTGTCTAAGTTCCGCGACTCGTATTTTAAATATGGCCCCAACCAAGAAAGTGGAACGAACTCCTCACGAGATGTGGTTTGGAAAACCTCCTTCTCTATCATACTTAAAGATATGGGGATGTGAAGCTTATCCTAAGCGTTACGTCCCTAATAAGTTGAATGCTCGATCCACGAAGTGTATCTTCATAGGATATCCCAAGAATGATATGGGATACTATTTCTATGATCCATCTGAACAAAATGTATTTGTTGCTCGGAAGGCGGAATTCCTTGAAACTAAGTTCCTAATGGAAGGAAATAGTGAAAGGAAGATAGATCTTGAAGAGGTTCAAGATCAAATAGATGATACACAATTGGTTGACACTAGCACTCAACATGAAAATGTTGATAGTGATCAAATGGATGATCAAAATACACAAGACATTCGTAGATCTGGTAGGATTAGCAATCCTCCTGAGAGATATGGTTTTCTCATAGATGGTTGCTATACGGTTGATTTGGATGAACCAACAAACTACCAAGATGCTTTATCAAGGATTGATAAAGATAAATGGCAGGAAGCCATGAAATCTGAGATGCAATCCATGTATGACAACCAAGTTTGGGAACTTGTTACGCAACCTCCTGGCTCTATTCTAGTTGATTGTAAATGGCTTTTCAAAATGAAAACCGACATACATGGAAACTTGGATACATACAAAGCTAGACTTGTAGCAAAAGGTTTCACTCAAACTCAAGGGATTGATTATGATGAAACTTTCTCGCCAATGGCAATGCTAAAGTCTATTAGGATATTATTTGCCATTGCTGCTCACTATGACTATGAAATATGGAAAATGGATGTCAAAACCGCTTTCCTAAATGGATATCTTGAGGAAGATGTTTATATGGTACAGCCCGAAGGTTTTGTTGATCCGAAAAATCCTAAAAAGGTATGCAAGTTAAAGAAATCAATCTACGAATTGAAACAAGCATCTAGAATATGGAATCATCGTTTTAATGAAGAGGCAAAGAAATTTGGCTTCATTAAAAATGGTGATGAAGCTTGTGTATACAAGAAGGCTAGTGGGAGCTCTATAATGTTCCTTGTGCTATATGTGGATGATATATTATTGTTTGGGAATGATATAACCACAATGCAAGAGGTCAAAACTTGGCTAAAAGGTTGCTTCTCCATTAAGGATCTTGGAGAAGCACAATACATATTGGGGATTGGGATCTATAGGAATAGATCCAAGAGATTGATAGGTTTAAGTCAAAGTACATACATTGACAAAATCTTGAAAAGGTTCAAGATGAAAAACTCTAAGAAAGGTTTGGTACCTATTCAAAGAGGAACCGTTCTCAGTTCATCTCAGTGTCCTACCACGAAAGATGAACAAGGGAGAATGAAGAAAGTCCCATACGCATCTGCTATTGGGTCTATCATGTATGCAATGATATGTACTAGACCGGATATTTCATGCGCTCTAAGCTTGACAAGTAGATACCAGAATAACCCAGGAAACAGTCATTGGATTGCTGTTAAAAGTATATTGAAATACCTTAGGAGGACTAAGGATATGTTTCTAATATATGGGTCTGGTGAGGAGGAACTCGCTGTAAAAGGTTACATGGACGCGAGTTTCCAAACTGATCGAGATGACTCTCGATCACAATCCGGTTATGTCTTCATGTTAAATGGTGGTGCGGTCTCTTGGAAGAGTTCGAAACAGGAGGTTGTTGCGTTATCCACTACAGAGTCAGAGTACATTGCCGCCTCACTGGCAGCTCAGGAAGCTGCATGGATGAAGAAATTCATAGACGACTTAGGAGTGGTCCCTTCCATTCAGGACCCTCTTGAGATCTTTTGTGACAACGAGGGTGCGATTGCTCAAATCAAGGAACCTCGTGCTCATCAAAAGACTCGTCACATTGAGCGGAGATTCAACTACATCAGGGATGAAGTTGAAAAGGGAAAGATATGTATTCGCAAGGTTCACACAGATCTTAATATAGCGGATCCACTCACGAAGCTCTTACATGGAGCAAAACATGAAGGGCATGTTAGTGCTTTAGGGCTTCGATATTCTAGTGATTGGTTATGATCTGTTTTAAGTATTGTACCGGAACGAATTAGTTCAAACTCATTAATATAACTATGGTGTTAATTCTGAGTCATGTTCCTATTTTGCATATTTCATCCATGAATAAGCAATTATTCTAAATTCCGTAGTCGATCACATTTGTGGGAACAAGTGTGAGGTTTAGACTATTATGAACTCGGATTGGTATACATTCAGGTTGAATGTGGGGCAAGGTTGCAACCAAGGTTCATAGATATTTGTGGGATACAAATATTGGAAGACCCGCTCTCAAGAATTACTGTATAGAGCCTTTGTGGTTGATCACATGTAATCTTGAGTAAAGGAGAATATCATTGTATCCTCTGACCTGAGATACATATTGGGTTCGGGTATTCACCAAATATTGTGCCTTGATTCTTTCCTTCGCTATTCTGAAATATGGTAGTACATAAGGGAGAACTCAGGTATAATGTAAAGTGTATATCTTGGACGTATGTAGTCAAGATGGAATTTTTCCCTCTTATTCGTTGAGAGTCAGATGTCTAAGGCCTGATAAAGTTAAATCTATAAGAGAGTGATAACTCTGTATCTCTTGGATTTAACATGACATCTTGGACGAAAGGAAATAATGAAAGATTCACCTATTCATGTTCGAGACGGGAACTCGAAAAGGATGATGTTATTGAATGGCACAAAGTCATAACATATTGGGGGTGATGGACGGTAGTTAGGTGGTATCCAACACTTGCATTAATTTCTTATGTTTCTCGTGCAAGTGGGAGATTGAAGGTATTTCGTATGCCCGAGAGACATATTAAATTAACGTGGCCCCTATGTTACGATCCAAGTCGGGTCATACCCAATAACAAGCTTACCAACACTTTATATGTATTTATTTTAACGGCTGGATTGTTAAATGAATACGCGACACTTGAACTTTAGAAAATCGGTTTTCTAAATTATAATCACCTGAGATAAATTATTTGGATAATTTATATATGATGTGGATTTAATTATTTATAGGTTTAAATAATTATTTTGTGTTATATTTTATAAAATGGTTTATAAAATTATTACAAGTAACAAATACACTTTTATTTTATACAAGTTTTATAAAACAATTACAAGTTTTATAAAATAAATCTTGGTATAAAATATATATATGGAATGTGCAGATTTTGGAGCCCCAAGAAATGTCATCCCATGCTTATTCTTGTTGCTTTCTATGACACAATTACACATATGTATGTCCCTTGACCAAAGACTAAAGATATACATGCATACACATTCTCAAGGGTGAAAAAAAAACAGAAAAATACAGCATATAGCTGCTGCTACTGCCGTGGCTGTTTAGGGACCAAAAGGGGGTTCTAAGTTTGCTTTTGTAAGTTCATTTTAAGTGTCAATCAAACCCTAACTAAAGGCAAAGGTGTTGGGGTTATTGTTTGGGGTATAACACACTTGAGGCTTCAAGTTAGAGGCTACATTCTCATCATCTCCTTCATTAGTTTCTGCACTTTTCAGAGGTGCTGCTGTTCGGGTTTTACAAAGAGAAGAAAGAGGGTTTGAAGCTAGGATTCAAGGTGCTTAAAGTCTAGCCAATACAAGGGTGTGTTGGTACTTTGTTTCATCATATTTCTCATCATCATTCAAGAAATTTTCAGCCCTTAAACTTAGTTTAAGGAGGTATAAAATTCTATCTTTTCTTGTTAATTAGTAAGCATAATATTCACAACTTGATCCAAGAAGGGATTTAGCTTTAATTGGTTTAAGTTTAACAAGTAAAACTTGATAATTACACGCTTCCGATTATAATGATTCTTAAAAGGTTCTAAGAGTTTCAAACTTGTTAAATCCCTACACACATGACAAACAGTAGACAAAAATCTATATATATAATAGGATGATCATATCACATCCTACCCTGTTTTTTCTCACGAAGTACTGGCACAGAATTGCTTGGCCATTCTTGGCTCACTTTGCACAGCACAAGGATTCCCTCATACCTTTCGTATGATCTGGGTGGAATACGGAGTCCTTTCAAGCTATTTACTATCCGCTGTTCTGCGAGAGAAATTTTAACACCCTTTCCTATGCCAGCATCAATAGCACCCTGAAATGTCCCGTTCTTATTGATTAAAAACGTTCCATATTAATTGATTTCGTTGCGAGGTTTTGACCTCTATATGAGACGTTTTTCAAAGACTGCATTCATTTTTAAAACAAACCATAACCTTTATTTCATAAATAAAGGTTTAAAAAGCTTTACGTAGATTATCAAATAATGATAATCTAAAATATCCTGTTTACACACGACCATTACATAATGGTTTACAATACAAATATGTTACATCGAAATCAGTTTCTTGAATGCAGTTTTTACACAATATCATACAAACATGGACTCCAAATCTTGTCCTTATTTTAGTATGCAACAGCGGAAGCTCTTAATATTCACCTGAGAATAAACATGCTTTAAACGTCAACAAAAATGTTGGTGAGTTATAGGTTTAACCTATATATATCAAATCGTAATAATAGACCACAAGATTTCATATTTCAATACACATCCCATACATAGAGATAAAAATCATTCATATAGTGAACACCTGGTAACCGACATTAACAAGATGCATATATAAGAATATCCCCATCATTCCGGGACACCCTTCGGATATGATATAAATTTCGAAGTACTAAAGCATCCGGTACTTTGGATGGGGTTTGTTAGGCCCAATAGATCTATCTTTAGGATTCGCGTCAATTAGGGTGTCTGTTCCCTAATTCTTAGATTACCAGAATTAATAAAAAGGGGCATATTCGATTTCGATAATTCAACCATAGAATGTAGTTTCACGTACTTGTGTCTATTTTGTAAATCATTTATAAAACCTGCATGTATTCTCATCCCAAAAATATTAGATTTTAAAAGTGGGACTATAACTCACTTTCACAGATTTTTTTTACTTCGTCGGGAAGTAAGACTTGGGCACTGCTTGATTCACGAACCTATAACAATATATACATATATATCAAAGTATGTTTAAAATATATTTACAACACTTTTAATATATTTTGATGTTTTAAGTTTATTAAGTCAGCTGTCCTCGTTAGTAACCTACAACTAGTTGTCCACAGTTAGATGTACAGAAATAAATCGATAAATATTATCTTGAATCAATCCACGACCCAGTGTATACGTATCTCAGTATTGATCACAACTCAAACTATATATATTTTGGAATCAACCTCAACCCTGTATAGCTAACTCCAACATTCACATATAGAGTGTCTATGGTTGTTCCGAAATATATATAGATGTGTCGACATGATAGGTCGAAACATTGTATACGTGTCTATGGTATCTCAAGATTACATAATATACAATACAAGTTGATTAAGTTATGGTTGGAATAGATTTGTTACTAATTTTCACGTAGCTAAAATGAGAAAAATTATCCAATCTTGTTTTACCCATAACTTCTTCATTTTAAATCCGTTTTGAGTGAATCAAATTGCTATGGTTTCATATTGAACTCTATTTTATGAATCTAAACAGAAAAGTATAGGTTTATAGTCGGAAAAATAAGTTACAAGTCGTTTTTGTAAAGGTAGTCATTTCAGTCGAAAGAACGACGTCTAGATGACCATTTTAGAAAACATACTTCCACTTTGAGTTTAATCATAATTTTTGGATATAGTTTCATGTTCATAATAAAAATCATTTTCTCAGAATAACAACTTTAAAATCAAAGTTTATCATAGTTTTTAATTAACTAACCCAAAACAGCCCGCGGTGTTACTACGACGGCGTAAATCCGGTTTTACGGTGTTTTTTCGTGTTTCCAGGTTTTAAATCATTAAGTTAGCATATCATATAGATATAGAACATGTGTTTAGTTGATTTTAAAAGTCAAGTTAGAAGGATTAACTTTTGTTTGCGAACAAGTTTAGAATTAACTAAACTATGTTCTAGTGATTACAAGTTTAAACCTTCGAATAAGATAGCTTTATATGTATGAATCGAATGATGTTATGAACATCATTACTACCTTAAGTTCCTTGGATAAACCTACTGGAAAGGAGAAAAATGGATCTAGCTTCAATGGATCCTTGGATGGCTCGAAGTTCTTGAAGCAGAATCATGACACGAAAACAAGTTCAAGTAAGATCATCACTTGAAATAAGATTGTTATAGTTATAGAAATTGAACCAAAGTTTGAATATGATTATTACCTTGTATTAGAATGATAACCTACTGTAAGAAACAAAGATTTCTTGAGGTTGGATGATCACCTTTACAAGATTGGAAGTGAGCTAGCAAACTTGAAAGTATTCTTGATTTTATGAAACTAGAACTTTTGGAATTTATGAAGAACACTTAGAACTTGAAGATAGAACTTGAGAGAGATCAATTAGATGAAGAAAATTGAAGAATGAAAGTGTTTGTAGGTGTTTTTGGTCGTTGGTGTATGGATTAGATATAAAGGATATGTAATTTTGTTTTCATGTAAATAAGTCATGAATGATTACTCATATTTTTGTAATTTTATGAGATATTTCATGCTAGTTGCCAAATGATGGTTCCCACATGTGTTAGGTGACTCACATGGGCTGCTAAGAGCTGATCATTGGAGTGTATATACCAATAGTACATACATCTAAAAGCTGTGTATTGTACGAGTATGAATACGGGTGCATACGAGTAGAATTGTTGATGAAACTGAACGAGGATGTAATTGTAAGCATTTTTGTTAAGTAGAAGTATTTTGATAAGTGTATTGAAGTCTTTCAAAAGTGTATGAATACATATTAAAACACTACATGTATATACATTTTAACTGAGTCGTTAAGTCATCGTTAGTCGTTACATGTAAATGTTGTTTTGAAACCTTTAGGTTAATGATCTTGTTGAATGTTGTTAACCCAATGTTTATAATATCAAATGAGATTTTAAATTATTATATTATCATGATATTATCATGTATGAATATCTCTTAATATGATATATATACATTAAATGTCTTTACAACGATAATCGTTACATATATGTCTCGTTTAAAAATCATTAAGTTAGTAGTCTTGTTTTTACATATGTAGTTCATTGTTAATATACTTAATGATATGTTTACTTATCATAGTATCATGTTAACTATATATATGTCATCATATAGTTTTTACAAGTTTTAACGTTCGTGAATCACCGGTCAACTTGGGTGGTCAATTATCTATATGAAACCTATTTCAATTAATCAAGTCTTAACAAGTTTGATTGTTTAACATGTTGGAAACATTTAATCATGTAAATATCAATCTCAATTAATATATATAAACATGGAAAAGTTCGGGTCACTACAGTACCTACCCGTTAAATAAATTTCGTCCCGAAATTTTAAGCTGTTGAAGGTGTTGACGAATCTTCTGGAAATAGATGCGGGTATTTCTTCTTCATCTGATCTTCACGCTCCCAGGTGAACTCGAGTCCTCTACGAGCATTCCATCGAACCTTAACAATTGGTATCTTGTTTTGCTTAAGTCTTTTAACCTCACGATCCATTATTTCGACAGGTTCTTCGATGAATTGAAGTTTTTCGTTGATTTGGATTTCATCTAACGAAATAGTGAGATCTTCTTTAGCAAAACATTTATTTAAATTCGAGACGTGGAAAGTGTTATGTACAGCCGCGAGTTGTTGAGGTAACTCTAGTCGGTAAGCTACTGGTCCGATACGATCAATAATCTTGAATGGTCCAATATACCTTGGATTTAATTTCCCTCGTTTACCAAATCGAACAACGCCTTTCCAAGGTGCAACTTTAAGCATGACCATCTCTCCAATTTCAAATTCTATATCTTTTCTTTTAATGTCAGCGTAGCTCTTTTGTCGACTTTGGGCGGTTTTCAACCGTTGTTGAATTTGGATGATCTTCTCGGTAGTTTCTTGTATAATCTCCGGACCCGTAATCTGTCTATCCCCCACTTCACTCCAACAAATCGGAGACCTGCACTTTCTACCATAAAGTGCTTCAAACGGCACCATCTCAATGCTTGAATGGTAGCTGTTGTTGTAGGAAAATTCTGCTAACGGTAGATGTCGATAACACATGCTCGTAGCATGTCTTCAAGCGTTTGTATCGTCCTTTCGCTCTGCCCATCAGTTTGTGGATGATAGGCAGTACTCATGTCTAGACGAGTTCCTAATGCTTGCTGTAATGTCTGCCAAAATCTTGAAATAAATCTGCCATCCCTATCAGAGATAATAGAGATTGGTATTCCATGTCTGGAGATGACTTCCTTCAAATACAGTCGTGCTAACTTCTCCATCTTGTCATCTTCTCTTATTGGCAAGAAGTGTGCTGATTTGGTGAGACGGTCAACTATTACCCAAATAGTATCAAAACCACTTGCAGTCCTTGGCAATTTAGTGATGAAATCCATGGTAATGTTTTCCCATTTCCATTCTAGGATTTCGGGTTGTTGAAGTAGACCTGATGGTTTCTGATGCTCAGCTTTGACCTTAGAACACGTCAAACATTCTCCTACGTATTTAGCAACATTGGCTTTCATACCCGGCCACCAAAATTGTTTCTTGAGATCCTTGTACATCTTCACCGTTCCAGGATGTATTGAGTATCTGGTTTTATGAGCTTCTCTAAGTACCATTTCTCTCATATCTCCAAATTTTGGTACCCAAATCCTTTCAGCCCTATACCGGGTTCCGTCTTCCTGAATATTAAGATGCTTCTCCGATCCTTTGGGTATTTCATCCTTTAAATTTCCCTCTTTTAAAACTCCTTGTTGCGCCTCCTTTATTTGAGTAGTAATGTTATTATGAATCATTATATTCATAGATTTTACTCGAATGGGTTCTCTGTCCTTCCTGCTCAAGGCATCAGCTACCACATTTGCCTTCCCCGGGTGGTAACGAATCTCAAAGTCGTAATCATTCAACAATTCAATCCACCTACGCTGCCTCATATTCAGTTGTTTCTGATTAAATATGTGTTGAAGACTTTTGTGGTCGGTATATATAATACTTTTGACCCCATATAAGTAGTGCCTCCAAGTCTTTAATGCAAAAACAACCGCGCCTAATTCCAAATCATGCGTCGTATAATTTTGTTCGTGAATCTTCAATTGTCTAGACGCATAAGCAATCACCTTCGTTCGTTGCATTAATACACAACCGAGACCTTGCTTTGATGCGTCACAATAAATCACAAAATCATCATTCCCTTCAGGCAATGACAATATAGGTGCCGTAGTTAGCTTTTTCTTCAATAACTGAAACGCTTTCTCTTGTTCATCATTCCATTCAAATTTCTTCCCTTTATGCGTTAATGCAGTCAAGGGTTTTGCTATTCTGGAAAAGTCTTGGATGAACCTTCTGTAGTAACCAGCTAGTCCTAAAAACTGGCGTATGTGTTTCGGAGTTTTCGGGGTTTCCCACTTTTCAACAGTTTCTATCTTTGCCGGATCCACCTTAATACCTTCTTTGTTCACTATGTGACCGAGGAATTGAACTTCTTCCAACCAAAATGCACACTTTGAAAACTTAGCGTACAATTCTTCCCTCCTCAATACTTCTAACACCTTTCTCAAATGTTCACCGTGTTCTTGGTCATTCTTTGAGTAAATAAGTATGTCATCAATGAAAACAATGACAAACTTGTCAAGGTATGGTCCACACACTCGGTTCATAAGGTCCATGAACACAGCTGGTGCATTAGTTAAACCAAACGGCATGACCATAAACTCGTAATGACCGTAACGTGTTCTGAAAGCAGTCTTTGGAATATCATCTTCTTTCACCCGCATTTGATGATACCCGGAACGTAAGTCAATCTTTGAATAAACAGACGAGCCTTGTAGTTGATCAAATAAGTCATCGATTCTCGGTAGTGGGTAGCGGTTCTTGATGGTAAGTTTGTTCAACTCTCGGTAGTCGATACACAACCTGAATGTACCATCTTTCTTCTTGACAAACAAAACAGGAGCTCCCCACGGTGATGTGCTTGGTCGAATGAAACCACGCTCTAAAAGTTCTTGTAATTGGCTTTGTAGTTCTTTCATCTCGCTGGGTGCGAGTCTGTAAGGAGCACGAGCTATTGGTGCAGCTCCTGGTACAAGATCTATTTGAAATTCAACGGATCGATGTGGGGGTAATCCCGGTAATTCTTTCGGAAATACATCAGGAAATTCTTTTGCGACGGGAACATCATTGATGCTCTTTTCTTCAGTTTGTACTTTCTCGACGTGTGCTAGAACAGCATAGCAACCTTTTCTTATTAGTTTTTGTGCCTTCAAATTACTAATAAGATGTAGCTTCGTGTTGCCCTTTTCTCCGTACACCATTAAGGGTTTTCCTTTTTCTCGTATAATGCGAATTGCATTTTTGTAACAAACGATCTCCGCTTTCACTTCTTTCAACCAGTCCATACCGATTATCACATCAAAACTCCCTAACTCTACTGATATCAAATCAATCTTAAATGTTTCGCTAACCAGTTTAATTTCTCGATTCCGACATATATTATCTGCTGAAATTAATTTACCATTTGCTAATTCGAGTAAAAATTTACTATCCAAAGGCGTCAATGGACAACTTAATTTAGCACAAAAATCTCTACTCATATAGCTTCTATCCGCACCCGAATCAAATAAAACGTAAGCAGATTTATTGTCAATAAGAAACGTACCCGTAACAAGCTCCGGGTCTTCCTGTGCCTCTGCCGCATTAATATTAAAAACTCTTCCACGGCCTTGTCCATTCGTGTTCTCCTGGTTCGGGCAATTTCTAATAATGTGGCCCGGTTTTACACATTTATAACAAACTACATTGGCATAACTTGCTCCGACACTACTTGCTCCGCCATTACTCGTTCCGACACCATTTGTTCCTTTCGTTCTATTAACCCCTGGTCCGTAGACCTCACACTTCGCCGCGCTATGACCATTTCTTTTACACTTGTTGCAAAATTTGGTGCAGAACCCCGAGTGATTCTTTTCACACCTTTGGCATAGCTGCTTCTGATTGTTGTTGTTGTTGCGGTTATTATTGTTGTTGGGATGATTGTTGTAGTTGCTGTTGTTGTTGTTGTTGTTGTTGTTGGGCCGTTTGTTGTAGTTGCGATTGATGTTGCGATTGTTGGGATAATTGTTGCGATTATTGTTGTAATTGCTGTTGTTGTTGTATTGGTGATTCTTATCACCGTTTTCCTCCCACTTTCTTTTGACTTGCTTCACATTGGCCTCTTCAGCAGTCTGTTCTTTAATTCTTTCTTCAATTTGGTTCACGAGTTTGTGAGCCATTCTACATGCCTGTTGTATGGAGGTGGGCTCGTGTGAACTTATATCTTCTTGGATTCTTTCCGGTAATCCTTTCACAAACGCGTCGATCTTCTCTTCCTCGTCTTCGAATGCTCCCGGACACAATAGGCACAATTCTGTGAATCGTCTTTCGTACGTGGTAATATCAAATCCTTGGGTTCGTAACCCTCTAAGTTCTGTCTTGAGCTTATTGACCTCGGTTCTGGGACGGTACTTCTCGTTCATCAAGTGCTTGAATGCTGACCACGGTAGTGCGTACGCATCGTCTTGTCCCACTTGCTCTAGATAGGTATTCCACCATGTTAACGCAGAACCTGTGAAGGTATGCGTAGCGTACTTTACTTTGTCCTCTTCAGTACACTTACTTATGGCAAACACCGATTCGACCTTCTCGGTCCACCGTTTCAATCCGATCGGTCTTTCGGTTCCATCAAATTCCAAAGGTTTGCAGGCAGTGAATTCTTTGTAGGTGCATCCTACATGATTTCCTGTACTGCTAGATCCAAGGTTATTGTTGGTATGTAGCGCAGCCTGTACTGCGGCTATGTTTGAAGCTAGAAAAGTACGGAATTCCTCTTCATTCATATTCACGGTGTGTCGAGTAGTCGGTGCCATTTCCTTCAAAATAGTTAAATGGAACAAGTTAATCATACAGAATATTAAGAGTAGTTAATAGTATTTCGTAGCATAATATGAACTCATTTATAAAAGCTTTTTCTTCATATTAGCGTTTTATAAGTTTAAATTCGGGTAGTACCTACCCGTTAAGTTCATACTTAGTAGCTAATATACAATTCAACTACTACAATTCTATATGAAAAACTGATTATAATAATATTTCGCGTTCAAACTTTTATACAATATTTTACAAACTTACAATACCGCTTATTTTACATAAAGCATGAAATATAGCACACAATAACTTTGATACAAGATAGTTGTGAAGATAATTCTAGCTAGTACACAAGTCGTTCAGCAAAGGCAATAAAGACACGTAATTCATACGTCCAGAAACAAGTCATGCATTCTGGTTTTACTAGGACTACTTCCCATCCTTGGTCTTGTGCAACTTAACCGTTATGGTCGTTGATAAGACAGCGTGTTGTAACGTCGTCAAAGGGACGAGGGTTACGTAATGTCCAACAGTCCCGTAATAATCTAAAAACCTCATTTCTTACCCCAATTACCGACTCCGTCACTTGTGGAAACGTTTTGTTTAATAGTTGTAGCCCGATGTTCTTGTTCTCACTTTGGTGAGAAGCGAACATTACTAATCCGTAAGCATAACATGCTTCTTTATGTTGCATGTTAGCCGCTTTTTCTAAATCACGAAGTCCAATATTCGGATATATTGAGTCAAAATAATTTCTTAACCCGTTGCGTAAAATAGCATTTGGGTTCCCCGCAATATATGCGTCAAAGTAAACACATCGTAACTTATGGGTTTCCCAATGTGATATCCCCCATCTTTCAAACGAAAGTCTCTTATAAACCAAGACATTCTTGGAACGTTCTTCGAATGTCTTACAAACTGATCTCGCCTTAAATAGTTGTGCCGAGGAATTCTGGCCGACTCTAGACAAGATTTCATCAATCATGTCTCCGGGTAGGTCTCTTAAAATATTGGGTTGTCTATCCATTTTGTGTTTTTAAACTGTAAAATAGACAAGAGTTAGATTCATAAAAAAAATACTTATTAATACAAGCAATTTTTACATATATCATAAAGCATAAGAACACTATATTACATATATTACACCACACGAATACAACTATCTTATTCCGACTCGCTCGTTTCTTCTTCTTCGGTTTTGGTTCGTTTTGCCAAGTTTCTAGGGATATATGATGTTCCCCTAATACGAGCCGTCGTTGTCCACATTGGTTTAGAAAAACCTGGTAGTTTAGAGGTTCCCGGGTCATTGTTACAACTTAAGGACTTTGGGCGTTGACGATACATATAAAGTTCATCGGGGTTGGAATTAGATTTCTCTATTTTTATGCCCTTTCCCTTATTATTTTCTTTTGCCTTTTTAAATTCAGTTGGGGTAATTTCTATAACATCATCGGAATTCTCGTCGGAATCCGATTCATCGGAGAATTGGTAATCCTCCCAATATTTTGCTTCCTTGGCGGAAACACCATTGACCATAATTAACCTTGGTCGGTTGGTTGAGGATTTTCTTTTACTTAACCGTTTTATTATTTCCCCCACCGGTTCTATTTCTTCATCCGGTTCCGATTCTTCTTTCGGTTCCGATTCTTCTTCCGGTTCCGACTCTTCTTCCGGTTCCTCTTCGGGAACTTGTGAATCAGTCCACGAATCATTCCAATTTACATTTGACTCTTCATTATTATTAGGTGAGTCAATGGGACTTGTTTTAGAGGTAGACATCTATCACATAATATCAAACACATTAAGAGATTAATATATCACATAATATTCATATGTTAAAAATATATAGTTTCCAACAAAAATGTTAAGCAATCATTTTTAAAGAAAACACGGTCGAAGTCCAGACTCACTAATGCATCCTAACAAACTCGATAAGACACACTAATGAAAAATTATGGTTCTCTAAGACCAACGCTCTGATACCAACTGAAATGTCCCGTTCTTATTGATTAAAAACGTTCCATATTAACTGATTTCGTTGCGAGGTTTTGACCTCTATATGAGACGTTTTTCAAAGACTGCATTCATTTTTAAAACAAACCATAACCTTTATTTCATAAATAAAGGTTTAAAAAGCTTTACGTAGATTATCAAATAATGATAATCTAAAATATCCTGTTTACACACGACCATTACATAATGGTTTACAATACAAATATGTTACATCGAAATCAGTTTCTTGAATGCAGTTTTTACACAATATCATACAAACATGGACTCCAAATCTTGTCCTTATTTTAGTATGCAACAGCGGAAGCTCTTAATATTCACCTGAGAATAAACATGCTTTAAACGTCAACAAAAATGTTGGTGAGTTATAGGTTTAACCTATATATATCAAATCGTAACAATAGACCACAAGATTTCATATTTCAATACACATCCCATACATAGAGATAAAAATCATTCATATAGTGAACACCTGGTAACCGACATTAACAAGATGCATATATAAGAATATCCCCATCATTCCGCGACACCCTTCGGATATGATATAAATTTCGAAGTACTAAAGCATCCGGTACTTTGGATGGGGTTTGTTAGGCCCAATAGATCTATCTTTAGGATTCGCGTCAATTAGGGTGTCTGTTCCCTAATTCTTAGATTACCAGACTTAATAAAAAGGGGCATATTCGATTTCGATAATTCAACCATAGAATGTAGTTTCACGTACTTGTGTCTATTTTGTAAATCATTTATAAAACCTGCATGTATTCTCATCCCAAAAATATTAGATTTTAAAAGTGGGACTATAACTCACTTTCACAGATTTTTTTTACTTCGTCGGGAAGTAAGACTTGGCCACTGGTTGATTCACGAAGCTATAACAATATATACATATATATCAAACTATGTTCAAAATATATTTACAACACTTTTAATATATTTTGATGTTTTAAGTTTATTAAGTCATCTGTCCTCGTTAGTAACCTACAACTAGTTGTCCACAGTTAGATGTACAGAAATAAATCGATAAATATTATCTTGAATCAATCCACGACCCAGTGTATACGTATCTCAGTATTGATCACAACTCAAACTATATATATTTTGGAATCAACCTCAACCCTGTATAGCTAACTCCAACATTCACATATAGAGTGTCTATGGTTGTTCCGAAATATATATAGATGTGTCGACATGATAGGTCGAAACATTGTATACGTGTCTATGGTATCTCAAGATTACATAATATACAATACAAGTTGATTAAGTTATGGTTGGAATAGATTTGTTACTAATTTTCACGTAGCTAAAATGAGAAAAATTATCCAATCTTGTTTTACCCATAACTTCTTCATTTTAAATCCGTTTTGAGTGAATCAAATTGCTATGGTTTCATATTGAACTCTATTTTATGAATCTAAACAGAAAAGTATAGGTTTATAGTCGGAAAAATAAGTTACAAGTCGTTTTTGTAAAGGTAGTCATTTCAGTCGAAAGAACGACGTCTAGATGACCATTTTAGAAAACATACTTCCACTTTGAGTTTAATCATAATTTTTGGATATAGTTTCATGTTCATAATAAAAATCATTTTCTCAGAATAACAACTTTAAAATCAAAGTTTATCATAGTTTTTAATTAACTAACCCAAAACAGCCCGCGGTGTTACTACGACGGCGTAAATCCGGTTTTACGGTGTTTTTCGTGTTTCCAGGTTTTAAATCATTAAGTTAGCATATCATATAGATATAGAACATGTGTTTAGTTGATTTTAAAAGTCAAGTTAGAAGGATTAACTTTTGTTTGCGAACAAGTTTAGAATTAACTAAACTATGTTCTAGTGATTACAAGTTTAAACCTTCGAATAAGATAGCTTTATATGTATGAATCGAATGATGTTATGAACATCATTACTACCTTAAGTTCCTTGGATAAACCTACTGGAAAGGAGAAAAATGGATCTAGCTTCAATGGATCCTTGGATGGCTCGAAGTTCTTGAAGCAGAATCATGACACGAAAACAAGTTCAAGTAAGATCATCACTTGAAATAAGATTGTTATAGTTATAGAAATTGAACCAAAGTTTGAATATGATTATTACCTTGTATTAGAATGATAACCTACTGTAAGAAACAAAGATTTCTTGAGGTTGGATGATCACCTTTACAAGATTGGAAGTGAGCTAGCAAACTTGAAAGTATTCTTGATTTTATGAAACTAGAACTTTTGGAATTTATGAAGAACACTTAGAACTTGAAGATAGAACTTGAGAGAGATCAATTAGATGAAGAAAATTGAAGAATGAAAGTGTTTGTAGGTGTTTTTGGTCGTTGGTGTATGGATTAGATATAAAGGATATGTAA
Organism: Rutidosis leptorrhynchoides; assembly: GCF_046630445.1. NCBI lineage: Eukaryota > Viridiplantae > Streptophyta > Magnoliopsida > Asterales > Asteraceae > Rutidosis > Rutidosis leptorrhynchoides. The sequence continues at coordinate 271,709,080 of NC_092334.1, forward strand.
TTTTGTTTTCATGTAAATAAGTCATGAATGATTACTCATATTTTTGTAATTTTATGAGATATTTCATGCTAGTTGCCAAATGATGGTTCCCACATGAGTTAGGTGACTCACATGGGCTGCTAAGAGCTGATCATTGGAGTGTATATACCAATAGTACATACATCTAAAAGTTGTGTATTGTACGAGTACGAATACGGGTGCATACGAGTAGAATTGTTGATGAAACTGAACGAGGATGTAATTGTAAGCATTTTCGTTAAGTAGAAGTATTTTGATAAGTGTATTGAAGTCTTTAAAAAGTGTATGAATACATATTAAAACACTACATGTATATACATTTTAACTGAGTCGTTAAGTCATCGTTAGTCGTTACATGTAAATGTTTTTTTGAAACCTTTAGGTTAATGATCTTGTTGAATGTTGTTAACCCAATGTTTATAATATCAAATGAGATTTTAAATTATTATATTATCATGATATTATCATGTATGAATATCTCTTAATATGATATATATACATTAAATGTCTTTACAACGATAATCGTTACATATATGTCTCGTTTAAAAATCATTAAGTTAGTAGTCTTGTTTTTACATATGTAGTTCATTGTTAATATACTTAATGATATGTTTACTTATCATAGTATCATGTTAACTATATATATAACCATATATATGTCATCATATAGTTTTTACAAGTTTTAACGTTCGTGAATCACCGGTCAACTTGGGTGGTCAATTATCTATATGAAACCTATTTCAATTAATCAAGTCTTAACAAGTTTGATTGCTTAACATGTTGGAAACATTTAATCATGTAAATATCAATCTCAATTAATATATATAAACATGGAAAAGTTCGGGTCACTACACACCCCACTCCCGGACAACGGAGTATTCTTCCGGAATAACAGTTTCATCAACAAAGAAAAATGGACTTTTTCAGTCCTTCAAGTTTGAAACTCTATTTAGACCAACAAAATGATTATTTTTCTTACTATCAATAGTAAGCCAGCAATTGCTAATCGTGCGGATTCTAAACAAAGAGATAAAAAACATTAATGCGAGGCTTTATATTAATAGCATTGCAGTACATTTCAAAAAGGATGATTTTTTGAAGACCATGGGGATGTATCTGACTAAGACAGGCCCCGTAATATCTAAGAAGGCGAAGAAGAAAGTTAGTAAGGGGAACACGGAGGTTGCCGTGGGTAATTTGTAAAGCGTATAAAGTAATTTTCCCCTCAGGAGGGTTGTCAGCAGTTTTTCCGATGGTGGGAAGAACAGGGTTATATTGATTGAGATGGCGAAAGGCAATCTTTAATCCATCTAAATATTCACTAGTCAATGATGAAGCCATCATGCTAACTTCTGGAATGTAAGCAGTATTTGATGAAAGAAGGCTTGGCGTGTTCTTGGCCAGTACTCCGTGAAGAAGCCATGATAATACAGTAACAGATATCAACAAGAAGAAAATAGCAGTAAGATGAAGTGTACTAACCTTGGAAGACGGTAAACCTTAAAAAGTTGAAGATTGAAGAAGGCGATGAAGATTTGGGAGAAATATGCTTTTTGGATCTTGGCAAAGGTAAAAAAGTGATGGTAACAGGGTTATGACGGTTTTTATAAGGGTTCATCGGTGTAATTTTTATGGTCATGATTGAGACACGTGTATGGGTGAGTTTAAATGAAGGGTGCAAGATAACACTTTTTACAGCTGGAGGCGCGTGGATGATCTTAGCCGTAAAAAATTAATCATAACAGTGTCAGTAAAATTCGTCTGCATTTAATGCCTAAAATGTTTTCCCCGATGCAAGTGGGCAATGAATAGGCTAGTTTGGCATGCGTTATCAAAAGTTTAACAACTTAATCATTTTGCAAATGCTTAAGTCCTTAAACTGGGGGGACTTAATGGTGTATCCTATCGTATACACACATAAAAGGCATAATAGTTGCATAAAAATAGCATAAGGAAGACTGGAAACAACAGTTTTGTGGAGATTGTCCGTCCAGCATTCTCCGCTGTACAGGCTGCTCCGTCATGCGTAAGCCCTGAAGGCCGCCTAGCGCATAAGCCCTGGCCGGAGAGCGCCGCATTTAGCATAAATTTAGGAGCACATGTAACAGAACGTATCATCATTTGACATGTGTCCCCAAACAAATCTGGTAGATCTGACACTATAAATAGACCCCTTGGGTCGTCATTTTACACAAGTTCAGATATTCTGACAACTTTGAGAGCTGAGACGTCACTTATCTTTCTCTCTCTACTTTCTCTCACTAGAAGTCATCCGGGTTGCACTCTTACGCTCTACAGACGACAGATTGATTAAGCCACCCCACAAGTTTCTACACTTGTGAACCGGGTCTGCAGGGATTATTTCCCGAGGGTAAAAATCAATCGGCAACACTCCGCCCTTCTAAAGCTAGATCACTTCTAGTCTCTTGTTGACATACTAATTCTTACCTCATAAGGAAATAGGTGTTAACACTCACAACTTAACAATATTCATTTTTCGCGCAATATTTAAACCTGCAAGCAATGCCTCATATTTTGCCTCATTGTTTGTTACGTCAAAATTAAATCGCAGAACGTAAGTATGCTCTTCACCGCTTGAACTTGGCAAAACCAAACCCGCCCCTGCACCTTCTGCACATGAAGCACCATCAGTAAATAAATCCCAAGTTTCACCTTGTTCAAGTTTTAGTGCGGTTCGCTCGTTAATCACCTCCAACTCTCCAGACAATTCAGCGAGATAATCCGCCATAACTTGTCCTTTTTTAGCGCTACGCGGAAGGTAAGATATTTGATAAGCACCTAATTCTATCACCCATAATGCGAGTCTACCAGATATCTCTGGCTTTGTTAAGACTTGCCTGATTGGTAGATTAGTTAATACATGCACGGGATGCCCTTGAAAATATCTTCGTAGCCTTCGCGTTGTTAAAATGAGCGCATACACAAACTTTTCAATTGGCGCATAGTTTATTTCACTCCCCGTAAGAGCTTTACTAACAAAATATAATGGCTTTTGTATTTTGTTCCTTTTCGCGATCAAAACTGAGCCAAAAGCTTCGTTTGCTACTGAGATATAAAGATAAAGAGTTTCGCCATGAACCGGCGCTGTTAGTGTAGGCAAAGTTTTTAACAACTTTTTCATCTCCTAAAACGCAGATTCTGCTTCGCTGGACCAAACAAAATTCTTTTGCTTCAAGCAACTTTTTAAGGTTTTGAAAAATGGCAACTGCCTTTCCGCGGCTTTAGACAAGAAACGCGTTAATGCGGCTAGCTTTCCCATCAAACTTTGCACTTCTATGACCGTTTTCGGTGATGTCATATTTTCTATAGCCGCGATCTTTTTTGGATTAGCTTGAATACCTTGTTCTGTAACAAGATATCCCAAAAATTTCCCTTCCGTTTCGCCAAAATTACATTTTAGCGGATTAAGCTTCATGTTTATTTTTCGCAGTCTGTCAAATGTTTCGCGCATATCTTCAATGATTCGCTCTTGCGTCGTGCTTTTGATGACTAAATCATCTACATAAGCTTCCATATTAAGCCCTATTTGTTTATCAAACGCGGTATCAATCAACCGTTGATATGTCGTGCCTCCATTGATTAAACCGAAAGGCATCATGATATAACAATATATGCCTTTGCCCGTATGAAATGCGGTTTTATCTGCGTCTTATTGCGCCATAGGAATCTGATGATATCCTCTTGCCGCGTCCAAAAAACATTTATATGGAAAAGCATGTAAAGATTCCACTTTCAGATCAATTTCTGGAAGCGAATAGTTATCCTTGCGGCACGCTTTATTCAAATCTTTGTAATCAATACACATTCTCCAAGAACCATCAGGTTTTTTGACCAATACTGGATTTGCAATCCATGATTGGTATTGGACTTCGCGCAAAATTCTGGCTCTCACAAATTTTGTTACTTCTTCACACAACCATTTTACGCGGTCTGGGGCCATACCACTTCACTTTTGCACTACGGGTTTTAGAGCTAGATTCACATTAAGCCTGTGTTCCGCAATATGACGCGGAACACCAGTCATATCGTTTTCGCACCAGGCAAAAACATCTATATAATGGACAAGTAATTGCACAATTTGCTTTCTAGTATCTGCACTAACATTACGTCCTACTTTGATTTTCTGCTCTGGATATGCGGAATTAATTATTTCCATAGCATCCGCACCATCAACAGGTTCTTGTCATGCGGTTTTTACATTAACAGCCGCACAAATAGGCATAATTCTCATTGAACATACTGTGGCGACTCCCTTATATGTTGGAAACTTAATCATGCCAAGAATTGTGGACGGGACAATTCCAAATTTACTTATAGCGGTTCTTCCCAGCAGCATGTTATAGCGAGAAGAGGCTCGCATAACATAAAAATCTAATCGCGCTTGTCGCACCAAAGCGTCATCATTAACATCAGCTAACTCAATGTTTAATGGCAGAACACCTATAGGTAATGAAGATTCTCCTGCAAAACCGGTTAGAGAAACTGCGGTTGTTTGCAGGTTTGTTTTAATACTTTCAGGCAATTGAGCAAAGCATTGTTCGTAAATAATATCGACGCTACTGCCGTTATCGACATGGACTTTCATGACTGTGATGTCAGCTTTCGCGATTTTGCACGATACTACTATCGGCATTCCAGAAAAATCATCGCTCTGCATTTTCGGGAAGCTTATTGGCGCAAATTGCCAATTATAATACATTTTAGCGGACTTTCGCTTTTTTCCTCTTTTATAGGCATTCGCTCGCACAGCGACTACTACATCACTATTATTTCCAATATTACTCATTATTCTAAGGAATCAAGCAATTCACTGCCGATTTTAGATGTATGCACCTACAAATCATCACAACAAAAACACGATTGAAATTAAACCGTCGAATTAATTGTTTTAACGGCATAAAACAAAAAAATTTTAGTTTAATTCGTAAAACGAGTCCCACGGATGGCGCCAATTGATCAATCCTTAATTAGCGATGTTACTTAATTACGGATTGAGTGCAATAAGAATGTAATGGAGGATGGAATGTTTGATGATTATTTTGGGCCTCGATGATCGTCTTTCACTTTAACTATCAAGTGAGCAACCACCCCGACCCGGTCTTGATTGTTAATTAGCTTAATTCACCTTTGCGCGGTGTAAAAATCCCTTGGGCAAGATCACAAGTGGAAATTACAAAGGCTTAGGTAAAATGGCAGAGAATCAACAACCTATAAATGAGAGGCCGAGCTCTCTATTTATAGTGTTCGAGATATCCACGATCCGCGGATTGCTTATCCTTCCGTGAAAACTCAGCGGATTGAACCGCAGTCCCCGATTAGTGCGGAAACACAGCTGCTATGCTTATTTTCAGCGGATACTTCATGACTTTGCATTATAGTCCGCATAACTCTGATCTTGGCTTTTAGCAAATAAAATATACATATACAATGCTACGTATATGATCAGGTTGTGTCGTAGAGGTTGTGGTGTTGGGTGACTCGTTTGGTGGTGGTTAATACGGTTGAAGTGGTAGCAGTTTGTGGTAGCCGAATGGTGTTGCAAAGGTGGTTGTTTGAAGATGGGTTCGGTTTGATAGAGGAAGAAGAGATGGATGGTTGTATGGTTGATATATGCATATGTGATACTCATGTATATGTATATAAAATATATGTAGAAAATGAAATGATTGTTAAGTGATCAATCCTTAATTAGCGATGTTACTTAATTACGGATTGAGTGCAATAAGATTATAATGGAGGATAGAATGTTTGATGATTATTTTGGGCCCCGATGATCATCTTTCACTTTAACTATCAAGTGATCAACCACCCCGACCCGGTCTTGATTATTAATTAGCATATTTCACCTTTGCGCAATGAAAAAATTCCTTGGGCAAGATCACAAGTGGAAATTACAAAGGCTTGGGCAAAATGGCAGAGAATCAACAACATATAAATGAGAGGCCAAGCTCCCTATTTATAGGATTCAAAATATCCACGGTCTGCGAGTTACTTAACTATCTGCGGAAACTCAGCGGATTAAACCGCGATCTTGCATTAATGCGAAAACATAACCGCTGTACTTATTTTCAGCGAATATTAAATAGCTTTGGCTTATAATTCGCGTAGTTCTGCCTTTGGCCTTTAACCAATAAAATATACATATACAATGCTATGTATATGATCAAGTCCCCCCCAATTTATTATGATACATTTTCGCGAAGCCAATGCAACATGATAAACTCTAAAAATAAAGAAGTGCTTCTTAAAATATTTCGCAAATAATATTTTATATTTTTTACTGCCCATTTATTACCGTTGTTTTTATTAAGCTCAATGCGTAATTACAACGGTAACTTTCGCCAATCTGTCAAATCAGCACGCTGTAACGGCTAGAAATTTACCGTTTACACGTTGCGGTAATTTCAGCCATTTAAATGCAATGATTACCTTTTCAACTTGCTCGCCCTAATTCCAATTATAAATAGCTGGTTATTCCGCAACAAAAACTTTACGCCTTTCTCTCCCAATTTCGCATTCAATCGTATTCTGCCAATCACAATCGTACTTTGCAATTAGCCAATCCAATCTTCAATTTCATCAATTCAACCTCTGATTTAGCATTTCGTATCATCAATGGCTTCCTCTTCATTTATGCACACTCCGGGCGGTTATGTTTCCTATATGACGGAAACAAAACTCCAAACCTTACAAGAGTGGTATCCGCCACTTGCACAATTTGTACCTACCGTACCTTTACCAGAAGAGCGAGCTGACACTCCCCCTAAGGGGATGATCACTGTATACGAGGCTTCCATCTCTCAAGGCAACCTTCGATTTCCTCTTACCACATTTTTTCGTAGTGTCTGCGAATACTATAAGATTGCCATGGCGCAGCTCCATCCGAATGCGATTAATAAAATTGTGCTGTTCGAGATGTACTGTAATGCCACCAACGTAGAACCACTGCTAAACGTGTTTCGCACGTGTAACAGTCTGATTTTATACGATGTGGGATGGTTTTCATTCCGCAATAAACTGGGTACAATGATTTCACCAAAAGATTCAATCGGCAACTGGCGCGTTTCTTTCTTTTATATTAACGATACCGCTAATGTGAACAGCAACATACCAAAAACATGGTGTACAAAACTTGATCCCGATCTCAATGAGAAACCTGTACTTGATGATCTTGAGCATGATATTCTCAAGACACTAAAAAACGCAGTCCTAATATTGCGAGCTTATTCAAATGTACCGCTGTACATCGGCAGAGTTTCAATTCAATGGCCCTGGAGCAACTATGACGCGCTTTTGGTTGACCAGGCAAAAAATGGTATTTCGCTAAAACTTATCGCATAATACTTTCTATAGTTTTCGCAATATATTTTTGCTTCACATAACACTGTATGTGTATATTTTCACAGTGATTGCTCTTGACCTTATCATGAGGTCTGCCGATATTAGCAGGATTAGCCCTGCTCGTCGCCTAAAAAATGGCAACGGCGAGATTATACTTATTGATGAGCCAATCATCAATACATGTTATATTACTGGTGGCGAGGACCGCGGTAAGCAAAAAGTTGTGGAAGGGGCCCCCACTCCACGCAAAAGATGACTACGGTCTCTTTCTGAACAAGAAACAAGTAAGCGATTACTAAGTTCGCAGTATTCGTTCATTATGCGCTTTGTTATTTTCGCATAGATTCACTACATTTGTTTATCTGATTATAGTTGTTCTTTCAGAGTCATCTGCTGAAACCACCCCGCTCTACAACATCAGAGGGAGCATTCCTACAGATGTTCTTGAAGTGCCCGAGCGTGAAGTGAAATGTCCCGTTCTTATTGATTAAAAACGTTCCATATTAATTGATTTCGTTGCGAGGTTTTGACCTCTATATGAGACGTTTTTCAAAGACTGCATTCATTTTTAAAACAAACCATAACCTTTATTTCATAAATAAAGGTTTAAAAAGCTTTACGTAGATTATCAAATAATGATAATCTAAAATATCCTGTTTACACACGACCATTACATAATGGTTTACAATACAAATATGTTACATCGAAATCAGTTTCTTGAATGCAGTTTTTACACAATATCATACAAACATGGACTCCAAATCTTGTCCTTATTTTAGTATGCAACAGCGAAAGCTCTTAGTATTCACCTGAGAATACACATGCTTTAAACATCAACAAAAATGTTGGTGAGTTATAGGTTTAACCTATATATATCAAATCGTAACAATAGACCACAAGATTTCATATTTCAATACACATCCCATACATAGAGATAAAAATCATTCATATGGTGAACACCTGGTAACCGACATTAATAAGATGCATATATAAGAATATCCCCATCATTCCGGGACACCCTTCGGATATGATATAAATTTTGAAGTACTAAAGCATCCTGTACTTTGGATGGGGTTTGTTAGGCCCAATAGATCTATCTTTAGGATTCGCGTCAATTAGGGTGTCTGTTCCCTAATTCTTAGATTACCAGACTTAATAAAACGGGGCATATTCGATTTCGATAATTCAACCATAGAATGTAGTTTCACGTACTTGTGTCTATTTTGTAAATCATTTATAAAACCTGCATGTATTCTCATCCCAAAAATATTAGATTTTAAAAGTGGGACTATAACTCACTTTCACAGATTTTTACTTCGTCGGGAAGTAAGACTTGGCCACTGGTTGATTCACGAACCTATAACGATATATACATATATATCAAAGTATGTTTAAAATATATTTACAACACTTTTAATATATTTTGATGTTTTAAGTTTATTAAGTCAGCTGTCCTCGTTAGTAACCTACAACTAGTTGTCCACAGTTAGATGTACAGAAATAAATCGATAAATATTATCTTGAATCAATCCACGACCCAGTGTATACGTATCTCAGTATTGATCACAACTCAAACTATATATATTTTGGAATCAACCTCAACCCTGTATAGCTAACTCCAACATTCACATATAGAGTGTCTATGGTTGTTCCGAAATATATATAGATGTGTCGACATGATAGGTCGAAACATTGTATACGTGTCTATGGTATCTCAAGATTACATAATATACAATACAAGTTGATTAAGTTATGGTTGGAATAGATTTGTTACCAATTTTCACGTAGCTAAAATGAGAAAAATTATCCAATCTTGTTTTACCCATAACTTCTTCATTTTAAATCCGTTTTGAGTGAATCAAATTGCTATGGTTTCATATTGAACTCTATTTTACGAATCTAAACAGAAAAAGTATAGGTTTATAGTCGGAAAAATAAGTTACAAGTCGTTTTTGTAAAGGTAGTCATTTCCGTCGAAAGAACGACGTCTAGATGACCATTTTAGAAAACATACTTTCACTTTGAGTTTAACCATAATTTTTGGATATAGTTTCATGTTCATAATAAAAATCATTTTCTCAGAATAACAACTTTTAAATCAAAGTTTATCATAGTTTTTAATTACCTAACCCAAAACAGCCCGCGGTGTTACTACGACGGCGTAAATCCGGTTTTACGGTGTTTTTCGTGTTTCCAGGTTTTAAATCATTAAGTTAGTATATCATATAGATATAGAACATGTGTGTAGTTAATTTTAAAAGTCAAGTTAGAAGGATTAACTTTTGTTTGCGAACAAGTTTAGAATTAACTAAACTATGTTCTAGTGATTACGAGTTTAAACCTTCGAATAAGATAGTTTTATATATATGAATCGAATGATGTTATGAACATCATTACTACCTCAAGTTTAGTAGGTAAATCTACTGGAAGTGACAAGAAATGATCTAGCTTCAAAGGATCTTGGATGGCTTGAAAGTTCTTGAAGTAGGATCATGACACAAAAACAAGTTCAAGTAAGATTTTTACTCGAATTAAGATAGTTTATAGTTATAGAAATTGAATCAAAGTTTGAATATGAATATTACCTTGAATAATAAAGATAACCTACTGTATATAACATAGGTTTCTTGATCTTAGATGATTAATTGGAATGGATTAGAAAGCTTGGAAGTAAATTAGTAAACTTGAAGGGATTTTTGAAGTGTTCTTGAAGTGTTCTTCCTATGATGATTATAGCTTGATTATTGAAGTGATTTTTGATGAAGATGATGATTAACGACTGGAAAAATACATTCATAATAGTGTGTGTGTGTGTTGAGAGAGAATTAGAAAGAGAATTGGAAGTGAAATGGAGTGAATGATGAGTGGTAATTGGTGAGTGGTGAGTGGGGTTAAAAGGAGTTCTAGTTAGTTGACTAGCTCATGGTAGAAGTTAAAATTGATTAGTCATACATGACATAATCAAGAGTGGAATCCCATGCTAGTTCCTATTGGTATATACTCATAGTAAGTACGTTTTGAAGCTGTGTATAATACGGGTAAGAATACGACTAGAATTCTTGATGAAAGAAAAGAATGGAAAAGTAACTGTAACCATTTTTGTTAAGTATGAGTGTTTTGATATATGTCTTGAAGTCTTACAAAAGTATTTTAATACATCTAAATACACTACATGTATATACATTTTAACTGAGTCATTAAGTCATCGTTAGTCGTTACATGTAAGTGTTGTTTTGAAACCTTTAAGTTAACGATCCCAATTAATGTTGTTAACCCATTGTTTATTATATCTAATGAGATGTTAAATTATTATATTATTATGATATTATGATATATTAATATATCTTAATATGATATATGTACATTTAAATGTCGTTACAACGATAATCGTTACATATATGTCTCGTTTCGAAATCCTTAAGTTAGTAGTCTTGTTTATATGTATATAACTCATTGTTAATATACTTATGGAGATACTTACTTATCATAATCTCATGTTAACCATATGTATATCCATATATATATCGTCATGTCGTTTATACAAGTTTTAACGTTCGTGAATCGCCGGTCAACTTGGGTGGTCAATTGTCTATATGAAACATATTTCAATTAATCAAGTCTTAACAAGTTTGATTGCTTAACATGTTGGAAAAATTTAATCATGTAAATATCAATCTCAATTAATATATATAAACATGGAAATGTTCGGGTCACTACAGTACCTACCCGTTAAATAAATTTCGTCCCGAAATTTTAAGCTGTTGAAGGTGTTGACGAATCTTCTGGAAATAGATGCGGGTATTTCTTCTTCATCTGATCTTCACGCTCCCAGGTGAACTCGGGTCCTCTACGAGCATTCCATCGAACCTTAACAATTGGTATCTTGTTTTGCTTAAGTCTTTTAACCTCATGATCCATTATTTCGACGGGTTCTTCGATGAATTGAAGTTTTTCGTTGATTTGGATTTCATCTAACGGAATAGTGAGATCTTCTTTAGCAAAACATTTCTTCAAGTTCGAGACGTGAAAAGTGTTATGTACAGCCGCGAGTTGATGAGGTAACTCAAGTCGGTAAGCTACTGGTCCGACACGATCAATAATCTTGAATGGTCCAATATACCTTGGATTTAATTTCCCTCGTTTACCAAATCGAACAACGCCTTTCCAAGGTGCAACTTTAAGCATGACCATCTCTCCAATTTCAAATTCTATATCTTTTCTTTTAATGTCAGCGTAGCTCTTTTGTCGACTTTGGGCGGTTTTCAACCGTTGTTGAATTTGGATGATCTTCTCGGTAGTTTCTTGTATAATCTCCAGACCCGTAATCTGTCTATCCCCCACTTCACTCCAACAAATCGGAGACCTGCACTTTCTACCATAAAGTCAAACGGCGCCATCTCAATGCTTGAATGGTAGCTGTTGTTGTAGGAAAATTCTGCTAATGGTAGATGTCGATCCCAACTGTTTCCGAAATCAATAACACATGCTCGTAGCATGTCTTCAAGCATTTGTATCGTCCTTTCACTCTACCCATCAGTTTGTGGATGATAGGCAGTACTCATTTCTAGACGAGTTCCTAATGCTTGCTGTAATGTCTGCCAGAATCTTGAAATAAATCTGCCATCCCTATCAGAGATAATAGAGATTGGTATTCCATGTCTGGAGACGACTTCCTTCAAATACAGTCGTGCTAAATTCTCCATCTTGTCATCTTCTCTTATTGGCAGGAAGTGTGCTGATTTGGTGAGACGATCAACTATTACCCAAATAGTATCAAAACCACTTGCAGTCCTTGGCAATTTAGTGACAAAATCCATGGTAATGTTTTCCCATTTCCATTCCGGGATTTCGGGTTGTTGAAGTAGACCTGATGGTTTCTGATGCTCAGCTTTCACCTTAGAACACGTCAAACATTCTCCTACGTATTTAGCAACATAGGCTTTCATACCCGGCCACCAAAAATATTTCTTGAGATCCTTGTACATCTTCCCCGTTCCAGGATGTATTGAGTATCTGGTTTTATGAGCTTCTCTAAGTACCATTTCTCTCATATCTCCAAATTTTGGTACCCAAATCCTTTCAGCCCTATACCGGGTTCCGTCTTCCCGAATATTAAGATGTTTCTCCGATCCTTTGGGTATTTCATCCTTTAAATTTCCCTCTTTTAAAACTCCTTGTTGCGCCTCCTTTATTTGAGTAGTAAGGTTATTATGAATCATTATATTCATAGATATTACTCGAATGGGTTCTCTGTCCTTCCTGCTCAAGGCATCGGCTACCACATTTGCCTTCCCCGGGTGGTAACGAATCTCAAAGTCGTAATGATTCAATAATTCAATCCACCTACGCTGCCTCATATTCAGTTGTTTCTGATTAAATATGTGTTGAAGACTTTTGTGGTCGGTATATATAATACTTTTAACCCCATATAAGTAGTGCCTCCAAGTCTTTAATGCAAAAACAACCGCGCCTAATTCCAAATCATGCGTCATATAATTTTGTTCGTGAATCTTCAATTGTCTAGACGCATAAGCAATCACCTTCGTTCGTTGCATTAATACACAACCGAGACCTTGCTTTGATGCGTCACAATAAATCACAAAATCATCATTCCCTTCAGGCAATGACAATATAGGTGCCGTAGTTAGCTTTTTCTTCAATAACTGAAACGTTTTCTCTTGTTCATCATTCCATTCAAATTTCTTCCCTTTATGCGTTAATGCAGTCAAGGGTTTTGCTACTCTGGAAAAGTCTTGGATGAACCTTCTGTAGTAACCAGCTAGTCCTAAAAACTGGCGTATGTGTTTCGGAGTTTTTGGGGTTTCCCACTTTTCAACAGTTTCTATCTTTGCCGGATCCCCCTTAATACCTTCTTTGTTCACTATGTGACCGAGGAATTGAACTTCTTCCAACCAAAATGCACACTTTGAAAACTTAGCGTACAATTCTTCCTTCCTCAATACTTCTAACACCTTTCTCAAATGTTCACCGTGTTCTTGGTCATTCTTTGAGTAAATACGTATGTCATCAATGAAAACAATGACAAACTTGTCAAGGTATGGTCCACACACTCGGTTCATAAGGTCCATGAACACAGCTGGTGCATTAGTTAAACCAAACGGCATGAACATAAACTCGTAATGACCGTAACGTGTTCTGAAAGCAGTCTTTGGAATATCATCTTCTTTCACCCGCATTTGATGATACCCGGAACGTAAGTCAATCTTTGAATAAACAGACGAGCCTTGTAGTTGATCAAATAAGTCGTCGATTCTCGGTAGTGGGTAGCGGTTCTTGATGGTAAGTTTGTTCAACTCTCGGTAGTCGATACACAACCTAAATGTACCATCTTTCTTCTTGACAAACAAAACAGGAGCTCCCCACGGTGATGTACTCGGTCGAATGAAACCACGCTCTAAAAGTTCTTGTAATTGGGTTTGCAGTTCTTTCATCTCGCTGGGTGCGAGTCTGTAAGGAGCACGAGCTATTGGTGCAGCTCCTGGTACAAGATCTATTTGAAATTCAACGGATCGCTGTGGGGGTAATCCCGGTAATTCTTTCGGAAATACATCGGGAAATTCTTTTGCAATGGGAACATCATTGATGCTCTTTTCTTCAGTTTGTACTTTCTCGACGTGTGTTAGAACAGCATAGCAACCTTTTCTTATTAGTTTTTGTGCCTTCAAATTACTAATAATATGTAGCTTCGTGTTGCCCTTTTCTCCGTACACCATTAAGGGTTTTCCTTTTTCTCGTATAATGCGAATTGCATTTTTGTAACAAACGATCTCTGTTTTTACTTCTTTCAACCAGTCCATACCGATTATCACATCAAAACTCCCTAACTCTACTGGTATCAAATTTATCTTAAATGTTTCGCTAACCAGTTTAATTTCTCAATTCCGACATATATTATCTGCGGAAATTAATTTACCATTTGCTAATTCGAGTAAAAATTTACTATCCAAAGGCGTCAATGGACAACTTAATTTAGCACAAAAATCTCTACTCATATAGCTTCTATCCGCACCCGAATCAAATAAAACGTAAGCAGATTTATTGTCAATAAGAAACGTACCCGTAACAAGCTCCGGGTCTTCCTGTGCCTCTGCCGCATTAATATTGAAAACTCTTCCGCGGCCTTGTCCATTCGTGTTCTCCTGGTTCGGGCAATTTCTAATAATGTGGCCCGATTTTCCACATTTATAACAAACTACATTGGCATAACTTGCTCCGACACTACTTGCTCCGCCATTACTCGTTCCGACACCATTTGTTCCTTTCGTTCTATTAACCCCTGGTCCGTAGATCTCACACTTCGCCGCGCTATGACCATTTCTTTTACACTTGTTGCAAAATTTGGTGCAGAACTCCGAGTGATACTTTTCACACCTTTGGCATAGCTGCTTCTGATTGTTGTTGTTGTTGCGGTTATTATTGTTGTTGGGATGATTGTTGTAGTTGCTGTTGTTGTTGTTGTTGTTGTTGGGCCGTTTGTTGTAGTTTCGATTGATGTTGCCATTTTTGGGATAACTGTTGCGATTATTGTTGTAATTGCTGTTGTTGTTGTATTGGTGATTCTTATCACCGTTTTCCTCCCACTTTCTTTTGACTTGCTTCACATTGGCCTCTTCAGCAGTCTGTTCTTTAATTCTTTCTTCAATCTGGTTCACTAGTTTGTGAGCCATTCTACATGCCTGTTGTATGGAGGCGGGCTCGTGTGAACTTATATCTTCTTGGATTTTTTCCGGTAATCCTTTCACAAACGCGTCGATCTTCTCTTCCTCATCTTCGAATGCTCCCGGACACAATAGGCACAATTCTATGAATCGTCTTTCGTACGTCGTAATATCAAATCCTTGGGCTCGTAACCCTCTAAGTTCTGTCTTGAGCTTATTGACCTCGGTTCTGGGACGGTACTTCTCGTTCATCAAGTGCTTGAATGCTGACCACGGTAGTGCGTACGCATCATCTTGTCCCACTTGCTCTAGATAGGTATTACACCATGTTAACGCAGAACCTGTGAAGGTATGTGTAGCGTACTTCACTTTGTCCTCTTCAGTACACTTACTTATGGCAAACACCGATTCGACCTTCTCGGTCCACCGTTTCAATCCGATCGGTCCTTCGGTTCCATCAAATTCCAAAGGTTTGCAGGCAGTGAATTCTTTGTAGGTGCATCCTACACGATTTCCTGTACTGCCAGATCCAAGGTTATTGTTGGTATGTAGCGCAGCCTGTACTGCGGCTATGTTTGAAGCTAGAAAAGTACGGAATTCCTCTTCATTCATATTCACGGTGTGTCGAGTAGTCGGTGCCATTTCCTTCAAAATAGTCAAATGGAACAAGTTAATCATACAGAATATTAAGAGTAGTTAATAGTATTTCGTAGCATAATATGAACTCATTTATAAAAGCTTTTTCTTCATATTAGCGTTTTATAAGTTTAAATTCGGGTAGTACCTACCCGTTAAGTTCATACTTAGTAGCTAATATACAATTCAACTACTACAATTCTATATGAAAAACTGATTGTAATAATATTTCGCGTTCAAACTTTTATACAATATTTTACAAACTTACAATACCGCTTATTTTACATAAAGCATGAAATATAGCACACAATAACTTTGATACAAGATAGTTGTGAAGATAATTCTAGCTAGTACACAAGTCGTTCAGCAAAGGCAATAAAGACACGTAATTCATACGTCCAGAAACAAGTCATGCATTCTGGTTTTACTAGGACTACTTCCCATCCTTGGTCTTGTGGAACATAACCGTTATGGCCGTTGATAAGACAGCGTGTTGTAACGTCGTCAAAGGGACGAGGGTTATGTAATGACCAACAGTCTCGTAATAACCTAAAAACCTCATTTCTTACCCCAATTACCGACTCCGTCACTTGTGGGAACGTTTTGTTTAATAGTTGTAGCCCGATGTTCTTGTTCTCACTTTGGTGAGAAGCGAACATTACTAACCCGTAAGCATAACATGCTTCTTTATGTTGCATGTTAGCCGCTTTTTCTAAATCACGAAGTCCTATATTCGGATATACTGAGTCAAAATAATTTCTTAACCCGTTGCGTAAAATAGCATTTGGGTTCCCCCCAATATATGCGTCAAAGTAAACACATCGTAACTTATAGATTTCCCAATGTGATATCCCCCATCTTTCGAACGAAAGCCTTTTATAAACCAAGGCATTCTTGGAACGTTCTTCGAATGTCTTACAAACTGATCTCTCCTTAAATAGTTGTGCTGAGGAATTCTGACCGACTCTAGACAAGATTTCATCAATCATGTCTCCGGGTAGGTCTCTTAAAGTATTGGGTTGTCTATCCATTTTGTGTTTTTATACTGTAAAATAGACAAGAGTTAGATTCATAAAAAAATACTTATTAATACAAGCAATTTTTACATATATCATAAAGCATAAGCACACTATATTACATATATTACACCACACGAATACAACTATCTTATTCCGACTTTCTCGTTTCTTCTTGTTCGGTTTTGGTTCGTTTTGCCAAGTTTCTAGGGATATATGATGTTCCCCTAATACGAGCCGTCGTTGTCCACATTGGTTTAGAAAAACCTGGTGGTTTAGAGGTTCCCGGGTCATTGTTACAACTTAAGGACTTCGGGGGTTGACGATACATATAAAGTTCATCGGGGTTGGAATTAGATTTCTCTATTTTTATGCCCTTTCCCTTATTATTTTCTTTTGCCTTTTTAAATTCAGTTGGGGTAATTTCTATAACATCATCGGAATTCTCGTCGGAATCCGATTCATCGGAGAATTGGTAATCCTCCCAATATTTTGCTTCCTTGGCGGAAACACCATTGACCATAATTAACCTTGGTCGGTTGGTTGAGGATTCTCTTTTACTTAACCGTTTTATTATTTCCCCCACCGGTTCTATTTCTTCTTCCGGTTCCGATTCTTCTTCCGGTTCCGATTCTTCTTCCGGTTTCTACTCTTCTTCCGGTTCCTCTTCGGGAACTTGTGAATCAGTCCACGAATCATTCCAATTTACATTTGACTCTTCATTATTATTAGGTGAGTCAATGGGACTTGTTGTAGGGGTAGACATCTATCACATAATATCAAACACGTTAAGAGATTAATATATCACATAATATTCATATGTTAAAAATATATAGTTTCCAACATAAATGTTAAGCAATCATTTTTAAAGAAAACACGGTCGAAGTCCAGACTCACTAATGCATCCTAACAAACTCGATAAGATACACTAATGAAAATTTTCTGGTTCTCTAAGACCAACGCTCGGATACCAACTGAAATGTCCCGTTCTTATTGATTAAAAGCGTTCCATATTAATTGATTTCGTTGCGAGGTTTTGACCTCTATATGAGACGTTTTTCAAAGACTGCATTCATTTTTAAAACAAACCATAACCTTTATTTCATAAATAAAGGTTTAAAAAGCTTTAAGTAGATTATCAAATAATGATAATCTAAAATATCCTGTTTACACACGACCATTACATAATGGTTTACAATACAAATATGTTACATCGAAATCAGTTTCTTGAATGCAGTTTTTACACAATATCATACAAACATGGACTCCAAATCTTGTCCTTATTTTAGTATGCAACAGCGGAAGCTCTTAGTATTCACCTGAGAATACACATGCTTTAAACGTCAACAAAAATGTTGGTGAGTTATAGGTTTAACCTATATATATCAAATCGTAACAATAGACCACAAGATTTCATATTTCAATACACATCCCATACATAGAGATAAAAATCATTCATATGGTGAACACCTGGTAACCGACATTAACAAGATGCATATATAAGAATATCCCCATCATTCCGGGACACCCTTCGGATATGATATAAATTTCGAAGTACTAAAGCATCCAGTACTTTGGATGGGGTTTGTTAGGCCCAATAGATCTATCTTTAGGATTCGCGTCAATTAGGGTGTCTGTTCCCTAATTCTTAGATTACCAGACTTAATAAAACGGGGCATATTCGATTTCGATAATTCAACCATAGAATGTAGTTTCACGTACTTGTGTCTATTTTGTAAATCATTTATAAAACCTGCATGTATTCTCATCCCAAAAATATTAGATTTTAAAAGTGGGACTATAACTCACTTTCACAGATTTTTACTTCGTCGGGAAGTAAGACTTGGCCACTGGTTGATTCACGAACCTATAACAATATATACATATATATCAAAGTATGTTTAAAATATATTTACAACACTTTTAATATATTTTGATGTTTTAAGTTTATTAAGTCAGCTGTCCTCGTTAGTAACCTACAACTAGTTGTCCACAGTTAGATGTACAGAAATAAATCGATAAATATTATCTTGAATCAATCCACGACCCAGTGTATACGTATCTCAGTATTGATCACAACTCAAACTATATATATTTTGGAATCAACCTCAACCCTGTATAGCTAACTCCAACATTCACATATAGAGTGTCTATGGTTGTTCCGAAATATATATAGATGTGTCGGCATGATAGGTCGAAACATTGTATACGTGTCTATGGTATCTCAAGATTACATAATATACAATACAAGTTGATTAAGTTATGGTTGGAATAGATTTGTTACCAATTTTCACGTAGCTAAAATGAGAAAAATTATCCAATCTTGTTTTACCCATAACTTCTTCATTTTAAATCCGTTTTGAGTGAATCAAATTGCTATGGTTTCATATTGAACTCTATTTTATGAATCTAAACAGAAAAAGTATAGGTTTATTGTCGGAAAAATAAGTTACAAGTCGTTTTTGTAAAGGTAGTCATTTCAGTCGAAAGAACGACGTCTAGATGACCATTTTAGAAAACATACTTCCACTTTGAGTTTAACCATAATTTTTGGATATAGTTTCATGTTCATAATAAAAATCATTTTCTCAGAATAACAACTTTTAAATCAAAGTTTATCATAGTTTTTAATTAACTAACCCAAAACAGCCCGCGGTGTTACTACGACGGCGTAAATCCGGTTTTACGGTGTTTTTCGTGTTTCCAGGTTTTAAATCATTAAGTTAGCATATCATATAGATATAGAACATGTGTGTAGTTAATTTTAAAATTCAAGTTAGAAGGATTAACTTTTGTTTGCGAACAAGTTTAGAATTAACTAAACTATGTTCTAGTGATTACGAGTTTAAACCTTCGAATAAGATAGTTTTATATATATGAATCGAATGATGTTATGAACATCATTACTACCTCAAGTTTAGTAGGTAAATCTACTGGAAGTGACAAGAAATGATCTAACTTCAAAGGATCTTGGATGGCTTGAAAGTTCTTGAAGTAGGATCATGACACAAAAACAAGTTCAAGTAAGATTTTTACTCGAATTAAGATAGTTTATAGTTATAGAAATTGAATCAAAGTTTGAATATGAATATTACCTTGAATAATAAAGATAACCTACTATATATAACAAAGGTTTCTTGATCTTAGATGATTAATTGGAATGGATTAGAAAGCTTGGAAGTAAATTAGTAAACTTGAAGGGATTTTTGAAGTGTTCTTGAAATGTTCTTCCTATGATGATTATAGCTTGATTCTTGAAGTGATTTTTGATGAAGATGATGATTAACTACTGGAAAAATATGTTCATAATAGTGTGTGTGTGTTGAGAGAGAATTAGAAAGAGAATTGGAAGTGAAATGGAGGGAATGATGAGTGGTAATTGGTGAGTGGTGAGTGGGGTTAAAAGGAGTTCTAGTTAGTTGACTAGCTCATGGTAGAAGTTAAAATTGATTAGTCATACATGACATAATCAAGAGTGGAATCCCATGCTAGTTCCTATTGGTATATACTCATAGTAAGTACGTTTTGAAGCTGTGTGTAATACGGGTAAGAATACGACTACAATTCTTGATGAAAGAAAAGAATGAAAAAGTAACTGTAACCATTTTCGTTAAGTATGAGTGTTTTGATATATGTCTTGAAGTCTTCCAAAAGTATTTTAATACATCTAAATACACTACATGTATATACATTTTAACTTAGTCGTTAAGTCATCGTTAGTGGTTACATGTAAGTGTTGTTTTGAAACCTTTAAGTTAACGATCTCAATTAATGTTGTTAACCCATTGTTTATTATATCTAATGAGATGTTAAATTATTATATTATCATGATATTATGATATATTAATATATCTTAATATGATATATGTACATTTAAATGTCGTTACAACGATAATCGTTACATATATGTCTCGTTTCGAAATCCTTAAGTTAGTAGTCTTGTTTATATGTATATAACTCATTGTTAATATACTTATGGAGATACTTACTTATCATAATCTCATATTAACCATATGTATATCCATATATATATCGTCATGTCGTTTTTACAAGTTTTAACGTTCGTGAATCGCCGGTCAACTTGGGTGGTCAATTGTCTATATGAAACATATTTCAATTAATCAAGTCTTAACAAGTTTGATTGCTTAACATGTTGGAAACATTTAATCATGTAAATATCAATCTCAATTAATATATATAAACATGGAAAAGTTCGGGTCACTACATGAAGTTTGTCTCTTCCATCTGACGCAGAAGCGTCTAATCAAGAGGGAGAAGGAGAAGCTGATGCAGAAGAAACCGCGGCCGCAGAACAGGCCAACAAATTATACTGCAGACTCTATAAATTTCTCCCCAAGGAGACAAAGGATAAATATCGCAGTTTATCATACCTCGAAGCTGCAAGACAGTGATTGTACAATTGTTATAATGCTCTTTGTCTTACTGTTGACAGCATGGAGCGATTCACCAAAATGTTGGATGAATATGATGAGGCGGTGAAGGCTGCCAACGCCCAGGAGAAAAGAGCACAAAGAGCTGAAGTAAAGCTTAAAAAGGCAACGAAAGATATCGCCAGGCTTAATAGTAAGGCGAACACTGCGGAACATGAGTTCGCTCAGCTTGTAAAGTATTTACCCAAGTTTGCGGACAAAGTAATGGATTCAAAACCTGTTACTGAGAAATTTCAGGCGTATGCCCAAGCTGCAAAACTTGCAACACGCTGTGAATGGCATGATCTTTTATTCAAGCTTGGCGACCTTTCTCAACCCCTGCCTTCTGACATGGCGAATGAAATATGTGTGATGACCCGGAAATTTTCGATCAAATTTAAACTTTAATCTTTATATATATCCGACACGATAAGCAAAATCTGTAATGTTGAGTCTCGAAAGTTTTGAAACTATATTTCTGTAATCAAATATCCTTTGACCATGCCAAACGATTCACGAACAATTATGTGTAAATAAATATATATATACATATACATATGTCTGATTTTAAGTTGAGTTATATTAATGAAACATTGAACGGATTAGTTATTATGAATATAAGATATGAGATCTATTTTATGAATTTGGAAATGCTATCAAGGTATTGAATGAATTATACTTTACATGAATGTATTTGTTCGATGTAAGTTTATCGACGAGATTAAAAGATAATATCAAATTATTGAATTATCAGATACATTGAATTATGATTAAGAGTATCTGTTAGGAGGTCTACTTTGAATTAGGTAACCCTTATTATTAACCGTATTCGGAAAATGGTAAAGTGAGTTATAAGTAAAGACAAATGTGTCAATTAACGGGAACTAGCCAAATGTTAGTGGAGTTTTCTGTTCGACTTTCTATATAAACGTTAACTAGTTAACCTTCCTATTATTTAGAGTGAAAGTGAAACTTTGGGAATATAGTTATATTATTTAGAAAGTTTAAGGAAAACAAACTAAACGTTGACGCATAAGGAAATTATATTTTTTTTAAAGTATAAACGTTATAGGATATAATATTATAAACGATCTTCAAATATACTTTGAAATATAATTAAAATATAAATATTTTATTAAAGTATTTCAAACCTATATATTATAAATATATTTTAATTTAGTCAAAAGACGTTTTGGTTTAAGCTAATGTCATTAAATATACTTCGATAACTAACGAGACTATGATTTATAAAAGGAAATGACCAAAACACTCAAAAGATTAAGTTACACTCTGAGTGGGTTAGTTTTTAATTAATTTAAGTCTAGTTATTAATATAGGTACATGTCACAAAATGTTTAATTTAAAATAAAATATTTTGACAAACAACGAGACTTGGATTTATAGAAGTAAATGACCACAATGCTCAACTTTATAAGTGATATTTTTATAAAGGTAATTTATTGTTATGTAAGTCTAATTTTTGTAAAAGGTACACGTCGCGTAATATAAAGGGCTAGTTTTCTAAACGTACGAAAGTGCGCCCGAAAAACGGAAAGTGGTACATGAGTTGTGAGACCACGACCGTGTCATTTTTGTAAAAATTATATTTTTACCATGAGCATAAATATAATATAATATTTAATTAATTCTAAAGATTAAATATATTATATATTAAATAATATTTATATATATGTTATAAACGTGCATATGTGAATTGGAATATGAAAGTGTCGGCAAGGAGGGTTAGGTGAGTTAAATGAGTTTATATGTCGATCGATTTGAGCACACTCATATCATTCTTTCATGTCACATACTCCGTAATATTATTATTTATTTTATATTATGATCATTATTTTTGATATTAAGATTATTAATATTAATCTTATTAATATTAGTATTAGTATTATTAGGAGCGATATTATTAGTATTATTACACATAAAATATTACGACGAGGTCATGAACGAATTATTTCAAAATGTGTTTTTCGAGTGGGATAGGGCTAAGGAAATTATGGGTTATAGCTATGGAGGTGATGGGAATGGTTCATGGGTATGCTCGTGAGGTCAACCTAGTGTTTATCATCTCCGTTGCGTTTACGAACCTTTCCTACAATATTGAACCTCAATATTGATACGTGAGTACTCCTAAATTTATTTTTACATATTAATAGTGTATCCCTGACTAGTGCTCGAGAAAATAGGATCATGCATGCTTGTACATTTGATATTGCCCTTAGATAGGTTATGTTGAATCTTAAAGGTTGTTATACTATGGATGAAATAAGGTATAAGATATGCATGTCATTGGAAAGCTAGCGAAAAATTAAGAACTTTTCATTTAGATATCGAATGGATTCGATGAACGGTTAGAAAGTTTTGAATTAAACACTTAATTTCGTAATTAATATTGCTAATGATAATTAGTGAACTAAATTTTTGGGTAATAAAAAGTGGTTATTTGGATTCTACTCGTCGAGTAGATGAATTTTCATATAAAGCACGTCTCGTTTCGTTGAACGGTTGTCAAGTTATGGATAAAATAAATTTTGTAAATTTTGATGAAACGTCGATACGGAAACTGAAATTCTCGCTGACCTGCGTTGTTTCAGATTAAAACAAAAATACCACTAAATTCTTTGCTGTAAGGTCTAACAAACGACTCTGGCCGTTTGTCAATTCGAGTCTCGACGATTTTTCTAAAAATCGCCAAAGTTGACTGTTTGGTCACATTTTAAAATTCTAAAAAGAGCTGGAACTTTTTATTAAAAATGTCAGTTTTATATCAGTTGCCATGGTCGACCTGATGTGTGTTTACTTTTGCCAAAAATCATGTTATATCTTTGTGGTAACGAGAATTTGAAGGCTTTGACCGCTTGTCAATCCGAGTTTCGAGGAATTTTCTAAAAATCTCCAAAGTAGGCTACTCGGTCACTTTTGTAAATTTATTAAAGCTGAAAAATTAACTTTGAAACGCCGAAACCGCGTTGGCAACTACGAGTTGTCTAGATTTAGTTTACTTCTGTAAAAATTTATGCTTAATCTTTTTGGTAATGTGTAACTTTTATCTTTGGCCGTTTATCAATCGGAGTTTCGATAATTTTTCTAAAAATCGCTGAAGTGGTCGTTTAGTCATGTTTGACCGAAAAAAAATCATTTTTGTATAAGTTATTGTATTTTTGCATGCGACCTCGTTTTTACTTTAACCTTTGACTTTTGACCTTGAACTTTGACTTTTCCCGTTAACTTTTCAGTTAATTTTTTTGTGTTGACTTTCTCTAAATACTAAAATACTATTTTATGATTATGATACCATTTGTGTTACGTTGTTTCACACGTCACCTTTTACTAGAATTTTAAATGAGCATGGGTAATATAACATGTTACTATACTGTTGAGTCAGACTCGAGCATTAGGATTGTGGTACACTATGACTTGGCCTAATTTGTTAGACAAATATTGACCGTCATATAAATATATATAATTAATATAGGTTCGTGAATCCAAGGCCAACCTTACACTTGTTCGATGATGTTATATGTATTTTTACTACAAAATACAGTATGGTGAGTTTCATTTGCCTTTTTTCCCTTTATATTTTTGGGACTGAGAATACATGCGCTTTTATAAATGTTTGACGAAATAGACACAAGTAATTGAAACTACATTCTATGGTTGAATTATCGAAATCGAATATGCCCCTTTTTATTAAAGTCTGGTAATCTAAGAATTAGGGAACAGACACTCTAATTGACGCGAATCCTAAAGATAGATCTATTGGGCCTAACAAACCCCATCCAAAGTACCGGATGCTTTAGTACTTCGAAATTTATATCATGTCCGAAGGAGGATCCCGGAATGATAGGGGATATTCTTATATGTATCTAGTTAATGTCGGTTACCAGGTGTTCACCATATGAATGATTATTTTTGTCTCTATGCATGGGACGTATATTTAAGAGAACTGGAAATGAAATTCTTGTGGTCTATAAAAATGATGAAAATAAATGATTATGATAAACTAATGAACTCACCAACCTTTTGGTTGACACTTGAAAGCATGTTTATTCTCAGGTTTGAAAGAGATCTTCCGATGTGCATTAGCTGATTTTAAAGATATTACTTGGAGTCATTCATGACATATTTCAAAAGACATTGCATTCGAGTCGTTGAAGTTCATTAAAGATTATATTTAAGTAGATGACAGATTAGGTCATTTATAGTTTGGATATTATGAAATGGTATGCATGCCTGTCAACTTTCGATGTAAATGAAAGCTTTTCTTTTAAAACGAATGCAATGTTTGTAAAATGTATCATATAGAGGTCAAATACCTCGCGATGTAATCATATGTTATTGTATTCGTCCTTATGGATTGGGACGGGTCATCTCATGTGGTATCAGAGCGGTGGTCTTAGCGAACCAGGTCTTGCATTGGTGTGTCTAACTGATAGTTGTTTAGATGCATTAGTGAGTCTGGACTTCGACCGTGTCTGCATGTCAAAAGTTTTGCTTATCATTTAGTCGGAAATCATCTACCTACCATCCTTAGGAAATTACCTGATTATCATTCTTTAGTCTATACGCGTTTTCTTGCATTTATTGCATAATAGTGTATAGACGAAATCTTATCCTGGCATATCTGTTACTGTGAACTTTGACTGACATCTTTCAAAGTTTCTTCCGTAATTTATGGGATTTTGATAATATATATACATATGTAAATTATGTATTGAAGAATATCAAATCTAATTCCTATAATCTATTTCATAACAAAATTATTTCCCTAATCATACAAGATGGATCCCTCAACCAGTTCGAACTCCTCAGATTTCGATAGCTATGTCGATATGGATTTCCATTCGAGCTCCGAAAACAGTGTGACCGGAATAGATCAACCAATCAGTCATCATCTATTCTGAATGAAATGGGGATGGGTTCGTAGCCTCCTCAATTATTGGAGATAAGAAGAAGGTGATCCTTTCCATCCACCACATTACCCTCTTGGCGATGAAACTGAAGCACTTACCGGCGAACCTGTTCGTGAAACCATTTTCTCTCTCATTTCCAGAGTATCTCGTCACGATTATATACTACATCAAATTCTAGATTTTATTTATCCGCTCGTCCCAACCAACAATCATCCCGGTATACTAGCAGAAGTTAACGAACTTCGTGCTCGTGTGACGGCTTTGGAGCTTATGGTGCAAGGATTACAAACACCATCAGCAGCACCAGCAGCATAATCAGTACCGCCAGTAACATCAACATCGCAAGCCTCAATACCCTAAGCACCAGCAGCATCACCGGCATCAACAACACCACCATCAACAACAGGATCATTACCACCACCAACAATCACATATGCATCACACACCTCAATATCCCAATCTATATATATGATATCAACGTCACACGCACCAAAGATACCAAGGAGTACCAACAACAACAAATGATGAAGTATTGATTCATAACTTCATCGGAGAAACATTCTGTGGTGATTATGTAATCTCTAAAGTTTTAGAGATTATCTATCTCAGCCTTAACCAAAAACTAGATGAGTGGACAGAGATGATAGAGAGAAGAACCGAAACCCTAACAAGACTAGTGCGTAAGGTACAAGCTAGACTTGTTTTACCAACAACATCAGCAGTACCAATAGCCTCACCAACACAGTCAAATGCTGTCAACATAGTGAGAATCGTCAACACCTCCAACCTCACAAGCTTCGCCAGTTCAAGAATCACTGTGGAAATCATTACGAATTAATAACGAGTATATTATATCAACGAGTTATGAAGTATTAACTCAGTTCCTCCAAAGAATTTATATGTATATCCTATATATATATAAAAAAAAAAAAAAAATTAACCATAATAAATCTTTCTGTACTAAGCTATTATGTATGGAACTTAACTATCCGGTTAATTCATATTACTAATATGCTATGATGTACATTATTCGTTAACAATTTCATCATTGTTAACCACAATCTCTGCTTCAATTCAATGAATTCCGTCTCATAATAAGTCAAGTGTATCATTCAATAACATGTTTGATTTTACACTTTCATCTTCGATGCACTCGAAACTTTCTAGAAAACATCAATCGTACTTTGCGAAGTTCGCAAGAATTCTTCAAGCGTCAACATCCTTCACTGAAGAATATCAATAAGAATAAATATTGAAGTATTGACTACATTAGTGAAATACTCCGCAAAGATTATGAAATCTCTAATGTTTTAGAAAAAAAAAAAAATTTCATTTCTAATTCAATCTGAAAATCAAATGAGCTTAGTATGATTTAAACTCATTGAATCTGTATTACATCTGAAGAAAATATATTCACATATATTTTCATAAGGACTGTAATGAAAATTCTTATTCAAAACATTATTTGTGAATTTTTTTTAACGGGTAGGTAATACCCGAGAGATGTCTAAATTCACAATTAATATGTTACATTCTTTGAATCTGATTCAGCAATCACCAACTGTATTCACTACTCTCTCAACAATATACATTCTTTCGTAAAAATCAAAATAACTATTCTCATCCAAATTTGATTACATATTCTAATTTTGACAAATCAAAAAAATCCAAGTCAAGATTTAACAGAAGACATCACTCTTAGAATTCCTACATCTATCAAAGTCATACTTTGAATTCAAAACTGTGACAGAACATCACTTTTATTCGTAACACTCAGAAATAGATGAAATTCATTCGGGAATCAGGACGATTTTATCATTTGGATATTGACTATGACAATCTGCATTTAATACCCTTCGAAATCCTGGAAGACACTTCAAACATTGAACAATCGAGATGATGATCCAACCACACATTATCCGAAGTCTTGTACCTGAAAAGCTCTCGAAACCAAAGTCGTAGTTTAACACGTACCCTCGTCGAATTCTTTAGCATTTATTAGCAAAAACAACACTTCGATTTCTTTTCAAAGTAGCCAATTTTGTCACAGCTCCAGCAAGTCAATTTCGATTTCTCAGTCGGACTAGTCTTATTATAACCCCGATAGATACGTTGCTCTTTCGTCATTATTACTGAGGAACCTTTCATATTCCACCATATTTCCACCAGCGTTTAATCATCTGAAACACGATTCTTCTGAACCCACCTCGGATTGATAACCAGAGATTCAGATATTATAGCATTAAATGCAGAGGAAACATAAAAATGGTAGAAGGTTTAAACGGTCAAAATTTTGATGATAAAAGATAGTGAGTTGGTAAAGCTCAGAAAAAGAAAGGATTTTGTACTGAAAAACGGATTGAGCAAAGTATGAGGGAAGCCGTGGACAAATCATAGAGACTGAATCTGCCTTCAAAGGATCTAAATGATTCAGTGCCTGCTGAACTCGTTAGCAAACACCTTACTTCTTATTCTAAACCTTCACAGACAGATATTCTTCATCATCATCATATCTTAAATATTATAAGATATCTTCGTATCTTCCATTATACATATTCTCCATATTTCTGGAAATATCATCACAACTATTCTTATCAAGTATCATTTATCTCTCCGTAATATCTGCAAAATAAAAGAGACTGTGTTAGTTTCTAAATTCTGAAAAATTCGAATATGAATGTTTTTGAAGTAGTGTTGGGAACTGATGCATGAGTTAGTATAATATAATGACACTTGATCAACGTCATTATATTACAGTAATTCATGCTGAGTTTCTAATGGACGTGATGATTCACAGGACATACCGTCATCATGTGTCATTTACACGACTCTTACATTCTATCTAACCTCTAAATATATCAAGAAAATATTTCTTGATGATTCGGCCTTTTTCAGGATATTCTGGTAATTTGACAAATCAAGATATTACCCTTTCAAATTCTAACTTAGAACAATTACTATGTTCATTCTGAAATCCATACCTACGAATTCTGGACCATTACAAGAGCTATTTAATCGCAAGAAGAAGAAACGAAAGGACAAAGCTCCGAAATAGAAACTGGGGTATAAACTGCAGCAAATAGAAGAGAACATTAACTGTGGATGACAATGATTATAGAAGACAGAAGCAGGAACATCGAAGTATAAGGGAAGATATAAAACCCAACAACCACCCGTAAATTATAAACCGTATATGTCAATGCATATAGCAACGTAAAGACACGGGAGAACTAAAAACACTATAAACCCTAGAGTATAGTAAAAGTAAATAGATTCTTCTGTTGGCAGATTAAAAAGAAGAATGACAGATATGAACGTTAAAAGGATATCAAAGATCAGGATGGGATGGAGCATATTAATGAATACTTTAAAGTATGAATTGAGGAAGAAAGAATAGAAGGTGTGAGTTGTAAGGAAACGAAGGGGGTGGATTTATAGATAGAGCAATCAAAGAAGATTATCGCGTATAACCAAAGAGGATCCTAATCTCCTTAATTACCGACGAATCAAATCTTATTATGGAGATCTTCTTCTAAATTCCTTAAATTTCAGAAATCAATCTTGACTACGCCACCTGTTAGGTCAAACCTGCATTTATTCATTTTCACTCTTAGGTGATAGCTTCATTCGTGCTCTTCACAAAAACAAATCGTTTTATCTATATCACTCAATTATGATAAAAACTCTATTATCGATTCATATTCGTCATGAAAACATTTTATTAGTTAGCCATGACGACCTCGATCAAATTTCGGGACGAAATTTCTTTTAACGGGTAGGTAATGTGATGACCCGGAAATTTTCGATCAAATTTAAACTTTAATCTTTATATATATCCGACACGATAAGCAAAATCTGTAATGTTGAGTCTCGAAAGTTTTGAAACTATATTTCTGTAATCAAATATCCTTTGACCAAGCCAAACGATTCACGAACAATTATGTGTAAATAAATATATATATACATATACATATGTCTGATTTTAAGTTGAGTTATATTAATGAAACATTGAACGGATTAGTTATTATGAATATAAGATATGAGATCTATTTTATGAATTTGGAAATGCTATCAAGGTATTGAATGAATTATACTTTACATGAATGTATTTGTTCGATGTAAGTTTATCGACGAGATTAAAAGATAATATCAAATTATTGAATTATCAGATACATTGAATTATGATTAAGAGTATCTGTTAGGAGGTCCACTTTGAATTAGGTAACCCTTATTATTAACCGTATTCGGAAAATGGTAAAGTGAGTTATAAGTAAAGACAAATGTGTCAATTAACGGGAACTAGCCAAATGTTAGTGGAGTTTTCTGTTCGACTTTCTATATAAACGTTAACTAGTTAACCTTCCTATTATCTAGAGTGAAAGTGAAACTTTGGGAATATAGTTATATTATTTAGAAAGTTTAAGGAAAACAAACTAAACGTTGACGCATAAGGAAATTATATTTTTTTTAAAGTATAAACGTTATAGGATATAATATTATAAACGATCTTCAAATATACTTTGAAATATAATTAAAATCTAAATATTTTATTAAAGTATTTCAAACCTATATATTATAAATATATTTTAATTTAGTCAAAAGACGTTTTGGTTTAAGCTAATGTCATTAAATATACTTCGATAACTAACGAGACTATGATTTATAAAAGGAAATGACCAAAACACTCAAAAGATTAAGTTACACTCTGAGTGGGTTAGTTTTTAATTAATTTAAGTCTAGTTATTAATATAGGTACATGTCACAAAATGTTTAATTTAAAATAAAATATTTTGACAAACAACGAGACTTGGATTTATAGAAGTAAATGACCACAATGCTCAACTTTATAAGTGATATTTTTATAAAGGTAATTTATTGTTATGTAAGTCTAATTTTTGTAAAAGGTACACGTCGCGTAATATAAAGGGCTAGTTTTCTAAACGTACGAAAGTGCGCCCGAAAAACGGAAAGTGGTACATGAGTTGTGAGACCACGACCGTGTCATTTTTGTAAAAATTATATTTTTACCATGAGCATAAATATAATATAATATTTAATTAATTCTAAAGATTAAATATATTATATATTAAATAATATTTATATATATGTTATAAACGTGCATATGTGAATTGGAATATGAAAGTGTCGGCAAGGAGGGTTAGGTGAGTTAAATGAGTTTATATGTCGATCGATTTGAGCACACTCATATCATTCTTTCATGTCACATACTCCGTAATATTATTATTTATTTTATATTATGATCATTATTTTTGATATTAAGATTATTAATATTAATCTTATTAATATTAGTATTAGTATTATTAGGAGCGATATTATTAGTATTATTACACATAAAATATTACGACGAGGTCATGAACGAATTATTTCAAAATGTGTTTTTCGAGTGGGATAGGGCTAATGAAATTATGGGTTATAGCTATGGAGGTGATGGGAATGGTTCATGGGTATGCTCGTGAGGTCAACCTAGTGTTTATCATCTCCATTGCGTTTACGAACCTTTCCTACAATATTGAACCTCAATATTGATACGTGAGTACTCCTAAATTTATTTTTACATATTAATAGTGTATCCCTGACTAGTGCTCGAGAAAATAGGATCATGCATGCTTGTACATTTGATATTGCCCTTAGATAGGTTATGTTGAATCTTAAAGGTTGTTATACTATGGATGAAATAAGGTATAAGATATGCATGTCATTGGAAAGCTAGCGAAAAATTAAGAACTTTTCATTTAGATATCGAATGGATTCGATGAACGGTTAGAAAGTTTTGAATTAAACACTTAATTTCGTAATTAAGATTGCTAATGATAATTAGTGAACTAAATTTTTGGGTAATAAAAAGTGGTTATTTGGATTCTACTCGTCGAGTAGATGAATTTTCATATAAAGCACGTCTCGTTTCGTTGAACGGTTGTCAAGTTATGGATAAAATAAATTTTGTAAATTTTGATGAAACGTCGATACGGAAACTGAAATTCTCGCTGACCTGCGTTGTTTCAGATTAAAAAAAAAATACCACTAAATTCTTTGCTGTAAGGTCTAACAAACGACTCTGGCCGTTTGTCAATTCGAGTCTCGACGATTTTTCTAAAAATCGCCAAAGTTGACTGTTTGGTCACATTTTAAAATTCTAAAAAGAGCTGGAACTTTTTATTAAAAATGTCAGTTTTGTATCAGTTGCCATGGTCGACCTGATGTGTGTTTACTTTTGCCAAAAATCATGTTATATCTTTGTGGTAACGAGAATTTGAAGGCTTTGACCGCTTGTCAATCCGAGTTTCGAGGAATTTTCTAAAAATCTCCAAAGTAGGCTACTCGGTCACTTTTGTAAATTTATTAAAGCTGAAAAATTAACTTTGAAACGCCGAAACCGCGTTGGCAACTACGAGTTGTCTAGATTTAGTTTACTTCTGTAAAAATTTATGCTTAATCTTTTTGGTAATGTGTAACTTTTATCTTTGGCCGTTTATCAATCGGAGTTTCGATAATTTTTCTAAAAATCGCTGAAGTGGTCGTTTAGTCATGTTTGACCGAAAAAAAATCATTTTTGTATAAGTTATTGTATTTTTGCATGCGACCTCGTTTTTACTTTAACCTTTGACTTTTGACCTTGAACTTTGACTTTTCCCGTTAACTTTTCAGTTAATTTTTTTGTGTTGACTTTCTCTAAATACTAAAATACTATTTTATGATTATGATACCATTTGTGTTACGTTGTTTCACACGTCACCTTTTACTAGAATTTTAAATGAGCATGGGTAATATAACATGTTACTATACTGTTGAGTCAGACTCGAGCATTAGGATTGTGGTACACTATGACTTGGCCTAATTTGTTAGACAAATATTGACCGTCATATAAATATATATAATTAATATAGGTTCGTGAATCCAAGGCCAACCTTACACTTGTTCGATGATGTTATATGTATTTTTACTACAAAATACAGTATGGTGAGTTTCATTTGCCTTTTTTCCCTTTATATTTTTGGGACTGAGAATACATGCGCTTTTATAAATGTTTGACGAAATAGACACAAGTAATTGAAACTACATTCTATGGTTGAATTATCGAAATCGAATATGCCCCTTTTTATTAAAGTCTGGTAATCTAAGAATTAGGGAACAGACACTCTAATTGACGCGAATCCTAAAGATAGATCTATTGGGCCTAACAAACCCCATCCAAAGTACCGGATGCTTTAGTACTTCGAAATTTATATCATGTTCGAAGGAGGATCCTGGAATGATAGGGGATATTCTTATATGTATCTAGTTAATGTCGGTTACCAGGTGTTCACCATATGAATGATTATTTTTGTCTCTATGCATGGGACGTATATTTAAGAGAACTGGAAATGAAATTCTTGTGGTCTATAAAAATGATGAAAATAAATGATTATGATAAACTAATGAACTCACCAACCTTTTGGTTGACACTTGAAAGCATGTTTATTCTCAGGTTTGAAAGAGATCTTCCGCTGTGCATTAGCTGATTTTAAAGATATTACTTGGAGTCATTCATGACATATTTCAAAAGACGTTGCATTCGAGTCGTTGAAGTTCATTAAAGATTATATTTAAGTAGATGACAGATTAGGTCATTTATAGTTTGGATATTATGAAATGGTATGCATGCCTGTCAACTTTCGATGTAAATGAAAGCTTTTCTTTTAAAACGAATGCAATGTTTGTAAAATGTATCATATAGAGGTCAAATACCTCGCGATGTAATCATATGTTATTGTATTCGTCCTTATGGATTGGGACGGGTCATCTCAATATGCGCCACAGACGATGCTCGCGAAGCACTTGAAAAGGAGAAAAAGGAGGTTGAGAAGGTGAGCATTCCTGCCTTGGAGGAGCTCAGTCAGCGTGAAGGCATTTCGTTCGCAGATATTAAAGCATTAGAGCTTCAAGTTTATGTTAGCTATTTTTTGATGTATGTTCGCAATCTTAAATTGCGTTTTAATGTAATTATTCGCGACGCGTTCGCTCTGAATATGAATCACTTATTTACAATTTACAGTTGCAACTTCTTTTATTTATATAGTGCTTTACTTTAACATGTATCCATAATTCAGACTTGTCCATTGCAATTTCCGCATTCGCTATTGTGCACATAACAAAGCGTACTTTATGCGAAACAATCTTTTAACATTATGAATCTTCTAAGTCCGACACACCGATCCTTAGGCAAATTTTAGCACTGCGAAGCATCTAAGTGTTGGCAAGATCAAACACTTAGGAAATTTTATCCTTTCACAATTATTTTCAAATTAACACAAGTGGGCAATTTCATCAATTGGTTTTTAGCAAACTATTTCTCAATACATTTTTGCATATTTATAACATTTAAGCCGGCTATGCTTAGCGAAAATCATGCCACCTTACTTAAAATATCCGCAGAACAAACATTAACTTAGTGTTGTAAAAGATAAGCAATTGCATTCTGCGAAATAAGCACTACGCGTGGCCACACGCAGTGTTTTCGCTTTGTAAAGAAACAACTACTAACACTGAAATTAATTTTGTGTTATTCATTATTATTTCTCATTACATGATTCGAAACATAAACACAACTATCATATTCGCATCATTATTTCATTCATTGATGAATTTTGCCTTAGCATCTTATTACAACTTTTAAATTTTCGCACTACTCAGGATTAACTGAATGTCCTTCAATACCCAAATTCGCATTTGCCATAATCATGGCGCAGAATGGCTCCACTTCCGCAGAAATCAGCGTGCCAATGCCCTTGTTAACATAAAATTTTAGCATACCATGTATAGTAGATGGTATAGCACCAAACATGCGCAAAGCTGTGCGCTCAAGTATCATATTGAATCGCGATTGATTTCGCATTATGTATAGATTCAATAAAGCTTGGTGATCATATACATATTTATGTATATGTATATTTTTAGTGCGGAATGCCTTTTAGAGGCGAACGTACAAGACAACTGAACCGCAGTGTGAGTGCGGTGGGATTGCGCAGAACATTAAAGAGTGCGAAGGTTTCTCGCAGTACTTATGCGGAATGCCTAAAGTGCCCGCACAACTTACTTCCGCGTAACTCCTGGACCTATAAATAGGGAGCTTGGCCTCTCATTTTAGGTTGTTGATTCTGGAAGGGTTGCCCTAGCCATATTGATTTTTCTCGTGACTTTGCCCGAGATTAAATCATTATTTGGTTAAGGTAATTTACGAAGACCGGGACATGGTTGTTGATTGTTTAGCACTTAACGAAATATGACAATCAGGTCCCAAAACCATAATCGACATCCATTATACCCCCTCATTGCACTCAATCCTTGATTAACCGTAATTGGATAATCTAGGATTGATCAATTGGCGCCATCCGTGGGACACGAATAGAATTAAAATGAGAAATTCGCGTTCTTTTTAATCGAGCTATTAAACTCATTTCCTAATTCTAATCGTGTTGTTCTCTATTTTGTATTGCAGGAAAGTGTTTTTAATTCACAAGAAGTGAAAATTTCAAGATATTCTTGGATAAACATGTCTACGTGCAATAAAAAGAAGAATGCAAGCATTATAGGTGCATTAGATCCAAAAAATGCTTCGAATTTTGATTTTCAATCAAGTCTTGATGTTAGCCAGCAAACTAAAGAGTTGCTTGTGAAAGCATCTGTAAATGCTAAAGCAATGGAAGAAACACAAATGAATGTTGCAACTGAAAAGGTGAATGCGGCAAGGCGCAATGTGCCGCAGAATTGTGAAGAGCAGAAAGCATTTGAAATGAGGTCAAAAGTAACTTCTGCAACTGCGCAGACAAAGTTAGATAAAACCTTGATCAATGAAGGTAATGCGCATAGTGGTGCTGAAACCACAGAAAAAGGAGCGTCAAAAAAGACCGCGAAAAAAGTACTCACGCCCTTAGAGGCAAATCAATTATTAAAAGAAAGAGGTTTTGACCTCCATATTCCAAACAATTTTGAATGGCCACTTAATGAATCATCACCGAATACGCAGAAGTTAATCATCCAACATGATGAAAGAGTGTATGATGAAGAGCAAGATCAAAGAGCTTTTGGTTCGCCAGTACTGCTTTTAAAGAAAGCAAAAGACGCAAAAGTTATAATGACAAATTCAGATAATTCTGAAAATTCTGAAAGTGATCCTGAAGTGGTGGAAATTGCGAAATTGAAACGTAAAAGGCCTTCCACGCCTGTTTCGCGCTATTATGAAGAAGGAGAAACATCTCAGGCTGCGAAAATGGAGAATGTGCAAACATTTTTGGCGGATATGTTCAAAAAATTAGCACCAAGGGATATGCAACATAAATTTGAGCATCCTGATGTTATACAGCAAATGATTGAGAAGTATTGTGCGGAAAATAAGGAAGTGCGGCTGAAAAAGGCAACTGAAATAACGTTCGCGATAGATAAGTTTGTGGATCACATATCTGATTACCCAATCACTACACCACCCATTGTGCCAGCAACTTTGGGTGTATATTCAGGGTTAACACATCCACTTGATTTTTTGCAAAGATTTGAAGGTGTGGTTAGCACGTATAACTGGGATGAAGCAATCGCGTGTCGCGTTTTCCCAATGGTGTTGCAGGGATTAGCGCGTGAGTGGTTTCATAATCTAAACGCAAGAAGCATTGCGGGTTTTGTTGATTTAAGAGAAAAATTTCTCTTGCAATTTCAAAACTTATTACCGCAGAAAAAGACCCACATAGAGTGTCACGACATCAAACAAGACTTTAAAGAGACATTAGGAAGTTTGCTGACAAGATACATTTATGAGTGTCAAAAAATTCCAAATCTCCATGAGGATAAAAAAATCTCTGGTTTCGTACATGCAATAAATCCGCAGAGACACCCAACTCTTTTGCGGCGTCTTCGCAGAGATGTTCCGCGCAGTTTTGCTAAAGTCATGCAAGAAACATATGATTACATCCGCTGTGGTGAAGACAGTAACATAATATAAAACTGCGGCTGGGCCAAGGACAGGAGTTGGCGTGATGATAATGACACATACCGTGATGGTAACGGGGATGGTTACCGCGATTATAACCGCGGATCTGGTCAGCAAAGGAGGAACAATAATGGTGGAAATTGGCGCAATGACCGACAGCGTAACGGGGGAGATGGTGGTAATCAAGGTTATAATAATCGCGACAGGACTTATACGCGTAAATGGAATAATGATTCCTTTGCGGTAATTCAAACTTTGACAAAATCACCAAAAGAGATCCTTTTGCAAGAGTGTGTTGCTAAAGCATTTCCAGATCCACCGCAGTTGAGTGATAATAATAGGCGTGACAAATCAAAATTTTGTATTTTTCATGACGACTATGGGCATGATACAAATCGTTGTCGCGACCTTGTTGAGTTAATCGCAGATGCGGTTGGACAGGGAAAATTCAATCATCTTTTGATTACCAAAGAAGCAAGTTCCACCGATGCGATAGTTGCGCCCGTATTGGCAGCTACCCCAAAAACGCCAAATGTTAACACAGTGGTGCAGCAAGAACGCAAAGCACCCGCGGTGAAAAACTTGGGTGCGAAGGTGGTTGGGAAAAAGGAGGCTTTGCAGCAAATTCAAGTTATAAACATGGTGACTGTTAATGGTGATACAATACAGCAAAAGCCGTTGAAAACCTATGAAAATTGGCAGCTTGTGCCTATAACTTTTGTGGCAGAAAATGGTTGTGCATTTTTAGAGGAACCAATTGTTATATCATGCAAGATTGCGGAGTTGGGTATTCAAGTGATGAAAGTACACATAGACACTGGTAGTAGTGTTGATGTTATGTATAACCAGTGTTTTTGCAAATTGCCAAAAGATGTTCAATCCAAGTTGAGGCCAACCGCAATGTCTTTGTCTGGCTTTTCTGGTGAGTCTGTGTGGCCTATTGGGCAGTTGGAATTGGAAATTGAAGTTGTTGATGAGCAAAACGCACAACTTTCGTGTAAAGCTCAATTGAGTTTGTATGTGATGAATACTGTTTCGCGCTAAAACATTCTTTTGGGGCGCACAGCTGTTTGCAGATTGGGTATTGTCTCCTTCCTAATTCACGGAATGGTAAAGTTAACAACAACCAATGGCATTGCGACAGTTACATCTGCGGATCAGCAGTCGATATGTGCATCTGTAATGTTGAATGACAATGCGGGAACAGAAGGCCATATGGTGGTAACAAATGCAAATGTCATGGTGATTGAGTGATGTTAAAATTTGAATATCTGAAGTTCCGCATAGAAGGTTCAATGCGAATGATAGGTCATCTGAATTGTGATTTGCATATTCTTGTTTAAAAGTAACGATGCCAAGTGTTTTCACCTATTGATTGTTGTTTAAAAGCAATCAAATGTAAATAAATAAAGTGTGTTGATTTTTCTTATGACGTTGTTGTACGTAAAGTTAATTATGATGCATAAAACAAGAAAGTTATTAAGGTATGGCATAAAAGTGATGGAAAAGCCCACTTTATGCAGTATTCTGTTGAAACTAAGAATACAATTGATTGCATTAAAATAATGTTAGCCAATGTGAAGCCGCATTAATTATGTTATACGAAATTAAATAATGCACATAAATGAGCATTTGTGCGAAAATTATAAATCAGTAGCAAAATGAGAATACAAAGTGCAAAATTGAATAAGTGATGGAAAAGCCCACTTAATGATTGGTAATAACCATATCGAATGTGTATGCGAAAAGGTAAATGTTGGAAATCTTGCCCAAAGTATTATATTTAGTCATACTTGGATGCTTCGCAAAAAACACAAATTTATATGCCTAAGGATCGTTTTGGTGGACTTAGAAGATTCATAATGTGCAGATTAGCACGCGCATACAGGTTGTTTCGCATAAAGTAATTGTTTATTATCTGCACAATAATAAACAGTGAACATGCAAAGGACAATGCTAGTGGTTATGAATATTAAAAAGTACTTAAAGCGCTATAAAAATTAAAAGTTGCAACTAATATGAACATTTTCTATTAAAAACTGCATATGACTGCGGTCAAGTGTTACAAACAAAATTACACGCAATCATTATTGCGGATTATCTACATCATTACAAATTAAGTTCCATAATATCTTTCATGGTAACATTTTCCTCTTGGCAAAGCGTAGAGAGCGCCGGAATGTCAATACATTCGATGCCTTTACTGGTTTCATCATAAATCTGCTTCGCAACCTCTATTTCGCATATTTCTTTGTCAATGACCTCTGGATACGGTGGAACAATCCCATAAGCATTTTCAATTATCAACAGAAATTTGCAACGTTCAAGGAGTTTAGCCGCATTAAGGTACTCTTGGAATTTCTGCGATACAGGGTTGGAATCCATTATCTTATGGCTAAGGGTGGGAAGATACGTGACGAGTTGTTTAAATTGCTCATCTGTAGCTTCAGCTTGCTGCTGGGACTCAAGTGCGGTAGTCAGTGTGGTCACTTGAGCTTCCGCGGATTGAAGTTCGGTTTGAGAAGATCCTGGATCTTTCTTTAGTGTTGCGTTTTCCTTCTCTAGACGCGCAATCTTCTTATCAGCCTGTTTTAAAGCTTTTTCTTGAGCCATAAGCTCCGTCACCAACTTATCCCTGCGGGGGACATCATCCACAAGAAGGCATAACGCAGTATATAAATTTTGCACCCGTGCACTTTCCACGGTCTCATCGTTAAATTTTTGAAATTCTGCACGAACATCTGCAGGAACCGCAGATGCAAGCTGTTTTAATTGATCTGCGGCTGTTTTGCGGTCGATGTTTATGTGCTCATGAAAGTTGTCAAATTTTATTGACATAATAGGGCTTGCTGGAGTGAATTCTTTGCTGAAAACATTGTGTGGAATATCCTGCGAGATATTGAACTGCATGTCTTCTTGTGAACCTTTAGTAAGGTCGATGGTGCCTGCAAAAAAGTTATAATGATGAATGTTGCGCATAAAATGCAGTGTGAATGCGTTACAGTCGCATTAATAATGAAGAATTTTGTATAATGTAATTGCAGGAAATATTTTGAATACCTTCTTCTTCAGAATCTTCTTGAATGACTTGTTTTCCGCGTTTCTTTCCTGACGTGGTAGGGTTAATGGTAGAACTTTTGCATTTACCTTTATCGTGGATTTCCGCAATCTGGTTCTCGTTAATCAACGGTTCCTCAACATCAATAACTTCGTCGTTCTCCAATGAGCGACGGTATGAGGTGCAGCCTTGAATGTTCTTTTGGCGCATAATTTGATCGAGGGTGATCTCTGCGACAATTATAATAATTATTGCACAGTTGTATATATTAACATACGCAGTAACAAAATGCAAATTGAAATAAAAAACAAGTGTGTACCATTGTCATCTGCATCCTTGAAGATGCCAAGCTGGTTTGCCCAGGGCCAATATCTGGAAATTCTGCCTACATAAAGAGGCACGATCCCATATGGGCGAATCTGCAAACGCGTGTTGACGAGCTGTTGGAAAGTCTCGGTTTCATACTCGTCAAGTGTAACGCGATCCTTGCTTTTTTCAGAGTAGGAGCTAACCCAGGTGTTAATCTTTTTATAATCGCGGAGGGTGGTTCTTTTTATGAAAAAGTAAGATTGTTGCCATTTGCCAACTTTTTCCTTTGGTGTATCCATGACACCATTGCGGCATTTGAAGCTAAACCAGCTAGCATCATGTGTTAGGATGGAGGAGAATTTGCGAAATACATCTACAGAAGGTGGCCTATTTATGGCATTGCAGTACATCTCGAACACTATAAGTTTAGCCACCGCATTCGGAAGTAATTAGCCAGGGCCAACCGCATAAAACTGACATGCGGATAAGAAAAAGTTAGTGAAAGGAAGCCTCAGATTGCCTGAATATAGGGAGGTTTCGTAGATTGTAATATATCCTTCTGGAGGATTGTCTGCAGTAACACCCGTTGCAGGTGCAACAGGTTTGAATTGATCAAGCAATGGATAGTTACGTTTGATCTGCTCAAGCAATTCTTTGGTAATTAGCGAATTAAAGTCATGTACTGAAGGTCCGGAAGTTGTTGGGGATCGTGACGTAGACATGATAAAAGTTGGGAGGTGGTTTGGTTAAGTGTAAAAATGAAAAACGCAGAAAGATGATTTAGTGCGATGAAAATTGTAAGTATGCTTTTTTATTAGAGAGAGAAAATAGTGTGAGAAAGTGAAAATGAACATATGCGGTAATGTTTTCTATTTATACTTGCACGATTGCAAGTAGCCGTTTAAGAATAATCATGATGATCCAACGGTTATTAAAATGCGAAGTGATGGCAACGGCTAGAAATATAGCCGTTCGCAGGAAAACTGCAATGCAGATGGATCATTTACGTGATGTGCGACATTGCGTATGTTATGCGAATGATTTTTTAAGAAAAAGAACTCCATAAACACTACAATTTTTTCTTTTTTAAGAGTTTATTGTCTTACTTTTTCTGTGAAAATGTAACACAATAAACTGGGGGGACTTGATCATATACATACTTATGTATATGTATATTTTTAGTGCGGAATGCCTTTTAGAGGCGAACGTACAAGACAACTGAACCGCATTGTGAGTGCGGTGGGATTGCGCAGAACATTAAAGAGTGCGAAGGTTTCTCGCAGTACTTATGCGGAATGCCTAAAGTGCCCGCACAACTTACTTCCGCGTAACTCCTGGACCTATAAATAGGGAGCTTGGCCTCTCATTTTAGGTTGTTGATTCTGGAAGGGTTGCCCTAGCCATATTGATTTTTCTCGTGACTTTGCCCGACATTAAATCATTATTTGGTTAAGGTAATTTACGAAGACCGGGACATGGTTGTTGATCATTTAGCACTTAACGAAATATGACAATAAGGTCCCAAAACCATAATCAACATCCATTATACCCCCTCATTGCACTCAATCCTTGATTAACCATAATTGGATAATCTATGATTGATCACTTGGCACCTTAGCGACTCATCGCTGTCATCAACTAACTCCATTTGTAATTCCAACTAGCCAACAGGCCAGGATGACTCTCCTGAGAACCCAGCAAGTGAAACCGCAGTAGGTTTCATCAAAGCTTGAATGTTCGCGGGCAACTTGCTA
This sequence comes from Rutidosis leptorrhynchoides, assembly GCF_046630445.1. Classification (NCBI taxonomy): domain Eukaryota; kingdom Viridiplantae; phylum Streptophyta; class Magnoliopsida; order Asterales; family Asteraceae; genus Rutidosis; species Rutidosis leptorrhynchoides. The sequence goes on from NC_092334.1 coordinate 271,751,248, forward strand.
AAGCATTGTTCGTACATGACGTCGACACTGCTACCAGTGTCCACATGTACCTTAATTATCATTATACCAGTATTCGCAATGCGACTTGAAACCACTACAGGTTTATCAACATCCGCGGTCAAACTTGCAGGCGGAAACGTAGTAGAAGGACATTTCCAACTGACAATTTGTTCTGAAATTTGCAATACTGACATTTTGCCCTGCACTTCTACCACATTGATTACCTGAATCCCGCGCTGATTGTCTTCTTGCTCACCATCTTTACTCCCAGATTTTTCACCGCGGGAGCCTTTCGCTCAACCGCGTTCGACGTATTCGAGGTGTTAGCTTCTGTAGGCATTATAATCGCATTCGCAGTGTTTTGTGCAATTAAATGGTCCAGCTTGCCTTGCTCATATGTTTCTGCAATGAATTCCACCAAATCCCTACAACGATTGGTATCATGACCGTAATCGTCATGAAAAACACAAAATTTTGATCTGTCGCGCCTGCTATTTTCTCCCAAAGGCTGCGGATCAGGAAAAGACGTAGCAACTCTCTCTTGGAACAAAATTTCCTTGGGCGTTTTTGTTAGCGACTGAATGATATTGAATGATTCATTGCTCCACTTTCGCATAGAATAGCGATCACGGCGGCCATAACCATGGTTATCATTTTGGCCTTGAAACCTGTCATTTCGCGAGTATCCACCGCCGCCATTTCTCCGCGTAAAACCTGATCCGCAGTAATTATCACTGTTACCATCGCGAAAAAAATCATTGTCATCTCGCCAACTTGTATCTCTACCCCATCCACACGCAGGGGTTATATTGCTATCCTCTCCACCGCAAATATAATCATATGTTTCCTGTTGAACTTTTGAAAAAGTCGGCGGAACATCTCTTCCAACCTCCGCACAAGAGTAGGATGTCGCTGTGGGTTAATAGCATGCAAAAAACCATAAATTTTCTGATCTTCATTCAATCGTGGAATTTTTTGGCACTCGTAAATGTACCGCGTAAGTAGTGCGTTTAGAGTCTCCTTGTTGCCTTGCTTAATATCGTGACATTCTATGTGTGTCTTTTTCTGCGGTAATAGATTTTGAAACTGCAGCAAAAAAAATTCGCGCAAATCATTTTTTCAGCAGCAACTTCTGGCTGCGAGTGACTAGCATTGTTTTCAGCAGATGTTTTAGCGATCGGTTCTTGAACCGATTTTCCCGCGGTTATACTAGCATTTGTTTGCAATGGAAATGTCACAACGTTCTGCGAATCACCAGGCAGTGTATCAGCATTTGCAGAAACGCCAGTTTGCTTTGCATTTGTCATAATGATTGTCGAGCAGATCGATTGATTGCGTATTACAAAAGCACCTGTAAATCATCACAACAAAAACACGATTGGAATTAAAACCAGAGAATTAATCGTTTGATAGCACGAAACAAAAAAATTTCGGTTTAATTTGTAAAACGTGTCCCACGGATGGCGCCAATTGATCAATCCTTAATTAGTGATATTACTTAATTACGGATTGAGTGCAATAAGATTATTGTTAACACCTATTTCCTTATGAGGTAAGGCTTAGTATGTCAACAAGAGACTAGAAGTGATCTAGCTTTTATGAGGGCGGAGTGTTGCCGATTGATTTTTACCCTCGGGAAATAATCCCTGCAGACCCGGTACACAAGTGTAGAAACTTGTGGGGTGGCTTAATCAATCTGTCATCCGTAGAGCGTAAGAGTGCTAGCCGGATGACTTCTAGTGAGAGAAAGTAGAGAGAGAAAGAGAAGTGAAGTCTCAGCTCTCAAAGTTGTCAGAATATCTGAACTTGTGTAAAATGACGACCCAAGGGGTCTATTTATAGTGTCAGATCTACCAGATTTGTTTGGGGACACGTGTCAAATGATGATACGTTCTGTTACATGTGCTCCGAAATTTATGCTAAATGCGGTGCTCTCCGGCCAGGGCTTATGCGCTAGGCGGCCTTCAAGGCTTACGCATGACGGAGCAGCCTATACAGCGGAGAACGCTGGACGGACAATCTCCACAAAACTGTTATTTCGAGCCTTCCTGATGCTATTTTTATGAAACTATTATGCCTTTTATGAGTGTATACGATAGGATACACCATTAAGTCCCCCAAGTTTAAGGACTTAAGCATTTGAAAAATGATTAAGTTGTTAAACTTTTGATAACGCATGCCAAACCAGCCTGTTCATTGCCCACTTGCATCGGGGAAAATATTTTAGGCATTAAATGCAGACGAATTTTACTGACACTGTTATGATTTTCTTCTTACGGCTGAGATCATCCACGCGCCTCCAGTTGTAAAAAGTATTATTTCGTACCCTCCGTTTAAACTCGCCCATACACGTGTCTCAATCTTGACCATAAAAATTGCACCGATGAACCCTTATTAAAACCGTCATAACCCTGTTACCATCTCTTTTTTACCTTTGCCAAGATCCAAAAAGCATATTCTCCCAAATCTTCATCGCCTTCTTCAATCTTCAACTTTTTAAGGTTTATCGTCTTCCAAGGTCAGTACACTTCATCTTACTGCTATTTTCTTCTTGTTGATATCTGTTACTGTATTATCATGGCTCCTTCACTGAGTACTGGCCAAGAACACGCCAAGCCTTCTTCATCAGATACTGCTAACATTCCAGAAGTTAGCATGATGGCTTCATCATTGACTAGTGAATATTTAGATGGATTAAAGATTGCCTTTCGCCATCTCAATCAATACAACCCTGTTCTTCCCACTATCGAACAAACTGCCGACAATCCGCCTGAGGGAAAAATTACTTTATACGCTTTACAAATTACCCACGGCAACCTCCGTGTTCCCCTTACTAACTTTCTTCTTCGCCTTCTTAGATATTACGGGGCCTGTCTTAGTCAGATACATCCCCATGGTCTTCAAAAAATCATCCTTTTTGAAATGTACTGCAATGCTATTAATATAAAGCCTCACATTAATGTTTTTATCTCTTTGTTTAGAATCCGCACAATTAGCGATTGCTGGCTTACTATTGATAGTAAGAAAAATAATCATTTTGTTGGTCTAAAAAGAGTTTCAAACTTGAAGGACTGGAAAAGTCCATTTTTCTTTGTTGATGAAACTGTCATTCCGGAGGAATACTCCGTTGTCCGGGAGTGGGGTGCTATTGATGCTGGCATAGGAAAGGGTGTTAAAATTTCTCCCGCAGAACAGCGGATAGTAAATAGCTTGAAAGGACTCCGTATTCCACCCAGATCATATGAAAGGTATGAGGGAATCCTTGTGCTGTGCAAAGTGAGCCAAGAATGGCCAAGCAATTCTGTGCCAGTACTTCGTGAGAAAAAATAGGGTAGGATGTGATATGATCATCCTATTATATATATAGATTTTTGTCTACCGTTTTTCATGTGTACTTATATTGCTATTAATATGTAATCTTTGTAGGCAACTCCGTGATGCAGGTCCGCTCTGCACTTTTATCCCCTGATCTTGATGAAGATGTGGAGGTCACTGCTCGTGACAAAACTGTTGAAGAGCTTGAGGCGGATAGAGTTGCAGCTGAAGCTAAAGCTGCTGCTGATGCTGAAAAGGGGAAAGAAATTGCTGTGAGCAGCTCAGACAGCGAATCCGGGTCTGATCATACAGACACTGAGCGGACAACAGATGATACCACCACCGTCGATCAGCAAACATCGGCATCAGTTGACATTACGGGTGAAACCAACCCTACTCCTCCTCCAATCCAAAAGACAAGAAAGAAGAGCATATGCTCTAAAAGGGTGAAGAGTACTGAGGAGGGCAAAAAGCAAAAACGTAGGAGAAGTATGTCCATTCTGCTCTCTTTTGAAAATGCACATGTTTTTGCTTATAACTGTTATGTTTGTTCATAATACTAATTTGTTTTTGTTAGTAATTTTAGCAGAGTCAGATGATAGCCAAGGGAAGGCTATGGAGGGCGGTGACCGGAGGCCGGAGAGGAATCTTGAAGGAGAGAAGGGCCTGAAAATGCCTGACCCAAACTTTGCCCCCTTCGATGAATCTGAATTTCATGAAGATAGGCCTGAAGGCAACTCTGCTTATGATTCTCCTCTTCCTAATATCAATAATCCTGCTGTCACCTCCTCCAATGTTCAAGAGCCAACTCTTCCTGCTCATGTGAGGGCTTTGCAAGCCATCATTGCAAACCCCGCCACTAAAGATAAAGAATTTGCAACTCTTATTCAGGTATGAACGATAAGACCCTCTGCATATATATTCTTGTAATTTATTGATGTGAGCTGTTTGAAATAACGCATAAAATTTTATTGATGTACAGGGTTGTGTTATCCCTGAGCTGAAACCCCAATTCTCTGCTCTTCGTTCTCATCAACTCAGGGAATCAACTATGGCATCTCATGTACTGCTAACCAACCACCTGGACTCTGTGCTGCAACTACAGGAACATTAAGAGTCTATTCTTGCCTTTGCTCGTAAAGACATAGCTGAAAGTGCAAATGCTCGTAAAAGAGCTGCTGATGCTGAGCGTGCCTTAAATGATGCGCAGAAAATAATAAAGGCTAAAGAAGTTGAGTTAAAAAGTGCTCAAGATGTTGCTGCTGTTCTGCAAGGGGAAAAGGATGCTGAGTAGGTGAAAGTGGGTGAGCTAGAGAAACAGCTGAATGCAGAGAGAGAGAAGTCTACTGAGCTACTCCGGAGGGCGGAGAAAGGCGAGGGCAATTTTGCTGAGCTTAAGAAAGGTGTGCCAGGTCTGATAGCTAAGGTGCTTGGATCCAGTCTTGTAGGGAATCCCTACAATGATTATGTTGATGCTGCCTGTGCCCATGCTATTGCCGATGTGACCGGCAAGCTTTTCAAACGCCTTGCTCCCAACCAAACTCCTTCTGCTGCCATTGCCAAACGTATGCCTCCTGGTACTCAAGAAAAAGTTGATGAGGCCAAGAACAAATTAATAAATCTAAAGATAAATGTTTATGATGAAGTATTCAGCAAAGAAGACTCTTCTGCTAAAGATGTGCTTGGCGTGCAGTTTAATTGATCTTTGTAAAAATTTCAAACAATGTTTTGTAATAAATTTCTTACTGACTTTAACATTATATATATATACTGAATTTATTGCGATGACTATGTGTGCTTATATGCTTGTTGCAAATATTTTTATGCTTAACGCTTTAAAACCAATCAATTATGCACCTGAGCATAAAATTTCTATACACAATTGTACAGTGTATAATTTGAGAAAATCATTTTGAAAAGTGCATAAGGTAGCTCATATGTAAATGCCTTGCAGTATCAAGAATACGATGTCTGATTACGCCTTCCATCATAAAATTAATGAGGAAGAATTATGAAGTGTTTTAGAAGAATGACTATAAATCAATAAACTCTCCGTCTTACGCCTTCCGTCATAAAGTTTATGAGGAAGAATTGCTAATTATTTTGCCTTCATACATAAAATATATAACTTCGTTCTGTGAAGTAATTTTTTATAATATTTGTCATGACAAGTATCTGAGTTTTGTATCATGCCTCGGTGCGTTCTAGTAAAACTTAAACGTTTTCTAGCCGATCCCTTGTGCCTTTACTGGCCGGCACAAAAGCTTCCGCCATCGGAGGTATTTAAAAATACGATCCTTCTGTGGGCAGGTTATAAATGTAATGTTTTACATTTGTCACGGGCAGCACTTTGTTTAAGAAAAATATAAAATTATTGTTCAGTACTGTGCAGTACATAAACGATTGATGACGACTTTTAGGTGGATCAAGCCTAATTAGTACGTCATGAATGTTTAATGTATGCAATTGCTAATGTATGCACTGCAAAATAACCACAATGGTTCACAGTAAGTTTGATAAACGCTGCTTCATTATATAATTCGAAATGTGTTCTTCAAATGCCAAACAGGCATGAGTACAACTATTGTAAAAGACTTCTTTTATTGAAATGCTAAATGAAACTGCTTTTTATTGAAAAGATAAACACTGTTCTTGATAACTTGTTGACAAATTGCTTCTTCATATGCTGAGCGCCCAGCGCTGTCCGGCCTTCACACTTGCTTACGGAATGAAAAACTCCTGAACTTCTCCCGCGGTTATACTAGCTCTGCTCTGCACATGCCTTGGAAAAGTTCTCAAACAATGCCAGTAGATGATGTCGGCTTCACTTCCTGTATCTGTGTAGATACAATTTACAAACTTATTTGCTATCTCTGCTGAAATGATCACTGGTTGGACAGATAACGCCCAATTCTGAATTGGCTGAAAGATAATTGGGGCATATCTCCAGCTGTCCAAATTGCTGTTAGATGATTCACCTTCTTCATAAAGACCATCATTAATCCAAACCATCCTGATTACAACTTCTGGAGTTGTCTCACGCTCTGTGATCCGTTCTCCGTACTGCGGTTGGTTCCGATTATCTCTTCCACCATGCTGATCTCTTCTGTTCTCTCCATGGCGTCCTCTGCTACCATCATTCCTTTGCCACGTAAATTTCCTGCAAGGATCATTCCTCCTGTACTGTTTGCCAGGCAACAAATGATTCAGTTCTCCTGCCTTGATTTTTGCTATAATTTCTCTCATCAAAGATTTACAATTGTCCGTATCATGGCCCCAAGCCTCATGGAAATCGCACCACAACTCACTCTTTGGACCCTCCCTTTCTTCCATAGGTGCTGGAGCATTGAAAGTGGTCCGAATTGGTTCAGTGAAGAGGATCTCTTTCGGAGTTTTGGTAAGCACCATAATCAACGGGTGCCTTTCTATTGGCTTTCTGTTGTGGTGAAAATCATTAGGGTGATTGTTTCCTCTCCATCCTCCATTTGAATTGTCATTCCTTCTCTGATTTCTGTCAAAATACCGTCCTCCGTTGTGCGACTTGCTACTACTGCCAGTATCAAACTTGTTCAACCCACGCTCAGCAGCTCGAACATGCCTCCGTGCAACCTCCAAAGCTTGATGCAATGTTTTTGGCAAGTCATACCGTAATGCATGAACAAATGCACTAAACCGTCGCTGGTCCAAACAGAAAATGAAACCAGATACAAGCTGTGATTCTGGACAATCAGGAATCTTCTGTGCTTCAAGTGTATAACGCTTCATAAAATTGCTCAAAGATTCGTTATGATGCATTGTGATCTCGTGTGCATCAAGATGTGTCAGAGTACAGCTCCGTAGATTTTGGTATTGCATCACAAATTTTGCTCTCAAATCAAAAAACTGGTAATACTCCTTGGCGGCAAACTAGCAAACCATTCACGTGCCATTTTCTGCAATACCATAGGAAACATATGGCACCCAGTTTCATCCTCCCAATGCTGCAATCTCATAACACCTTCAAACATAGTCAGAAAATCTTCCGGATCCGTTGTGCCATCATAAACTCCAATTGCTGGTATAGCAAGATTTCTGGGCAATGGATAATTAGCAATTCGATCAATGAAACACTGCGTTGATTCTGCCATCGCTGGTGGCTTGGTGGCTTGTTCTCCAGTAATAAGGGCAAAAAAGTTGTCCACAGCCACAGCACGGACTGCGGGCTGCGCAAAGCATTGCTTGTATTTTGCTGGAGCTGTCTGCTTAAGAATGTCATTTAAAAGCAACACTGCCTGCTTTTCTGACATGAACTCATCTTTGTCAATTTCATCATCAGAGTCATTATTATCACAACTCAGGTCATTATCATCCCCAGAATCATCAATAAGACTGCCCAGCTTGTCAAGTAGCCTGGATAACTTGTACTTTGATATAGATTGCCTTTTCATTATCTGCTTGTCTTTGCCATCCGTCATCCGCCGAAAAGGTATAAATGACGTACATCGCCATGGTTGCATCAATGGTCGTCGCTCTGGATTAGTAACAAAATTTGGAAGTCTTTCTGCACTTTTAGCTGTCGCTTCTTCGATTACTGGCCTTTTCTCCGAATTAGTTGCCAAATGTTTAAGCCTTTCTATAGTTTCAACAACTGTTTCTTCAATCGTACCATCTAGTGGTGAAATAGGTACATCTTCAACAGTGACCATGTCACTAGTTGATGGATTGTTGACTGCTTCAAGTACAAATGGAGCTTCAGCTGCTTTCGTTCCTTTTCCGTTTCGTGTGTTCTTTGCATTAGTAGATGGAGCCATTCTTAACACCTATTTCCTTATGAGGTAAGGCTTAGTATGTCAACAAGAGACTAGAAGTGATCTAGCTCTTAGGAGGGCGGAGTGTTGTCAATTGATTTTTACCCTCGGGAAATAATCCCTGCAGACCCGGTACACAAGTGTAGAAACTTGTGGGGTGGCTTAATTAATCTGTCGTCCGTAGAGCGTAAGAGTGCTAGCCGGATGACTTCTATTGAGAGAAAGTAGAGAGAGAAAGAGAAGTGAAGTCTCAGCTCTCAAAGTTGTCAGAATATCTGAACTTGTGTAAAATGACGACCCAATGGGTCTATTTATAGTGTCAGATCTACCAGATTTGTTTGGGGACACGTGTCAAATGATGATACGTTCTGTTACATGTGCTCTGAAATTTATGCTAAATGCAGCGCTCTCCGGACAGGGCTTATGCGCTAGGCGGCCTTCAAGGCTTACGCATGACGGAGCAGCCTATACAGCAGAGAACGCTGGACGGACAATCTCCACAAAACTGTTATTTCCAGCCTTCCTGATGCTATTTTTATGCAACTATTATGCCTTTTATGTGTGTATACGATAGGATACACCATTAATTATAATGGAGGATAGAATGTTTGATGATTATTTTGGGCCCCGATGATCGTCTTTCACTTTAACTATCAAGTGATCAACCACCCCGACCCGGTCTTGATTGTTAATTAGCATATTTCACCTTTGCGCGATGTAAAAATCCCTTGGGCAAGATCACAAGTGGAAATTACAAAGGCTTGGGCAAAATGGCAGAGAATCAACAACCTATAAATGAGAGGCCAAGCTCCCTATTTATAGGATTCGAAATATCCGCGGTCTGCGAGTTACTTAACTATCTGCAGAAACTCAGCGGATTAAACCGCGATCTTGCATTAATGCGAAAACATAACCGCTGTACTTATTTTCAGCGAATATTGCATAGCTTTGCCTTATAATTCGCGTAGTTCTGCCTTTGGCCTTTAGCCAATAAAATATACATATACAATGCTATGTATATGATCATGAAGAAGTCAAAAGCAAAAAAAAAAAGTAAAAGAGGATTATAATTCCAATCTCGTGACATTCACTTAATTGTATTCTGATCAATCCTAGATCATCCTATTAAGGTTAATCAAGGATTGAGTGCAATGAGGGGGTATAATGTGTAGTGACCCGAACTTTTCCATGTTTATATATCTTAATTGAGATTGATATTTACATGACTAAATGTTTCCAACATGTTAAGCAATCAAACTTGTTAAGACTTGATTAAATGAAATAAGTTTCATATAGACAATTGATCACCCAAGTTGACCGGCGATTCACGAACGTTACAAATTTGTAAAAACTACATGTTGTGCTATATATAGACATATATATATGGTTGACATGAGATTATGATGAGCAAGTATCTCACTAAGTATATTAACAATGTGTGATATACATAAGAAATGAGATTACTAAGTTAAGAAACTCGAAATGATATATATAACGATTATCGTTATGATAACGTCTACTAAATACATATATATCATATTAAGATATTGATACACTATATTTAACATGATAAAATGATATTTAAATATATCATTAAGTGTGTTAACAATGAACTACATATGTAAAAACAAGACTACTAACTCAAGAATTACGAAACGAGACTTATATGTAACGATTATCGTTGTAACGATATTTTAATGTATGTATCATATTAAGAGATATTCATACATCATAATATCATGATAATATAATAATTTAACATCTCATTTGATATAATAAACATTGGGTTAACAACATTAATTGAGATCATTAACTTAAAGGTTTCAAAACAACACTTACATGTAACGAATAACGAAGACTTAACAAATCCATTAGAATGTATATACATGTTGTGTTTTGATATGTATTCTTACACTTTTTAAAGACTTCAAGACACATATAAAAGTACTTCTACTTAACAAAAATACTTACAATTACATCCTCGTTCAGTTTCATCAACAATTCTGCTCGTATGCACCCGTATTCGTACTCGTACAATACACAGCTTTTAAATGTATGTACTATTGGTATATACACTCCAATGATCAGCTCTTAGTAGCCCATGTGAGTTACCTAACACATGCGGGAACCATCATTTGGCAACTAGCATGAAATATCTCATAAAATTAAAAAAATATTAGTAATCATTCATGACTTATTTACATGAAAACAAAATTACATATCCTTTATATCTAATCTATATACCAACAACCAAAAACACCTACAAACACTTTCATTCTTCAATTTTCTTCATCTAATTGATCTCTCTCAAGTTCCATCTTCAAGTTCTAAGTGTTCTTCATAAATTCCATAAGTATAGTTTCATAAAAATCAAGAATACTTCCAAGTTTGCAAGTCTACTTCCAAGCTTTCTAATCCATTCCAAGTAATCATCTAAGATCAAGGAACCTTTGTTATTTACAGTAGGTTATCTTTCTAATTCAAGGTAATATTCATATTCAAACTTTGATTCAATTTCTACAACTATAACAATCTTATTTCGAGTGAAAATCTTACTTGAACTATTTTCGTGTCATGATTCTGCTTCAAGAACTTTCAAGCCATCCAAGGATCCTTTGAAGCTAGATCCATTTTTTTCATTTCCAGTAGTTTTATCCAGAAAACTTAAGGTAGTAATGATGTTCATAACATCATTCGATTCATACATATAAGTCTATCTTATTTGAAGGTTCAAACTTGTAATCACTAGAACATAGTTTAGTTAATTCTAAACTTGTTCGCAAACAAAAGTTAAACCTTCTAACTTGACTTTTAAAATTAACTAAACACATGTTCTATATCTATATGATATGCTAACTTAATGATTTAAAACCTGGAAACACGATGAACACCATAAAATCGGAGATACGCCGTCGTAGTGAAACCGGGGGCTGTTTTGATTTGGATAATTAAAAACTATGATAAACTTTGATTTAAAAGTTGTTCTTCTGGGAAAATTATTTTTCATATGAACATGAAACTATATCCAAAAGTCTTGGTTAAACTCAAAGTGAAAGTATGTTTTTCAAAATGGCCATCAAGATGTCGTTCTTTCGAAGGAAATGAGTACCTCTTTAGTAATTGACATGTAACTTAAATTTCTGACTATAAACCTATACTTTTTCTATTTGAATTCTTAAATTAGAGTTCAATATGAAACCATAGCAATTTTATTCATTCAAAACAGATTTAAAATGAAGAAGTTATGGGTAAAACAAGATTGAATATTTTTGATCTTTTTAGCTACGGGAAATGTTTAACAAATCTATACAAATCATATCCTAGCTAACTTATATTGTATTATATATGTATTCTAATATATTATGTAATCTTGGGATACCATAGACACGTATGTAAATGTTTTGACATATCATATCGACCCATGTATATATATTATTTGGAACAACCATAGACACTCTATATGCAGTAATGTTAGAGTTAGCTATATAGGGTTGAGGTTGATTCCAAAAATATATATACTTTGAGTTGTGATCTAGCCTGAGACGTGTATAAACTGGGTCGTGGATTGATTCAAGATAATATATATCGATTTATTTCTGTACATCCAACTGTGGACAACTAGTTGTAGGTTACTAACGAGGACAGCTGACTTAATACACTCAAATCTTTAAAACATAATAAAAATGGTTGTAATTATATTTTGATCATACTTTGATATATAGGTACATATTTGTATAGGTTCGTGAATCGATCCGTGGCCAAGTTTTATTTCCGAGGAAAGAAATATCTGTGAAAGTGAGTTATAGTCCCACTTTTAAAATCTAATATTTTTGGGATGAGAATACATGCAGGTTTTATAAATGATTTACAAAATAGACACAAGTACATGAAACTACATTCTATGGTTAAATTATCGAAATCGAATATGCCCCTTTTTATTAAGTCTGGTAATCTAAGAATTAGGGAACAGACACCCTAATTGACGCGAATCCTAAAGATAGATCTATTGGGCCTAACAAACCCCATCCAAAGTACCAGATGCTTTAGTACTTCGAAATTTATATCATATTCTAAGGGTGTCCCGGAATGATGGGGATATTCTTATATATGCATCTTGTTAATGTCGGTTACCAGGTGTTCACCATATGAATAATTTTTATCTCTATGTATGGGATGTGTATTGAAATATGAAATCTTGTGGTCTATTGTTACGATTTGATATATATAGGTTAAACCTATAACTCACCAACATTTTTGTTGACGTTTAAAGCATGTTTATTCTCAGGTGAATACTAAGAGCTTCCGCTATTGCATACTAAAATAAGGACAAGATTTGGAGTCCATGTTTGTATGATATTGTGTAAAAACTGCATTTAAGAAACATATGTCGATGTTATATATTTCTATTGTAAACCATTATGTAATGGTCGTGTGTAAACAGTATATTTTAGATTATCATTATTTGATAATCTACGTAATGTTTTTAAAACCTTTATTGATAAAATAAAGGTTATGGTTGTTTTAAAAATAAATGCAGTCTTTGAAAAATGTCTCATATAGAGGTCAAAACCTCGCAACGAAATCAATTAATATGGAACGTTTATAATCAATATGAATGGGACATTTCAGTTGGTATCCAAGCGTTGGTCTTAGAGAACCAGAAAATTTGCATTAGTGTGTCTAATCGAGTTTGTTAGGATGCATTAGTGAGTCTGGACTTCGACAGTGTTTTCTTTAAAAATGATTGCTTAACATTTTTGTTGGAAACTATATATTATTAACATGTAAATATTATGTGATATATTAATCTCTTAACATGTTTGATATGGTGTGATAGATGTCTACCTCTAGCACAAATCCCATTGACTCACCTAATAATAACGAAGATTCGAATATATATTGGAAAGATTCACAAGTTCCCGAAGAACCGGAAGAAGAGGAAACGGAACCGGAAGAAGAGGAACCGGAAGAAGAGGAACCAAAAGAAGAGGAACCTGAAGAAGAAGAGGTTCCGGAGGGGGGAATAGTAGGAATCACAAAAAACCGGTCAAATAAAAGAAAATCCTCAACCAATGGACCAAAGTTAATAATGGTCAATGGTGTTTCCGCTAAGGAAGCAAAATATTGGGAAAATTACCAATTTTCCGATGAATCGGATCCTGATGAGGATTCCGATGATGTTATAGAAATTACCCCGACCCAATTTAATGAGGTAAAAGAAAATAATAAGGGAAAAGGCATCAAAATAGAGAAATCTAATTCCGACCCCGATGAACTTTATATGTACCGTCAACACCCGTATTTTCAATATCGTGACAATAACCCGGGAACCTCTAAACCACCAGGTTTTTCTAAACCAATGTGAAAAACGATGACTCGTATTAGAGGAACATCATATATCCCTAGAAGATTAGGAAAAAGAACCAAGTCCGAAGAAGAAGAAACCAGTGATTCAGATTAGAGGGGTGTGAGCATGTTGTGTAATAAATGTATTGTAGTGTGCTTGTACTTTTATGTTCTATGTAAAAATTGCTTGTATTGTTTGTTATTACGAATCTAATACTTGTCTATTTACAGTATAAAAACAAAATGGACGTTAAGGGTAGACAACCGAATATTTTAGAAGACCTACCAGAGGATATGATTGAGGAAATCTTGTCTAGAGTCGGTCAGAATTCATCAGCACATTTAGTTATGGCGAAATTAACTTGTCAAACATTTGAAAGACTTTCCAGAAATGCCTTAGTTATAAAAGGCTTTCCTTTGATAGGTGGGGTATATCACATTGGGGAGACTTTAAGTTACGCCGTGTTTTATTTAAAGCGTTAAATGCGGGGAACCTAAATGCAAATTTACGCTACGGGTTAAGAACCTATTTTGACTCAACATATCCCAACATAGGATTTCGTGAATTAGAAAGAGCTTCTAACATGCAACAAAAAGAAGCATGTTATGCTTACGGGTTAGTGATGTTCGCTGTTAACACCTATTTCCTTATTAGGTAAGGCTTAGTATGTCAACAAGAGACTAGAAGTGATCTAGCTTTAGGAGGGCGGAGTGTTGCCGATTGATTTTTACCCTCGGGAAATAGTCCCTGCAGACCCGGTTCACAAGTGTAGAAACTTGTGGGGTGGCTTAATCAATCTGTCGTCCGTAGAGCGTAAGAGTGCTAGCCGGATGACTTCTAGTGAGAGAAAGTAGAGAGAGAAAGAAAAGTGAAGTCTCAGCTCTCAAAGTTGTCAGAATATCTGAACTTGTGTAAAATGACGACCCAAGGGGTCTATTTATAGTGTCAGATCTACCAGATTTATTTGGGGACATGTGTCAAATGATGATACGTTCTGTTACATGTGATCCAAAATTTATGCTAAATGCGGTCTCCGGCCAGGGCTTATGCGCTAGGCGGCCTTCAGGGCTTACGCATGACGGAGCAGCTGTACAGCGGAGAACGCTGGACGGACAATCTCCACAAAACTGTTGTTTCCAGCCTTCCTGATGCTATTTTTATGCAACTATTATGCCTTTTATGTGTGTATACGATAGGATACACCATTAAGTCCCCCCAGTTTAAGGACTTAAGCATTTGAAAAATGATTAAGTTGTTAAACTTTTGATAACGCATGCCAAACCAGCCTGTTCATTGCCCACTTGCATCGGGGAAAACATTTTAGGCATTAAATGCAGACGAATTTTACTGACACTGTTATGATTATTTTTTTACGGCTAAGATCATCCACGCGCCTCCAGCTGTAAAAAGTGTTATCTTGCACCCTTCGTTTAAACTCACCCATACACGTGTCTCAATCATGACCATAAAAATTGCACCGATGAACCCTTATAAAAACCGTCATAACCCTGTTACCATCACTTTTTTACCGTTGCCAAGATCCAAAAAGCATATTTCTCCCAAATCTTCATCGCCTTCTTCAATCTTCAACTTTTTAAGGTTTACCGTCTTCCAAGGTCAGTACACTTCATCTTACTGCTATTTTCTTCTTGTTGATATCTGTTACTGTATTATCATGGCTTCTTCACGGAGTACTGGCCAAGAACACGCCAAGTCTTCTTCATCAAATACTGCTGACATTCCAGAAGTTAGCACGATGGCTTCATCATTGACTAGTGAATATTTAGATGGATTAAAGATTGCCTTTCGCCATCTCAATCAATACAACCCTGTTCTTTCCAACATCGAACAAACTGCTGACAACCCTCCTGAGGGGAAAATTACTTTATACGCTTTACAAATAACCCACGGAAACCTCCGTGTTCCCCTTACTAACTTTCTTCTTTGCCTTCTTAGATATTACAGGGCCTGTCTTAGTCAGATACATCCCCATGATCTTCAAAAAATCATCCTTTTTTAAATGTACTACAATGCTATTAATATAAAGCCTCGCATTAATGTTTTTATCTCTTTGTTTAGAATCCGCACGATTAGCGATTGTTGGCTTACTATTGATAGTAAGAAAAATAATCATTTTGTTGGTCTAAATAGAGTTTCAAACTTGAAGGACTGGAAAAGTCCATTTTTCTTTGTTGATGAAACTGTTATTCCGGAAGAATACTCCGTTGTCCGGGAGTGGGGTGCTATTGATGCTGGCATAGGAAAGGGTGTTAAAATTTCTCCCGCATAACAGCGGATAGTAAATAGCTTGAAAGGACTCCGTATTCCACCCAGATCATACGAAAGGTATGAGGGAATCCTTGTGCTGTGCAAAGTGAGCCAAGAATGGCCAAGCAATTCTGTGCCAGTACTTCGTGAGAAAAAACAGGGTAGGATGTGATATGATCATCCTATTATATATATAGATTTTTGTCTACTGTTTGTCATGTGTACTTATATTGCTATTAATATGTAATCTTTGCAGGCAACTCCGTGATGCAGGTCCGCTCTGCTCTTTTATCCCCTGATCTTGATGATGATGTGGAGGTCACTGCTCGTGACAAAATTGTTGAAGAGCTTGAGGCGGAGAGAGTTGCAGCTGAAGCTAAAGCTGCTGCTGATGCT
Organism: Rutidosis leptorrhynchoides; assembly: GCF_046630445.1. Lineage (NCBI taxonomy): Eukaryota > Viridiplantae > Streptophyta > Magnoliopsida > Asterales > Asteraceae > Rutidosis > Rutidosis leptorrhynchoides. Next base: position 271,767,361 of record NC_092334.1, read on the forward strand.
GAAAAGGGGAAAGAAATTGCTGTGAGCAGCTCAGACAGCGAATCCGGGTCTGATCATACAGACACTGAGCGGACAACGGATGATACCACCACCGCCGATCAGCAAACATCGGCATCAGTTGACATTACGGGTGAAACTAACCCTACTCCTCCTCCAATCCAAAAGACAAGAAAAAAGAGCATAGGCTCTAAAAGGGTGAAGAGTACTGAGGAGGGCAAAAAGCAAAAACGTAGGAGAAGTATGTCCACTCTGCTCTCTTTTGAAAATGCACATGTTTTTGCTTATAACTGTTATGTTTGTTCATAATACTAATTTTTTTTTGTTAGTAATTTTAGCAGAGTCGGATGATAGCCAAGGGAAGGCTACAGAGGGCGGTGACCGGAGGCCGGAGAGGAATCTAGAAAGTGAAGGAGAGAAGGGCCTGAAAATGCCTGACCCAAACTTTGCCCCTTTCGATGAATCTGAATTTCATGAAGATAGGCCTGAAGGCAACTCTGCTTATGATTCTCCTCTTCCTAATATCACTAATCCTGCTGTCACCTCCTCCAATGTTCAAGAGCCAACTCTTCCTTTTCATGTGAGGGCTTTGCAAGCCATCATTACAAACCCCGCCACTAAAGATAAAGAATTTGCAACTCTTATTCAGGTATGAACGATAAGACCCTCTGCATATATATGCTTGTAATTTATTGATGTGAGCTATTTGAAATAACTCATAAAATTTTATTGATGTAAATTCTCTGCTCTTCGTTCTCATCAACTCAGGGAATCAACTATGGAAGCTCATGTACTGCTAACCAACCACCTGGACTCTGTGCTGGAACTGCAGGAACATCAAGAGTCTATTCTTGCCTTTGCTCGTAAAGACATAGCTGAAAGTGCAAATGCTCGTAAAAGAGCTGCTGATGCTGAGCGTGCCTTAAATGATGCGCAGAAAATAATAAAGGCTAAAGAAGTTGAGTTAAAAAGTGCTCAAGATGTTGCTGCTGTTCTGCAAGGGGAAAAGGATGCTGAGCAGATGAAAGTGGGTGAGCTGGAGAAATAGCTGAGTGCAGAGAGAGAGAAGTCTGTTGAGCTACTCCGGAGGGCGGAGAAAGGCGAGGGCAATTTTGCTGAGCTTAAGAAAGGTGTGCCAGGTCTGATAGCTAAGGTGCTTGGATCCAGTCTTGTAGGGAATCCCTACAATGATTATGTTGATGCTGCCTGCGCCCATGCTATTGCTGATGTGACCGGCAAGAAGTTCAAATGCCTTGCTCCCAACCAAACTCCTTCTGCTACCATTGCCAAACTTATGCCTCCTGGTACTCAAGAAAAAGTTAATGAGGCCAAGAACAAATTGATAAATCTGAAGATAAATGTTTATGATGAAGTATGCAGCAAAGAAGACTCTTCTGCTCAAGATGTGCTTGGCGTGCAGTTTAATTGATCTTTGTAAAAATTTCAAACAATGTTTTGTAATAAATTTCTTACTGACTTTAACATTATATATATATACTGACTTTATTGTGATGACTATGTGTGCTTATATGCTTGTTGCAAATATTTTTATTCTTAACGCTTTAAAACCAATCAATTATGCACCTGAGCATAAAATTTCTATACACAATTGTACAGTGTATAATTTGAGAAAATCATTTTGAAAAGTGTATAAGGTAACTCATATGTAAATGCCTTGCAGTATCAAGAATACGATGTCTGATTACGCCTTCCATCATAAAATTAATGAGGAAGAATTATAAAGTGTTTTAGAAGAATGACTGTAAATCAATAAAATCTCCGTCTTACGCCTTCCGTCATAAAGTATATGAGGAAGAATTCCTAATTATTTTGCCTTCATACATAAAATATAAAACTTCGTTCTGTGAAGTAATTTTTTATAATGTTTGTCATGACAAGTATCTGAGTTTTGTATCATGCCTCGGTGCATTCTAGTAAAACTTAAACGTTTTCTAGCCGATCCCTTGTGCCTTTACTGGCCGGCACAAAAGCTTCCGCCATCGGAGGTATTTAAAAATACGATCCTTCTGTGGGCAGGTTATAAATGTAATGTTTTACATTTGTCACTGGCAGCACTTTGTTTAAGAAAAATATAAAATTATTGTTCAGTACTGTGCAGTACATTAACGATTGATGACGACTTTTAGGTGGATCAAGCCTAATTAGTACGTCATGAATGTTTAATGTATGCAATTGCTAATGTATACACTGCAAAATAACCACAATGGTTCACAGTAAGTTTGATAAACGCTGCTTCATCTTATAATTCGAAATGTGTTCTTCAAATGCCAAACAGGCATGAGTACAACGATTGTAAAAGACTGCTTTTATTGAAATGCTAAATGAAACTGCTCTTTATTGAAAAGATAAACACTGTTCTTGATAACTTGTTGACAAATTGCTTCTTCATATACCGAGCGCCCAGTGCTGTCCGGCCTTCACACTTGCTTATGGAATGAAAAACTCCTGAACTTCTTCCTCGCTGAATAACCTATCACGAATTCTCTGATTATTTCTGCCTTCTGGCCCATTTGCAAACGTTGATCTTTCCCTTGTTGGCTGCACATACTGTGAATGTATGGCTGCGACTCCATTTGGAGTGGGGAATCTGACCTCTGCATGGGCCGTTGATGTTATGGCGCCAAATTTTGCTATCGCTGTCCGCCTATAAAGTGAAATGTCCCGTTCTTATTGATTAAAAACGTTCCATATTAATTGATTTCGTTGCGAGGTTTTGACCTCTATATGAGACGTTTTTCAAAGACTGCATTCATTTTAAAACAAACCATAACCTTTATTTCATCAATAAAAAGCTTTACGTAGATTATCAAATAATGATAATCTAAAATATCCTGTTTACACACGACCATTACATAATGGTTTACAATACAAATATGTTACAACAAAATAAGTTTCTTGAATGCAGTTTTTACACAATATCATATAAGCATGGACTCCAAATCTCGTCCTTATTTAAGTATGCGACAGCGGAAGCTCTTAATAATCACCTGAGAATAAACATGCTTAAAACATCAACAAAAATGTTGGTGAGTTATAGGTTTAACCTATATATATCAAATCATAATAATAGACCACAAGATTTCATATTTCAATACACATCCCATACATAGAGATAAAAGTCATTCATATGGTGAACACCTAGTAATCGACATTAACAAGATGCATATATTAGAATATCCCCATCATTCCGGGACACCCTTCGGATATGATATAAATTTCGAAGTACTAAAGCATCCGGTACTTTGGATGGAGTTTGTTAGGCCCAATAGATCTATCTTTAGGATTCGCATCAATTAGGGTGTCTGTTCCCTAATTCTTAGATTACCAGACTTAATAAAAAGGGGCATATTCGATTTCGATAATTCAACCATAGAATGTAGTTTCACGTACTTGTGTCTATTTTGTAAATCATTTATAAAACCTGCATGTATTCTCATCCCAAAAATATTAGATTTTAAAAGTGGGACTATAACTCACTTTCACAGATTTTTACTTCGTCGGGAAGTAAGACTTGGCCACTGGTTGATTCACGAACCTATAACAATATATACATATATATCAAAGTATGTTCAAAATATATTTACAACACTTTTAATATATTTTGATGTTTTAAGTTTATTAAGTCAGCTGTCCTCGTTAGTAACCTACAACTAGTTGTCCACAGTTAGATGTATAGAAATAAATCGATAAATATTATCTTGAATCAATCCACGACCCAGTGTATACGTATCTCAGTATTGATCACAACTCAAACTATATATATTTTGGAATCAACCTCAACCCTGTATAGCTAACTCCAACATTCACATATAGAGTGTCTATGGTTGTTCCGAAATATATATAGATGTGTCGACATGAAAGGTCGAAACATTGTATACGTGTCTATGGTGTCTCAAGATTACATAATATACAATACAAGTTGATTAAGTTATGGTTGGAATAGATTTGCTACCAATTTTCACGTAGCTAAAATGAGAAAAATTATCCAATCTTGTTTTACCCATAACTTCTTCATTTTAAATCCGTTTTGAGTGAATCAAATTGCTATGGTTTCATATTTAACACTATTTTATGAATCTAAATAGAAAATGTATTGGTTTATAGTCGGAAAAATAAGTTACAAGTCGTTTTTGTAAAGGTAGTCATTTCAGTCGAAAGAACGACGTCTAGATGACCATTTTAGAAAACATACTTCCACTTTGAGTTTAACCATAATTTTTGGATATAGTTTCATGTTCATAATAAAAATCATTTTCTTAGAATAACAACTTTTAAATCAAAGTTTATCATAGTTTTTAATTAACTAACCCAAAACAGCCCGCGGTGTTACTACGACGGCGTAAATCCGGTTTTACGGTGTTTTTCGTGTTTCCAGGTTTTAAATCATTAAGTTATCATATCATATACATATAGAACATGTGTTTAGTTGATTTTAAAAGTCAAGTTAGAAGGATTAACTTTTGTTTGCGAACAAGTTTAGAATTAACTAAACTATGTTCTAGTGATTATAAGTTTAAACCTTCGAATAAGATAGTTTTATATGTATGAATCGAATGATGTTATGAACATCATTACTACCTTAAGTTCCTTGGATAAACCTACTGGAAAAGAGAAAAATGGATCTAGCTTCAACTGATCCTTGGATGACTCGAAGTTCTTGAAGCAGAATCATGACACGAAAACAAGTTCAAGTAAGATCATCACTTGAAATAAGATTGTTATAGTTATAGAAATTGAACCAAAGTTTGAATATGATTATTACCTTGTATTAGAATGATAACCTACTGTAAGAAACAAAGATTTCTTGAGGTTGGATGATCACCTTACAAGATTGGAAGTGAGCTAGCAAACTTGAAAGTATTCTTGATTTTATGTAACTAGAACTTGTAGAATTTATGAAGAACACTTAGAACTTGAAGATAGAACTTGAGAGAGATCAATTAGATGAAGAAAATTGAAGAATTAAAGTGTTTGTAGGTGTTTTTGGTCGTTGGTGTATGGATTAGATATAAAGGATATGTAATTTTGTTTTCATGTAAATAAGTCATGAATGATTACTCATATTTTTGTAATTTTATTAGATATTTCATGCTAGTTGCCAAATGATGGTTCCCACATGTGTTAGGTGACTCACATGGGCTGCTAAGAGCTGATCATTGGAGTGTATATACCAATAGTACATACATCTAAAAGCTGTGTATTGTACGAGTACGAATACGGGTGCATACGAGTAGAATTGTTGATGAAACTGAACGAGGATGTAATTGTAAGCATTTTTGTTAAGTAGAAATATTTTGATAAGTGTATTGAATCTTTAAAAAGTGTATAAATACATATTAAAACACTACATGTATGTACATTTTAACTGAGTCGTTAAGTCATCGTTAGTCGTTACATGTAAGTGTTGTTTTGAAACCTTTAGGTTAACGATCTTGTTAAATGTTGTTAACCCAATGTTTATAATATCAAATGAGATTTTAAATTATTATATTATCATGATATTATCATGTATGAATATCTCTTAATATGATATATATACATTAAATATCTTTACAACGATAATCGTTACATATATGTCTCGTTTAAAAATCATTAAGTTAGTAGTCTTGTTTTTACATATGTAGTTCATTGTTAATATACTTAATGATATGTTTAATTATCATAGTATCATGTTAACTATATATATATCCATATATATGTCATCATATAGTTTTTACAAGTTTTAACGTTCGTGAATCACCGGTCAATTTGGGTGGTCAATTGTCTATATGAAACATATTTCAATTAATCAAGTCTTAACAAGTTTGAATGCTTAACATGTTGGAAACATTTAATCATGTAAATATCAATCTCAATTAATATATATATAAACATGGAAAAGTTCGGGTCACTACAGTACCAACCCGTTAAATAAATTTCGTCCCGAAATTTTAAGCTGTTGAAGGTGTTGACGAATCTTCTGGAAATAGATGCGGGTATTTCTTCTTCATCTGATCTTCACGCTCCCAGGTGAACTCGGGTCCTCTACGAGCATTCCATCGAACCTTAACAATTGGTATCTTGTTTTGCTTAAGTCTTTTAACCTCACGATCCATTATTTCGACGGGTTCTTCGATGAATTGAAGTTTTTAGTTGATTTGGATTTCATCTAACAGAATAGTGAGATCTTCTTTAGCAAAACATTTCTTCAAATTCGAGACGTGGAAAGTGTTATGTACAGCCGCGAGTTGTTGAGGTAACTCAAGTCGGTAAGCTACTGGTCCGACACGATCAATAATCTTGAATGGTCCAATATACCTTGGATTTAATTTCCCTCGTTTACCAAATCGAACAACGCCTTTCCTAGGTGCAACTTTAAGCATGAACATCTCTCCAATTTCAAATTCTATATCTTTTCTTTTAAAGTCAGCGTAGCTCTTTTGTCGACTTTGGGCGGTTTTCAACCGTTGTTGAATTTGGATGATCTTCTCGGTAGTTTCTTGTATAATCTCTGGACCCGTAATCTGTCTATCCCCCACTTCACTCCAACAAATCGGAGACCTGCACTTTCTACCATAAAGTGCTTCAAACGTCGCCATCTCAATGCTTGAATGGTAGCTGTTGTTGTAGGAAAATTCAGCTAACGGTAGATGTCGATTCCAACTGTTTTCGAAATCAATAACACATGCTCGTAGCATATTTTCAAGCGTTTGTATCATCCTTTTGCTCTGCCCATCAGTTTGTGGATGATAGGCAGTACTCATGTCTAGACGAGTTCCTAATGCTTGCTGTAATGTCTGCCAGAATCTTGAAATAAATCTGCCATCCCTATCAGAGATAATAGAGATTGGTATTCCATGTCTGGAGACGACTTCCTTCAAATACAGTCGTACTAACTTCTCCATCTTGTCATCTTCTCTTATTGGCAGGAAGTGTGCTGATTTGGTGAGACGATCAACTATTACCCAAATAATATCAAAACCACTTGTAGTCCTTGGCAATTTAGTGATGAAATCCATGGTAATGTTTTCCCATTTCCATTCCCAGATTTCGGGTTGTTGAAGTAGACCTGATGGTTTCTGATGCTCAGCTTTGACCTTAGAACACGTCAAACATTCTCCTACGTATTTAGCAACATCGGCTTTCATACCCGGCCACCAAAAATGTTTCTTGAGATCCTTGTACATCTTCCCCGTTCCAGGATGTATTGAGTATCTGGTTTTATGAGCTTCTCTAAGTACCATTTCTCTCATATCTCCAAATTTTGGTACCCAAATCCTTTCAGCCCTATACCGGGTTCCGTCTTCCCGAATATTAAGATGCTTCTCCGATCCTTTGGGTGTTTCATCCTTTAAATTTCCCTCTTTTAAAACTCCTTGTTGCGCCTCCTTTATTTGAGTAGTAAGGTTATTATGAATCATTATATTCATAGATTTTACTCGAATGGGTTCTCTGTCCTTCCTGCTCAAGGCATCAGCTACCACATTTGCCTTCTCCGGGTGGTAACGAATCTCAAAGTCATAATCATTCAATAATTCAATCCACCTACGCTGCCTCATATTCAGTTGTTTCTGATTAAATATGTGTTGAAGACTTTTGTGGTCGGTATATATAATACTTTTGACCCCATATATGTGACAACCTGGAAATTTCCAACCAAATTTAAACTTTAATCTTTATATGTTTCCGACACAATAAGCAATATTTGTTAAGTTAAATTTCAAGAATTTTAAACTATGTTCATACATTCATTCAACCTCGACCAAGTTCCAACGATTCACGAACCATTAAACGAATATGATTATATATGTATATGTGTATATATATTATAACTTGAAACGTAAACGAAATATTAGATTAAATACTTTATATGATTGTATCTGTTTCAAAATGTTTATCAATGGAATTAGAAGATAAGATCAACTGATTGAATTATCAGATATATTAAATTATGATTACAAGTCTCTGTTGAAAGGCCCACGTTGATTTGACAAATCTTTCCATTTTAACAATATTCGGAAAATGGTAAAGTAATTTATAAATAAGAACAAATTGTCAATCATTGAGAACTAGACAAAGGATAGTGGAAGATTGAATCTCATAAAGACTCGATTGATCTATTTAGTTTCAAACGTACAAAAACGTTTTCAGTTTAAAAAGAACTTTATTATTAAAACGTATATAACTTTTATAAATATCTGGAACCACTTTTGACAACTCATTACTTAACTAGTATGATAAAGATAACGATATTTATATTTTATTTTATTAAATATATATAACGATTTAAATTAATATTATATATATTTATACGCGTATAATACGTACATAGTTTTATACTTTTACTATACTTAAACTTTACCTTTACTTTATTTTTACTTTACTTTAACTTTAATAATTCACTTTAATAATTCATACTTTAATAATTCACTTTAATAATTCATACTTTAATAATTCACTTTAATAATTCATACTTTAATAATTCACTTTAATAATTCATACTTTAATAATTCAAAAATCTATTATAAATAGAATTTAATAGGTTTCATTATTTCATAGAAACTTGAAAATATTTTTCTCTAAACTCTCTCAATCGATTTACATATATATATTTACTCCGTATTATTTCAAGATATTATTAGTATACATAAAATATTACGACGGAGTGTTGTCCGAGTGATTTCGAAATTGTTTTTTGAGTAGGATAGGATTAAGGAAATTATGGGTTATAGCTATGGAGGTGATTGAGTATGGTTCATGGGTATGCTCGTGAGGTCAATATAGTGTTTATCATTTCCGTTGCGTCTACGTACCTTTCCTGCAATATTGAATCTCAATATTGATACGTGAGTACTCATAATTTAACTTTTACATACTAATAGTGTATCCCTGACTAGTGCTCGAGTATTTAGGATTATGCATACTTGTACTTTTGATATTGCCCTTAGACAGGTTAGGTTGAATCTTGAATTAGTTACACTTGCGGTTGAGATAAGGTATAAGATATGCATGTCCTTGGAAAGCTAGCGAAAAATTAAGAACTTTTCCTTTAGATATCGAATGGTTTCGATGAACGGATTAGAAGTTATAATCAATTGAATTTTCGATATTTTTATTAAAAATGATTATTATTATCGTCGTTTTTATCGTCGTTCTAGTTTTATCTTATTATTATCATTATTATTATCTTTATCAATAAAAGGGATTTATCATTAAAAATTGTTTTTTTTATTACTATCGTTATTATCGTTAAAGTTATAATTAGTATTATTATTATTATTATCCAATTATCATTATTATTATTATTATTATTAGTATTATTATTATTATTATCATTATTAATATATATATATATATATATATATATATCATTATTTAAAAATGGTTATTGTTATTGTTATTATTATTATTACTATATTATCATTAAGATAATTATTAGTATTATCGTTAATAATATTATAGTAACTATCATTATTAATATTAGTGTAATTAAAACAAATAATTGTAACACCTAAATATTTTGATTATTATTATTATCATTATTATGAACACGATATAAAAGACGATTAAAAGCTATTAAACGAAACGATTAGGAAATAATGAGTAAGAGTATCATGATGAAATTAAAATATTATAAGATATTAATTTAGATAAAATTATCGTTCTTATTATTTTTATCATTACTATTATTATTAAAAGTATCGTTAGTATTAAAACTATCATTTTAACAAAAATTATCATTTTAATAGAAATGTCATTGTTACTATAAAATATCATTATTATTATTATTTTAAATAGAATTATTATTTTAAAGATAATATTAAAAATTATCGTAAATATTAAAGTTATCATAATTAGAATTATCGTTTTATCATAATGTCATCTTAGTAATTATAAATATTGATATTTTTATAATAATAATTATTATTACATAATAATACAACTTTTACTTACTATCATTATAGATATTATTTTATAAAATAAATATGTGATACTAACATATTTTACTACGTGTAATAACTTACTTTAATAATACCTATCATATTATCTTTATGATATTAAATGAACCCTATAAATTTTATTACTTAATATATATAAAAGTATATTTGATTATATAAATTTAATATAAAATTTTATTTATTAATAAATAAATTATATTATTTACTCTAATAAATCTTTTTAAAATATTTAAAAATATAAAACGACGATATTTAAACTATATATTAATCATGTATAGATTTTTAGAAATTATTTTGAGTCAAATTTACTTTTGTTGACTTTTGCATATTAGTCTCGAGCATTAGGATTGTGGTACACTATGCCTTGACCTAATTTGTTAAACAAATATTGACCAACATATAAATATATATAAATAATTTAGGTTCGTGAAACCAAGGCCAACCTTGCACTTGTTCAATGACGTTATATGTATTTTTACTACGAAATACAGTATGGTGAGTTTCATTTGCCTTTTTACCCTTTATATTTTTGGACTGAGAATACATGCGCAACTTTTATAAATGTTTTACGAAATAGACACAAGTACGTAAAACTACATTCTATGGTTGAATTATCGAAATCGAATATGCCCCTTTTTATTAAGTCTGGTAATCTAAGAATTAGGGAACAGACACCCTAATTGACGTGAATCCTAAAGATAGATCTATTGGGCCTAACAAACCCCATCCAAAGTACCGGATGCTTTAGTACTTCGAAATTTATATCATGTCCGAAGGAGGATCCCGGAATGATAGGGGATATTCTTATATGTATCTAGTTAATGTCGGTTACCAGGTGTTCACCATATGAATGATTATTTTTGTCTCTATGCATGGGACGTATATTTATGAGAACTGAAAATGAAATTCTTGTGGTCTATTAAAATGATGGAAATAAATGATTATGATAAACTAATGAACTCACCAACCTTTTGGTTGACACTTTAAAGCATGTTTATTCTCAGGTGTTAAAGAAATCTTCCGCTGTGCATTTGCTCATTTTAAAAATATTACTTGGAGTCTTTCATAGCATATTTTGAAGAACATTGCATTCGAGTCATTGAGTTCATCAAAGATTATTATTAAATCAATTTATAGTTGGATAGTGGATATTATGAAATGGTATGCATGCCTGTCAATTTTCGATGTAAAGAAAGTTTGTCTTTTAAAAACGAATGCAATGTTTGTAAAATGTATCATATAGAGGTCAAATACCTCGCAATGTAATCAACTATTGTGAATCATTTATAATGTATATGAACGGGTCCTTTCAGTTGGTATCAGAGCGGTGGTCTTAGCGAACCAGGTCTGCATTAGTGTGTCTAACTGATAAGTCGATAGGATGCATTAGTGAGTCTGGACTTCGAGCGTATCTGCATGTCAAAAGTTTTGCTTATCATTTTGTGTCAAAAATTAACTACTTATCATCCTCAGAAAATTACCTGCTTATCATTTTTAGTCTAAGACACGTCTTGCTGTATTGATTGCATGAATAGTGTATAGACAAAAATTCATATCTTAGCATATCTGCTAAATCATATCTTATCGTATCTGTTACTTTAAACTTTGCCTGACATATCCCGCAAAGTCCTCCGTAATCTACGAAATCTTTTGATCTATATATATATATATATATATATATATATATATATATATATATATATATATATATATATTCTATGTAATTAGAATACCATCCGTTAGCCAAAATCATTTCATATCGAAAAGGAAAAAAATCCTTTATCCAATCGTACGAAATGGAATTCGTCATCAGTTCAAGTCACTCAGATTCCGAAATAGAATCCCATTCAAGCTCCGAAAGCAGTGTTACCGGAATAGATCAACCAATCAGTCATCACCTATTCTGGATGAATTGGGGATGGGTTCGTAGCCTCCTCAATCATTGGAGACAAGAAGAAGGTGATCCCTTCCATCCACCACATTGCCCTCTTGATGAAGAACCTGAAGCACTTACCGGCGAACCTGTCCGAAACACCATTTTCTCGCTCATTTCCAGAGTATCTCGTCACGATTATATATTACATCAAATTTTAGATTTTATTTATCCGCTCGTCCGAACCGACAATCACCCCGGTGTAATAGAAGAAGTCAACGAGCTTCGCGCTCGGGCAGTGGCTTTGGAGAATATGGTGTAGAGATTACAAACACCAGCAGCAGCATCAGCAGCATAACCAGTACCACCATCATCAACACCAACAGTACCATTACCACCTCCAACTACAACCGCATCGTAAACCTCAACTTCACAATCTGTCCCACGAGCATCAACGTCATACGCACCATAGATACCAAGGAGTACCAACAACAATAACTGACGAAGTATTAATTCATAACTTCATTGGAGAAACATTCCGCGGCGATTATGTAATCTCTAACGTCTTAGAGATTATCTAATCTAGCCCTAACCATAAATCAGTTAAGCGAACCAAAATGATGGAAGGAAGAGTAGAAACCCTGACAAAAATGGTGTGTGATTAACAAGCTAAACTTGCTTTACCAACAACATCAATAGTACCATCAGCGTTACCAGCATCGTCAGTACAGTCAACATCCGAATCAACAACACCGATAACATCACAAACTCCGTCAGTTCAAGAATCACTGTGGACATCATTACGAATCAATAACATTTATATTGTATCAACGAGTTATGAAGAATTAACTCATTTCCTCTGAAGAAATTATATGTATATTATATATATATATATATATATATATATATATATATATATATATATATATATATATATATATATATATATATATATATATATATATATATATATATATATTGAAATAAATCTTTCAGTGCTAAGCTATTGTGCGTGAATCTTAACTACTCGGTTAATTCATATTACAAATATGCAATAATGTACGTCCTTCGGCCGCAACTTAACCAGCGTTAACTACAATCTCTGCCGCAATTCAACAAATTCCAATTCATAATAAATCAAGTATATATTTGATTTTACACTTTCATCATCAATGTACCCGAAACTTTTCAGATAACATCATTCGTACTTTGCGAAATTCACAAGAATTCCACGAACCGAACACCATACATCAACAAATAACGAAGTATTGATTCATAATTTTAATGTCATTAAAGAAATACTGCGTAAAAGTTATGTACTTTTTAAAGCCTTTAGGGATTATTCAATTCTAGTTTCAACCGTAAATTAAATGAGTTTAATTTAACATTAACTCATTAAATCTATGTTACATCTGAAGAAAATATACATATATATATTTTCATAAAGACTGTAATAAAATTCTTTTGTACAAAATATTAATTGTGAAATTTTTTTTTAACGGGTAGGTAATACCCGAGAGATATATAAATTCACAATTAATATGTTACATTCTTCGAATCTGATTCAGCAAATCATCCATTATACTCCCTACTTTCACAACAATATACATTCTTTTATAGAAATCAAAACAACCATACTCATTCAAAATTTAATTACATATTCTGATTTTGAAATCTCAAAATTTAACTTGAGATATGACCAAAATCATCACTCTTAGATCCTTACATCTTTCACAAGCTATATTTTGACTTCAAAACTGTGTTAGAACATCAAATGTATGTTAACGATTACAATCTGTGTTCAAACCCTTCGAAAATTTCTGAAGACACTTCGAATGATGAGCAATCGAGATGATGATCCAACCACATGTTACCCACAGTTATGTACCCGAAAAACTCTTGAAACCAAAGTAAAAGTTTAAACAACGTATCCGCGTCAGATTCTTTGGCATTTATTAGCAAAAATAACTTTGCGACTCCTATTCAAAGTAGCCAGTTTTGTCACAGCTCCAGCAAGTCAACTTCGACTTTTCAGTCAGACTAACCTTATTATAACCTTGAGATATACACCATCGTTACCAAGGAACCTTTTACATTCTACCATATTATTAGCAGATGTACCAATAACTTCATTACCCTTTGACTTTAGCCTCTCCAAAAAGTCATCATAATTATTCATTGAAACCCCATCATTTACTCATTCGCATCTTGTAATGAGAATTGCCATAGGAATCATTGGGAATTAGCAATCAGTATTTTGAAATCTTGCAGCATGTCTGCGCCAACAGTTATATGTGTATATATAACGTCTATCTTCTGGACTTAATTTGAATGTGAAGTTTCTGAAAAACACTCCGAACTACGAATTGGTTCTCCGAAAATGGAAAAAATGCAGATGAAGCAGCAAAAACTATAAACGACTTTAAATGGTAAAAGCTGGATGATAATGATGAAGTGTGCTGGCAAAGCGCAGAAAAAGAGAAGTTTTGGAATTGGAAAACGGATTGACCAAAGTAGGAAGGAGGCTGTGGACAAATTACAAAGACTGAACCTGACTTTAAAGGATCCAAATGATTCAGTACCTGCTGAAGTCATTAACGAATACCTTGCTCCTGACTCTAAACCCCTGCGGACAATATTCTTCATCATCCTCTGATATTAGAAATTCTAAAATATCATCATATCTTTCATTATAAATATCCTCCATATTTCTGAAGATATTTTCTTAATTTTTCTTATTTGAAATCATTTACCTCTTCGCGCTATCTGTATTACATCATAAAAGAAACTATTTTAGTTTCTAAATTCTAAAAGATTCAAGTTTAAAATAGGAATATTTTGAAGTAGTGTTGAGAACTGAAGCATGAATTAGTATAATATAATGACACTTGATCAATGTGATTATATTACAGTAAGTCATGCTGAGTTTCTAAATGGAACGTGATGATTCACAGATCATAACATCATCATGTGCCATGTTATACGACTCTTGTATTCTATTTAACCTCTAAAATATCAAGAAAATATTTCTTGATGATTCGGCCTTTTCCAAGGTATTCTAGTAATTTGACAAGTCAAGATCGTGCCATCACAATTTCCTTCCTAGAACATTAACAATGTTCATTCCGAAATTCATATCTGTGAATTCTGGACCATTACAAGCGGTGCTTAATCGCAAGAAGAAGAAACGAAAGGACAAAACTCCGAAATAGAAATTGGGGTATAAATTGCAGCAAATAAAAGAGAGCATTAACTGTGAATGATAATGATTATAGAAGACAGAAGCAGAGACTTTGAAATATAAGGGAACATATAAAGCTCAACGACAAACCAGAAATTATAAACCATATATCGATGCATATAGCAATATAAAGACACGGGAGAACTAGAAACACTATAAACCCAAGAGTATAGTAGAAGTAAATAGATTCTTCCGGCGGTAGATGAAAAAGAAGAATGACCGATATGAAAGTTAAAAGTATATCGAGAATCAGAGCTGGATGGAGCATATTGATGAATACTTTAAAATATGAGTTGAGGGGGAAAGAATAGAAGGTGATGAAATATGACTAGGAACTTAGAAATCAACAGATTTAACTCACACAATGGCAGAATAAGTGAATCAAACCCTCTAGTGAATAGGTTAAGTTTTTTTTTTGATTAATTTAGTCAAACCACAACTAAATCAAGTGTGATTAGATCAACACGTAGAGCTATTATTCACCACATGGGTGATTTGGACTGAGAGAGAATCGGAGGAGCTCACTAGATCTGAGTGTGTGTAACAAATAACAGGCTTAACCTAAAATGAAGAACATAAGACTTTATATACCCCTGTTGTTGACTCACCCATACGATTCATTCATCACACGTATGAGTTGGCTTCATCAGCCGTACGGGTGATCACTCACTCGTGTCTTCTCATTTAGGTTGTAATTGTGACTTAGCTCAGCATCAACCGTGCGTATGAGCCTGTCAGCAGTACTAGTGAGGCTTCACTCGTACGTCTGACTAAGTCTAACATAGTCAAACATCTAAATCTCGTTCCTGCAGTTCCTGTAACCACATACAAACACAGGATAATAATGAGCAATCATGGTGGCCTGTAAACTGTTGTACCTGCAATGGATGTGGGTAGATGTCTAGGGACTTGCATAAAATGCATCAACAGAAGGTGTGAGTTGTAAGGAAACGAAGGAGGTGAATTTATAAGAAAATCTCCGACAGAATAATTAAAATGGACGATCGCATTTAAAGCGGATCCTAATTTCCTTGATTACCGGAGAGTCAAATCTTATTAAGAAGATTTTCTTCAAATCCCTTGAAATCTGGGAATCAATCATATCTACGTCAAATGATAAGATGAATCTACACTTACTCATTTCACTCTTCTATGTTAGCTTCATTCGTACTCTTCATATAAATGGATTGTTTATCCAAATTATTCGCTGATGATAAAACTCTAATTTTCAGCCCGTATGTATCATGAAAACATACTTATTATCATTCACGACCTTTCCACTTAAATTTCGGGACGAAATTTCTTTAACGGGTAGGTACTGTGACAACCCGAAAATTTCCAACCAAATTTAAACTTTAATCTTTATATGTTTCCGACACAATAAGCAATATTTGTTAAGTTAAATTTCAAGAATTTTAAACTATGTTCATACATTCATTCAATCTCGACCAAGTTCCAACGATTCACGAACCATTAAACGAATATGATTATATATGTATATGTGTATATATATTATAACTTGAAACGTAAACGAAATATTAGATTAAATACTTTATATGATTGTATCTGTTTCAAAATGTTTATCAATGGAATTAGAAGATAAGATCAACTGATTGAATTATCAGATATATTAAATTATGATTACAAGTCTCTGTTGAAAGGCCCACGTTGATTTGAGAAATCTGTCCATTTTAACAATATTCGGAAAATGGTAAAGTAATTTATAAATAAGAACAAATTGTCAATCATTGAGAACTAGACAAAGGATAGTGGAAGATTGAATCTCATAAAGACTCGATTGATCTATTTAGTTTCAAACGTACAAAAACGTTTTCAGTTTAAAAAGAACTTTATTATTAAAACGTATATAACTTTTATAAATATCTAGAACCACTTTTGACAACTCATTACTTAACTAGTATGATAAAGATAACGATATTTATATTTTATTTTATTAAATATATATAACGATTTAAATTAATATTATATATATTTATACGCGTATAATACGTACATAGTTTTATACTTTTACTATACTTAAACTTTACCTTTACTTTATTTTTACTTTACTTTAACTTTAATAATTCACTTTTATAATTCATACTTTAATAATTCACTTTAATAATTCATACTTTAATAATTCACTTTAATAATTCATACTTTAATAATTCACTTTAATAATTCATACTTTAATAATTCATTTTAATAATTCAAAAATCTATTATAAATAGAATTCAATAGGTTTCATTATTTCATAGAAACTTGAAAATATTTTTCTCTAAACTCTCTCAATCGATTTACATATATATATTTACTCCGTATTATTTCAAGATATTATTAGTATACATAAAATATTACGACGGAGTGTTGTCCGAGTGATTTCGAAATTGTTTTTCAAGTAGGATAGGATTAAGGAAATTATGGGTTATAGCTATGGAGGTGATTGAGTATGGTTCATGGGTATGCTCGTGAGGTCAATATAGTGTTTATCATTTCCGTTGCGTCTACGTACCTTTCCTGCAATATTGAATCTCAATATTGATACGTGAGTACTCATAATTTAACTTTTACATACTAATAGTGTATCCCTGACTAGTGCTCGAGTATTTAGGATTATGCATGCTTGTACTTTTGATATTGCCCTTAGATAGGTTAGGTTGAATCTTGAATTAGTTACACTTGCGGTTGAGATAAGGTATAAGATATGCATGTCCTTGGAAAGCTAGCGAAAAATTAAGAACTTTTCCTTTAGATATCGAATGGTTTCGATGAACGGATTAGAAGTTATAATCAATTGAATTTTCGATATTTTTATTAAAAATGATTATTATTATCGTCGTTTTTATCGTCGTTCTAGTTTTATCTTATTATTATCATTATTATTATCTTTATCAATAAAAGGGATTTATCATTAAAAATTGTTTTTTTTATTACTATCGTTATTATCGTTAAAGTTATAATTAGTATTATTATTATTATTATCCAATTATCATTATTATTATTATTATTATTATTATTATTATTATTATTATTATTAGTATTATTATTATTATTATCATTATTAATATATATATATATATATATATATATATATATATATCATTATTTAAAAATGGTTATTGTTATTGTTATTATTATTATTACTATATTATCATTAAGATAATTATTAGTATTATCGTTAATAATATTATAGTAACTATCATTATTAATATTAGTGTAATTAAAACAAATAATTGTAACACCTAAATATTTTGATTATTATTATTATCATTATTATGAACACGATATAAAAGACGATTAAAAGCTATTAAACGAAACGATTAGGAAATAATGAGTAAGAGTATCATGATGAAATTAAAATATTATAAGATATTAATTTAGATAAAATTATCGTTCTTATTATTTTTATCATTACTATTATTATTAAAAGTATCGTTAGTATTAAAACTATCATTTTAACAAAAATTATCATTTTAATAGAAATGTCATTGTTACTATAAAATATCATTATTATTATTATTTTAAATAGAATTATTATTTTAAAGATAATATTAAAAATTATCGTAAATATTAAAGTTATCATAATTAGAATTATCGTTTTATCATAATGTCATCTTAGTAATTATAAATATTGATATTTTTATAATAATAATTATTATTACAAAATAATACAACTTTTACTTACTATCATTATAGATATTATTTTATAAAATAAATATGTGATACAAACATATTTTACTACGTGTAATAACTTACTTTAATAATACCTATCATATTATGTTTATGATATTAAATGAACCCTATAAATTTTATTACTTAATATATATAAAAGTATATTTGATTATATAAATTTAATATAAAATTTTATTTATTAATAAATAAATTATATTATTTACTCTAATAAATCTTTTTAAAATATTTAAAAATATAAAACGACGATATTTAAACTATATATTAATCATGTATAGATTTTTAGAAATTATTTTGAGTCAAATTTACTTTTGTTGACTTTTGCATATTAGTCTCGAGCATTAGGATTGTGGTACACTATGACTTGACCTAATTTGTTAGACAAATATTGACCAACATATAAATATATATAATTAATTTAGGTTCGTGAATCCAAGGCCAACCTTGCACTTATTCAATGACGTTAAATGTATTTTTACTACGAAATACAGTATGGTGAGTTTCATTTGCCTTTTTACCCTTTATATTTTTGGGCTGAGAATACATGCGCAACTTTTATAAATGTTTTACGAAATAGACACAAGTACGTGAAATTACATTCTATGGTTGAATTATCGAAATCGAATATGCCCCTTTTTATTAAGTCTGGTAATCTAAGAATTAGGGAACAGACACCCAAATTGACGCGAATCCTAAAGATAGATCTATTGGGCCTAACAAACCCCATCCAAAGTACCGGATGCTTTAGTACTTCGAAATTTATATCATGTCCGAAGGAGGATCCCGGAATGATAGGGGATATTCTTATATGTATCTAGTTAATGTCGGTTACCAGGTGTTCACCATATGAATGATTATTTTTGTCTCTATGCATGGGACGTATATTTATGAGAACTGAAAATGAAATTCTTGTGGTCTATTAAAATGATGGAAATAAATGATTATGATAAACTAATGAACTCACCAACCTTTTGATTGACACTTTAAAGCATGTTTATTCTCAGGTGTTAAAGAAATCTTTCGCTGTGCATTTGCTCATTTTAAAAATATTACTTGGAGTCTTTCATAGCATATTTTGAAGAACGTTGCATTCGAGTCATTGAGTTCATCAAAGATTATTATTAAATCAATTTATAGTTGGATAGTGGATATTATGAAATGGTATGCATGCCTGTCAATTTTCGATGTAAAGAAAGTTTGTCTTTTAAAAACGAATGCAATGTTTGTAAAATGTATCATATAGAGGTCAAATACCTCGCAATGTAATCAACTATTGTGAATCGTTTATAATGTATATGAACGGGACCTTTCAGTTGGTATCAGAGCGGTGGTCTTAGCGAACCAGGTCTGCATTAGTGTGTCTAACTGATAAGTCGATAGGATGCATTAGTGAGTCTGGACTTCGACCGTATCTGCATGTCAAAAGTTTTGCTTATCATTTTGTGTCGAAAATTAACTACTTATCATCCTCAGAAAATTACCTGCTTATCATTTTTAGTCTAAGACACGTCTTGCTGTATTGATTGCATGAATAGTGTATAGACAAAAATTCATATCTTAGCATATCTGCTAAATCATATCTTATCGTATCTGTTACTTTAAACTTTGCCTGACATATCCCGCAAAGTCCTCCGTAATCTACGAAATCTTTTGATCTATGTATATATATATATATATATATATATATATATATATATATATATATATATATATATATATATATATATATATATATATATATATATATATATATATATATATATTCTATGTAATTAGAATACCATCCGTTAGCCAAAATCATTTCATATCGAAAAAAAAAAATCCTTTATCCAATCGTACGAAATGGAATTCGTCATCAGTTCAAGTCACTCAGATTCCGAAATGGAATCCCATTAAAGCTCCGAAAGCAGTGTGACCAGAATAGATCAACCAATCAGTCATCACCTATTCTGGATGAATTGGGGATGGGTTCGTAGCCTCCTCAATCATTGGAGACAAGAAGAAGGTGATCCCTTCCATCCACCACATTGCCCTCTTGATGAAGAACCTGAAGCACTTACCGGCGAACCTGTCCGAAACACCATTTTCTCGCTCATTTCCAGAGTATCTCGTCACGATTATATATTACATCAAATTTTAGATTTTATTTATCCGCTCGTCCGAACCGACAATCACCCCGGTGTAATAGAAGAAGTCAACGAGCTTCGCGCTCGGGTAGTGGCTTTGGAGAATATGGTGTAGAGATTACAAACACCAGCAGCAGCATCAGCAGTATAACCAGTACCACCATCATCAACACCAACAGTACCATTACCACCTCCAACTACAACCGCGTCGTAAACCTCAACTTCACAATCTGTCCCACGAGCATCAACGTCATACGCACCATAGATACCAAGGAGTACCAACAACAATAACTGACGAAGTATTAATTCATAACTTCATTGGAGAAACATTCCGCGGCGATTATGTAATCTCTAAAGTCTTAGAGATTATCTAATCTAGACCTAACCATAAATCAGTTAAGCTTTTTCTTCAATAACTGAAACGCTTTCTCTTGTTCATCATTCCATTCAAATTTCTTTCCTTTATGCATTAATGCAGTCAAGGGTTTTGCTATTCTGGAAAAGTCTTGGATGAACCTTCTGTAGTAACCAGCTAGTCCTAAAAACTGGCGTATGTGTTTCGGAGTTTTCGGGGTTTCCCACTTTTCAACAGTTTCTATCTTTGCCGGATCCACCTTAATACCTTCTTTGTTCACTATGTGACCGAGGAATTGAACTTCTTCCAACCAAAATGCATACTTTGAAAACTTAGCGTACAATTCTTCCTTCCTCAATACTTCTAACACCTTTCTCAAATGTTCACCGTGTTCTTGGTCATTCTTTGAGTAAATAAGTATGTCATCAATGAAAACAATGAAAAACTTGTCAATTTATGGTCCATACACTCGGTTCATAAGGTCCATGAACACAGCTGGTGCATTAGTTAAACCAAACGGCATGACCATAAACTCGTAATGACCGTAACGTGTTCTAAAAGCAGTCTTTGGAATATCATCTTCTTTCACCCGCATTTGATGATACCCAGAACGTAAGTCAATCTTTGAATAAACAGACGAGCCTTGTAGTTGATCAAATAAGTCGTCGATTCTCGGTAGTGGGTAGCGGTTCTTGATGGTAAGTTTGTTCAACTCTCGGTAGTCGATACACAACCTGAATGTACCATCTTTCTTCTTGACAAACAAAACAGGAGCTCCCTACGGTGATGTGCTTGGTCGAATGAAACCACGCTCTAAAAGTTCTTGTAATTGGCTTTGCAGTTCTTTCATCTCGCTGGGTGCGAGTCTGTAAGGAGCACGAGCTATTGGTGCAGCTCCTGGTACAAGATCTATTTGAAATTCAACGGATCGATGTGGGGGTAATCCCGGTAATTCTTTCGGAAATACATCGGGAAATTCTTTTGCAATGGGAACATCATTGATGCTCTTTTCTTCAGTTTGTACTTTCTCGACGTGTACTAGAACAGCATAGCAACCTTTTCTTATTAGTTTTTGTGCCTTCAAATTACTAATAAGATGTAGCTTCGTGTTGCCCTTTTCTCCGTACACCATTAAGGGTTTTCCTTTTTCTCGTATAATGCGAATTGCATTTTTGTAACAAACGATCTCTGCTTTCACTTCTTTCAACCAGTCCATACCGATTATCACATCAAAACTCCCTAACTCTACTGGTATCAAATCAATCTTAAATGTTTCGCTAACCAGTTTAATTTCTCGATTCCGACATATATTATCTGCTGAAATTAATTTACCATTTGCTAATTCGAGTAAAAATTTACTATCCAAAGGCGTCAATGGACAACTTAATTTAGCACAAAAATCTCTACTCATATAGCTTCTATCCGCACCCGAATCAAATAAAACGTAAGCAGATTTATTGTTAATAAGAAACGTACCCGTAACAAGCTCCGGGTCTTCCTGTGCCTCTTCCGCATTAATATTGAAAACTCTTCCGCGGTCTTGTCCATTCGTGTTCTCCTGGTTCGGGCAATTTCTAATAATGTGGCCCGGTTTTCCACATTTATAACAAACTACATTGGCATGACTTGCTCTGACACTACTTGCTCCGCCATTACTCATTCCGACACCATTTGTTCCTTTCGTTCTATTAACCCCTGGTCCGTAGACCTCACACTTCGCCGCGCTATGACCATTTCTTTTACACTTGTTGCAAAATTTGGTGCAGAACCCTGAGTGATACTTTTCACACCTTTGGCATAGCTGCTTCTGATTATTGTTGTTGTTGCGGTTATTATTGTTGTTGGGATGATTGTTGTAGTTGCTGTTATTGTTGTTGTTGTTGGGCCGTTTGTTGTAGTTGCGATTGATGTTGCGATTGTTGGGATAATTGTTGCGATTATTGTTGTAATTGCTGTTGTTGTTGTATTGGTGATTCTTATCACCGTTTTCCTCCCACTTTCTTTTGACTTGCTTCACATTGGCCTCTTCAGCAGTCTGTTCTTTAATTCTTTCTTCAATCTGGTTCACTAGTTTGTGAGCCATTCTACATGCCTGTTGTATGGAGGCGGGCTCGTGTGAACTTATATCTTCTTGGATTCTTTCCGGTAATCCTTTCACAAACGTGTCGATCTTCTCTTTCTCATCTTCGAATGCTCCCGGACACAATAGGCACAATTCTGTGAATCGTCTTTCGTACGTGGTAATATCAAATCCTTGGGTTCGTAACCCTCTAAGTTCTGTCTTGAGCTTATTGACCTCGGTTCTGGGACGGTACTTCTCGTTCATCAAGTGCTTGAATGCTGACCACGGTAGTGCGTACGCATCGTCTTGTCCCACTTGCTCTAGATAAGTATTCCACCATGTTAACGCAGAACCTGTGAAGGTATGCATAGCGTACTTCACTTTGTCCTCTTCAGTACACTTACTTATGGCAAACACCGATTCGACCTTCTCGGTCCACCGTTTCAATCCGATCGGTCCTTCAGTTCCATTAAATTCCAAAGGTTTGCAGGCAGTGAATTCTTTGTAGGTGCATCCTACACGATTTCCTGTGCTGCTAGATCCAAGGTTATTGTTGGTATGTAGCGCAGCCTGTACTACGGCTATGTTTGAAGCTAGAAAAGTACGGAATTCCTCTTCATTCATATTCACGGTGTGTCGAGTAGTCGGTGCCATTTCCTTCAAAATAGTCAAATGGAACAAGTTAATCATACAGAATATTAAGATTAGTTAATAGTATTTCGTAGCATAATATGAACTCATTTATAAAAGCTTTTTCTTCATATTAGCGTTTTATAAGTTTAAATTCGGGTAGTACCTACCCGTTAAGTTCATACTTAGTAGCTAATATACAATTCAACTACTACAATTCTATATAAAAAACTGATTATAATAATATTTCGCGTTCAAACTTTTACACAATATTTTACAAACTTACAATACCGCTTATTTTACATATAGCATGAAATATAGCACACAATAAATTTGATACAAGATGGTTGTGAAGATAATTCTAGCTAGTACACAAGTTGTTCATCAAAGGCAATAAAGACACGTAATTCATACGTCCAGAAACAAGTCATGCATTCTGGTTTTACTAGGATTACTTCCCATCCTTGGTCTTGTGGAACATAACCGTTATGGCCATTGATAAGACAGCGTGTTGTAACATCGTCAAAGGGACGAGGGTTACGTAATGTCCAACAGTCCCGTAACAATCTAAAAACCTCATTTCTTACCCCAATTACCGACTCCGTCACTTGTGGGAACGTTTTGTTTAATAGTTGTAGCCCGATGTTCTTGTTCTCACTTTGGTGAGAAGCGAACATTACTAATCTGTAAGCATAACATGCTTCTCTATGTGCATTTTAGCCGCTTTTTCTAAATCACGAAGTCCAATATTCGGATATATTGAGTCAAAATAATTTCTTAACCCATTGCGTAAAATAGCATTTGGGTTCCCCGCAATATATGCATCAAAGTAAACACATCTTAACTTATGGATTTCCCAATGTGATATCCCCCATCTTTCGAACGAAAGCCTTTTATAAACCAAGGCATTCTTGGAACGTTCTTCGAATGTCTTACAAACTGATCTCGCCTTAAATAGTTGTGCCGAGGAATTCTGACCGACTCTAGACAAGATTTCATCAATCATGTCTCCGGGTAGGTCTCTTAAAATATTTGGTTGTCTATCCATTTTGTGTTTTTATACTGTAAAATAGACAAGAGTTAGATTCATAAAAAAAATACTTATTAATACAAGCAATTTTTACATATATCATAAAGCATAAGCACACTATGTTACATATATTACACCACACGAATACAACTATCTTATTCTGACTCGCTTGTTTCTTCTTCTTCGGTTTTGGTTCGTTTTGCCAAGTTTCTAGGGATATATGATGTTCCCCTAATACGAGCCGTCGTTTTCCACATTGGTTTAGAAAAACCTGGTGGTTTAGAGGTTCTCGGGTCATTGTTACAACTTAAGGACTTCGGGGGTTGACGATACATATAAAGTTCATCGGGGTTGGAATTAGATTTCTCTATTTTTATGCCCTTTCCCTTATTATTTTCTTTTGCCTTTTTAAATTCAGTTGGGGTAATTTCTATAACATCATCGGAATTCTCGTCGGAATCCGATTCATCGGAGAATTGGTAATCCTCCCAATATTTTGCTTCCTTGGCGGAAACACCATTGACCATAATTAACCTTGGTCGGTTGGTTGAGGATTTTCTTTTACTTAACCGTTTTATTATTTCCCCCACCGGTTCTATTTCTTCATCCGGTTCCGATTCTTCTTCCGGTTCCGATTCTTCTTCTGGTTCCGACTCTTCTTCCGGTTCCTCTTCGGGAACTTGTGAATCAGTCCACGAATCATTCCAATTTACATTTGACTCTTCATTATTATTAGGTGAGTCAATGGGACTTGTTCTAGAGGTAGACATCTATCACATAATATCAAACGAGTTAAGAGATTAATATATCACATAATATTCACATGTTAAAAATATATAGTTTCCAACAAAATTTGTTAAGCAATCATTTTTCAAGTAAACACGGTCGAAGTCCAGACTCACTAATGCATCCTAACAAACTCGATAAGACACACTAATGCAAAATTCTGGTTCTCTAAGACCAACGCTCGGATACCAACTGAAATATCCCGTTCTTATTGATTAAAAACGTTCCATATTAATTGATTTCGTTGCGAGGTTTTGACCTCTATATGAGACGTTTTTCAAAGACTGCATTCATTTTATAACAAACCATAACATTTATTTCATCAATAAAAAGCTTTACATAGATTATCAAATAATGATAATCTAAAATATCCTGTTTACACACGACCATTACATAATGGTTTACAATACAAATATGTTACAACAAAATAAGTTTCTTGAATGCAGTTTTTACACAATATCATACAAGCATGGACTCTAAATCTCGTCCTTATTTAAGTATACAACAGCAGAAGCTCTTAATAATCACCTGAGAATAAACATGCTTAAAACGTCAACAAAAATGTTGGTGAGTTATAGGTTTAACCTATATATATCAAATCATAATAATAGACCACAAGATTTCATATTTCAATACACATCCCATACATAGAGATAAAAGTCATTCATATGGTGAACACCTGGTAACCGACATTAACAAGATGCGTATATAAGAATATCCCCATCATTCTGGGACACCCTTCGGATATGATATAAATTTCGAAGTACTAAAGCATCCGGTACTTTGGATGGGGTTTGTTAGGCCCAATAGATCTATCTTTAGGATTCGCGTCAATTAGGGTGTATGTTCCCTATTTCTTAGATTACCAGACTTAATAAAAAGGGGCATATTCGATTTCGATAATTCAACCATAGAATGTAGTTTCACGTACTTGTGTCTATTTTGTAAATCATTTATAAAACCTGCATGTATTCTCATCCCAAAAATATTAGATTTTAAAAGTGGGACTATAACTCACTTTCACAGATTTTTACTTCGTCGGGAAGTAAGACTTGGCCACTGGTTGATTCACGAACCTATAACAATATATACATATATATCAAAGTATGTTCAAAATATATTTACAACACTTTTAATATATTTTGATGTTTTAAGTTTATTAAGTCAGCTGTCCTCGTTAGTAACCTACAACTAGTTGTCCACAGTTAGATGTACAGAAATAAATCAATAAATATTATCTTGAATCAATCCACGACCCAGTGTATACGTATCTCAGTATTGATCACAACTCAAACTATATATATTTTGGAATCAACCTCAACCTTGTATAGCTAACTCCAACATTCACATATAGAGTGTCTATGGTTGTTCCGAAATATATATAGATGTGTCGACATGATAGGTCGAAACATTGTATACGTGTCTATGGTGTCTCAAGATTACATAATATACAATACAAGTTGATTAAGTTATGGTTGGAATAGATTTGTTACCAATTTTCACGTAGCTAAAATGAGAAAAATTATCCAATCTTGTTTTACCCATAACTTCTTCATTTTAAATCTGTTTTGAGTGAATCAAATTGCTATGATTTCATATTGAACTCTATTTTATGAATCTAAACAGAAAAGGTATAGGTTTATAGTCAGAAAAATAAGTTACAAGTCGTTTTTGTAAAGGTAGTCATTTCAGTCGAAAGAACGACGTCTAGATGACCATTTTAGAAAACATACTTCCACTTTGAGTTTAACCATAATTTTTGGATATAGTTTCATGTTCATAATAAAAATCATTTTCTCAGAATAACAACTTTTAAATAAAAGTTTATCATAGTTTTTAATTAACTAACCCAAAACAGCCCGCGGTGTTACTACGTCGGCGTAAATCCGGTTTTACGGTGTTTTTCGTGTTTCCAGGTTTTAAATCATTAAGTTAGCATATCATATAGATATAGAACATGTGTTTAGTTAATTTTAAAAGTCAATTTAGAAGGATTAACTTTTGTTTGCGAACAAGTTTAGAATTAACTAAACTATGTTCTAGTGATTACAAGTTTAAACCTTCGAATAAGATAGCTTTATATGTATGAATCGAATGATGTTATGAACATCATTACTAACTTAAGTTCCTTGGATAAACCTACTGGAAAAGAGAAAAATGGATCTAGCTTCAACGGATCCTTGGATGGCTCGAAGTTCTTGAAGCAGAATCATGACACGAAAACAAGTTCAAGTAAGATCATCACTTGAAATAAGATTGTTATAGTTATAGAAATTGAACCAAAGTTTGAATATGATTATTACCTTGTATTAGAATGATAACCTACTGTAAGAAAAAAAGATTTCTTGAGGTTGGATGATCACCTTACAAGATTGGAAGTGAGCTAGCAAACTTGAAAGTATTCTTGATTTTATGTAACTAGAACTTGTAGAATTTATGAAGAACACTTAGAACTTGAAGGTAGAACTTGAGAGAGATCAATTAGATGAAGAAAATTGAAGAATGAAAGTGTTTGTAGGTGTTTTTGGTCGTTGGTGTATGGATTAGATATAAAGAATATGTAATTTTGTTTTCATGTAAATAAGTCATGAATGATTACTCATATTTTTGTAATTTTATGAGATATTTCATGCTAGTTGCCAAATGATGGTTCCCAAATGTGTTAGGTGACTCACATGGACTGCTAAGAGCTGATCATTGGAGTATATATACCAATAGTACATACATCTAAAAGTTGTGTATTGTACGAATACGAATACGGGTGCATACGAGTAGAATTGTTGATGAAACTGAACGAGGATGTAATTGTAAGCATTTTTGTTAAGTAGAAGTATTTTGATAAGTGTATTGAATCTTTCAAAAGTGTATAAATACATATTAAAACACTACATGTATATACATTTTAACTGAGTCGTTAAGTCATCGTTAGTCGTTACATGTAAGTGTTGTTTTGAAACCTTTAGGTTAACGATCTTGTTAAATGTTGTTAACCCAATGTTTATAATATCAAATGAGATTTTAAATTATTATATTATCATGATATTATCATGTATGAATATCTCTTAATATGATATATATACATTAAATGTCTTTACAATGATAATCGTTACATATATGTCTCGTTTAAAAATCATTAAGTTAGTAGTCTTGTTTTTACATATGTAGTTCATTGTTAATATACATAATGATATGTTTACTTATCATAGTATCATGTTAACTATATATATATCCATATATATGTCATCATATAGTTTTTACAAGTTTTAACGTTCGTGAATCACCGGTCAACTTGGGTGGTCAATTGTCTATATGAAACATATTTCAATTAATCAAGTCTTAACAAGTTTGATTGCTTAACATGTTGGAAACATTTAATCATGTAAATATCAATCTCAATTAATATATATAAACATGGAAAAGTTCGGGTCACTACAAAAAGGACATTGAATCGAGAATTTCCATCTAGAATAGTAAAGTCAATCTTTTCTACTCTCAATAGTGGAAATGTGCCCATAACAACTTCCAAACGAATCTGCCCCATGGCATTTATCGGTGCTCCTATTAGTCCAGAAACTTTCAACCTCGTTTGCCTAGCTCTGCTCTGCACATGCCTTGGAAAAGTTCTCAAACAATGCCAGTAGATTATGTCGGCTTCACTTCCTGTATCTGTGTAGATACAATTGACAAACTTATTTGTTATCTCTGCTGAAATGATCACTGGTTGGATGGACAACGTCCAATTCTGAATTGGCTGAAAGATAATTGGGGCATATCTCCAGCTGTCCAAATTGCTGTTTTATGATTCACCTTCTTCATAATGACCATCGTTAATCCAAACCATCCTGATTACAACTTCTGGAGTTATCTCACGCTCTGTGATCCGTTCTCCGTACTGCGGTTGGTTCCGATTATCTCTTCCGCCATGCTGCTCTCTTCTGTTCTCTCCACGGCGTCCTCTGCTACCATCATTCCTTTGCCACGCAAATTTCCTGCGAGGATCATTCCTCCTGTACTGTTTGCCAGGCAACAAATGATTCAATTCTCCTGCCTTGATTTTCGCTATAATTTCTCTCATCAAAGATTTGTAATTGTCCGTATCATGGCCCCAAGCCTCATGGAAATCACACCACAACTCACTCTTTGGACCCTCCCTCTCTTCCATAGGTGCTGGAGCATTGAAAGTGGTCCGAATTGGTTCAGTGAAAAGGATCTCTTTCAGCATTTTAGTAAGCGCCATTATCAACGGGTGCCTTTCGATTGGCCTTCTGTTGTGGTGGAAATCATTAGGGTGATTGTTTCCTCTCCATCCTCCATTTGAATTATCATTCCTTCTCTGATTTCTGTCAAAATACCGTCCTCCGTTGTGCGGCTTGCTACTGCCACCAGTTTCAAACTTGTTTAACCCACGCTCACCAGCTCGAACATTCCTCTGTGCTACCTCCAATGCTTGATGCAATGTTTTTGGCAAGTCATACCGTAACGCATGAACAAGTGCACTAAACCGTCGCTGGTCCAGACAAAAAATGAAGCCAGATACAAGCTGTGATTCTGGACAATCAAGGATCTTCTGTGCTTTAAGTGTATAACGTTTCATAAAATTACTCAAAGATTCATTATGATGCATTGTGATCTCGTGTGCATCAAGATGAGTCAGAGTACAGCTCCGAAGATTTTGGTATTGCATCACAAATTTTGCTCTCAAATCGAGAAAACTGGTAATACTCCTTAGCGGCAAACCAGCAAACCATTCATGTGCCATTTTCTTCAGTACCATAGGAAACATATGACACGCAGTTTCATCCTCCTAATGCTGCAACCTCATAACGCCTTCAAACATTGTCAAAAAGTCTTCCGGATCCGTTGTGCCATCATAAACTCCAATTGTTGGTATAGCAAGATTTCTGGGCAATGAATAATTAGCAATTCGATCAATGAAACACTGCGTTGATTCTGCCATCGCTGGTGGCTTGGTGGCTTGTTCTCCAGTAATGAGGGCAAAAAAGTTGTCCACAGACACAGCACGGACGGCGGGCTGCGCTAAGCGTTGCTTGTATTTTGCCGGAGCTATCTACTTAAGAATGTCATTTAATAGCAACACTGTCTGCTTCTCTGACATGAACTCATCTTTGTCAATTTCATCATCAGAGTCATTATTATCATAGCTCAGTTCGTTATCATCCCCAGAATCATCAATAAGACTGCCCAGCTTGTCAAGTAGCCTGGATAACTTGTACTTTGATATAGATTTCCTTTTCATTATCTGCTTGTCTTTGCCATCCACCGAAAAGGTATAAATGACGGACATTGCCGTGGTTGCATCAATGGTCGTCACTCTGGATTAGTAACAAAATTTGGAAGTCTTTCTGCACTTTTAGCTGTCGCTTCTTCCATTACTGGCCTTTTCTCCGAATTAGTTGCCAAATGTTTAAGCCTTTCTGTAGTTTCAGCAACTGTTTCTTCAATCGTACCATCTAGTGGTGAAATAGGTACATCTTCAACAGTGACCATGTCGTCAGTTGATGGATTGTTGACTGCTTCAAGTACAAATGGAGCTTCAGCTGCTTTCGTTCCTTTTCCGTTTCGTGTGTTCTTTGCATTAGTAGATGGCGCCATTGTTAACACCTATTTCCTTATGAGGTAAGGCTTAGTATGTCAACAAGAGACTAGAAGTGATCTTGCTTTAGGAGGGCGGAGTGTTGCCGATTGATTTTTACCCTCGGGAAATAATCCCTGCAGACCCGGTTCACAAGTGTAGAAACTTGTGGGGTGGCTTAATCAATCTGTCGTCCGTAGAGCGTAAGAGTGCTAGCCGGATAACTTCTAGTGAGAGAAAGTAGAGAGAGAAAGAGAAGTGAAGTCTCAGCTCTCAAAGTTGTCAGAATATCTGAACTTGTGTAAAATGACGACCCAAGGGGTTTATTTATAGTGTCAGATCTACCAGATTTGTTTGGGGACACGTGTCAAATGATGATACGTTCTGTTACATGTGCTCTGAAATTTATGCTAAATGCGGCGCTCTCCGGCCAGGGCTTATGCGCTAGGTGGCCTTCAGGGCTTACGCATGACGGAGCAGCATGTACAGCGGAGAACGCTGGACGGACAATCTCCACAAAACTGTTGTTTCCAGCCTTCCTGATGGTATTTTTATGGAACTATTATGCCTTTTATGTGTGTATACGATAGGATACACCATTATTCGCTTCTTACCAAAGTGAGAAAAAGAATATCGGATTGCAGCTTTTAAATAAAACTTTCCCACAAGTGACGGATTCAGTAGTTGGGGTGAGAAACAAGGTTTTTAGATTATTACGGGGCTGTTGGACATTACGAAACCCTCGTCCTTTTGACGACATTACAACATGCTGCCTAACCAATGGTCATAACGGTTATTTTCCACAAGACCAAGGATGGGAAGTCATCTTAGTAAAACCAGAATGCATGACTTGTTTCTGGACTTATGAATTACGTGTCTTTATTTCCTTTGCTGAACAACTTGCGTATTAACTAGATTTATCTTCAAAACTGTCCTGTATCATAGTGTACTATATTTCATGTTATATGTAATATAGCGAAGTTGTAAGTTTGAAGAATATTTGTATGTGATATATTATTATAATCAGTTTTTCATATGGAATTGTAGTAGTTGAATTGTATATTAGCTACTAAGTATGAACTTAACGGGTAGGTAGTACCCGAATTTAAACTTATAAAATGCTAATATGAAGAAAAAGCTTTTATAAATGAGTTCATATTATGCTACGAGATACTATTGATTACTCTTAATATTCTGTATGATTAACTTGTTTCATTTGACTATTTTGAAGGAAATGGCACCGACTACTCGACACACCTTGAATATGAGGGAAGAGGAATTTCGTGCCTTTCTTGCTTCAAATATAGCCGCAGTACAGGCTGCACTACATACCAACAATAACTCTGAATCTAGCAATACAGCTAACGGCGCAAGAAATCGTGTAGGATGCTCCTACAAGGTATTCACTGCCTGCAAACCTTCAGAATTTGATGGGACCGAAGGACCAATCGGATTGAAACGGTGGACCGAGAAAGTTGAATCGGTGTTTGCCATAAGTAAGTGTGCTGAAGGAGACAAAGTGAAGTACGCTACGCATACCTTCACAGGTATTGCGTTAACATGGTGGAATACCTATCTAGAGTAAGTGGGACAAGATGCTGCTTACGCGCTACCGTGGTCAGCATTCAAGTACTTGATGAACGAGAAGTACTGTGGCGACTCCGTCAAAACACTTAACGGCTCCGTCACTTGGTCCCACAGCATGATCGAAACTCTATATGAATTTAATAAAACAACCTTGCATTCTTTATTTAAAAATGATTTCCTATAAAGGAAATCTACTAAAATGTATAAGTTTAGAAAAACTATACATAAATACTTTAACCAAAGGTTGACCAAAACAGTGTCAACAAACACCCACTATTTAATGTAACAAAATAGAATGCAAGTTAATGTTTATCAAAAGCTGCCATCATAAATATGCAGACTCTCTAAGCACAGTGGAAGCAATCAATCATGAACCTGAGAATAAAACATGCGAGTAACTGTCAACAAAAATGTTGAGTGAATTATAGGTTTAATATTGCAAACATTATTTAATTTAAACAATAAAAATTTATGTTTGAAAACATAAAACACCTTTTTAAACCACCAAATTATATGCTAGAAAACATATAATAAAACATTATTCCATTTTCCGTGAGCCACCTGGTAACCACTTAACCCTTTATTTACCCTTGCCAAACACAATAAATAATATACACCGAACAAGTGTATCTACAACAAAATACGAAGTACTAAACATTCCGATTATAAATTGCTAGCGCGACTAGCTCGAAATGGGGTTGTCAAACCCGATAGATCTATCCATAGGATTCGCGTTCACAAGTAGAAACCAGTGATTACAGTTACCAGACTAGGGAATATTTTTGTTCAACTCACAATGAATAATTTAAACCAACTTCCACATGTGTCCAAAATATAAAATAAATTGCATGTATTCTCATCCCAAAAGATTTAAAATAGAAAAATGGGACTATAACTCACCTTAATAGTAACCGAAGTAACCACACAATTATGCGAACAGCAAATGAAGTAAAGTGATCATGAATGATCACAACGCCGACCTATAAATAAAGCAGGTCGATATAAATAACTAACTTAGGTCAAGTCTTAGTATGATAGCTATTGTACATGTTGCAAGTACACATAGAACAACACTCAACATGCATCGGTTTGATCGGAACAGCGTACGGACACACACTTTCTATTTTTAGAAAGTTTCTATTTTTAGCAGGTTTCCATTTTTGGAAAGTTTTCTATTTTTGAAAAGTTTCTATTTTTGGAAAGTTTTGAAGTTAGGAAAGTTTCCTTATTTAGAAAGTCAACAGAAGTCAACTGAAAGTCAAAGTCAACTGAAAGTCAACTCAAAAGTCAACCTTGGTCAAACATAGTCAACATTAATTTTAAAAGTGTAAAGTATAATAATAACATAAGTTATAATGTTAGTTAAAGTTAAATATGTATAATTATGTCATAACATAAGTTTAATTAAATAAAAATGAATTATTAAAGTTAAGATAAGTTTAAATGATATAATTAATATAACATAAGTATTTAATTAATTAATTAAATATTAGTCATAATATATGTATTATTAATTAAAAATAAATTTTAAATCATATCACAAGTATTATTAATTAATAATGAATTATTAATCATTTCATAAGTTTCTAATTAAAATTATTAAATCATAAGTATTTAATAATTAGATCATAATTAAATAATAATTAAGTCTTATAATAATTAAATAATTATTTAATCTTTATTATAAGTCTTAAAATAATATTCTCATAAAATAAATTTAATACTTATCATAAGTATTTTTCATTAATAATAAAAGTATTATTAATCATAAGTTTAATTAAAATGTTAATTAAATCATAAGTAATAATTAAATGATATAATAAATATATATCATAAGTCTTAAATGATAATAATTACTTCTTATATCATAAGTAATTAATCAATAATGAAAATCATTATTTTTATCATAAGTTTTAATATTTAACCATAAGTTTTAATTCAAAAGTTCATCGGGTCATAACTTGAGCCCCGGGAATCAGTTTTCGGCGAGCCTTATATATATATTCGCCTAACCAACCCACCCAACACGTTAGTGTGCTCAAGAACATCCCAAGAACAGTCACCAAGTCGTGACTTACAGCTCTTAATCAGTTTGTACCTTTAATCCGCTCAAAAACGTATTTTAGTCATAACGGGTGATCCGTGGCTCGGATTTCGATGAACCGAACATGAAAGTTCATCACATCATCAATCCTAACACACTAGTACACCCTAAAGACTCCAGAAATGGTCACAAAATCGGACCATAACTGAACCAATTCGTTTTTAAAATTTAATCTTAACAAAACACCATTTTAATCATATCTAGAGCTTCGGGAATCGAAACGACATGAATCCGGAGTCTAAAATTAATGTCTTGATGAGAGGAACTCATATAGATACTTTAATTTCACTTTTATATCAGTTACACAACCAGAAATGAACGAATAAGCTGCTGTTCCAAATTAATCAAACCGAAAACATGTATATTCGAGCAATTCTACGCATACAATCATCAATACAACAATACACAAGTGCTATGCTATCATAATAACATCAAAATACAGTAAAATATATGAGAAATTAAAAAGCTAGGGTTAGGGTTTATACCCTAATCAAGAATCAAGTAATAAGAACGCGTAGAGATCGTTGTGTAGAATCCGAATATGTGAAAAGCCCTTTGATCCAAGCTATAATTGATGATTAATTGATGGTGATGATGGTGATAAAAATGGCGGCCAAGAAAGAAAAAAAAAGAAAGAGAGTATTAGAGAGAATTTAGGTTTAGGGAAAAAAAATAATAAGTGAAATATGAAATTGAAATGGAAAATTGGAAAAATGAAAAATGGGGAGGGGGGTCCCATTTGGCCGAAATTATGAGGGGGTGGGCCCCTTTGTGGCCCAACTTTGATAAAATGACTAATTGCTTGTGGCCCGAACTCCCGATCGAAGCCCGAAACGCGAAAACGCTACTACGCGATTGATTTTTCGGAGAGATAACAACTACGCGACGGATAAAATATATAAACACTATATATGGTCATATGACATTAAAATATCATATTTAAAATATTTAGGACTTAAAAATCCCAAAAGCTCGACCGTTGGTTGGAAAACTGAAAAGATTCGCCGGATAGAAACCCGCGACACGTAGAAACGTACAACTTGAAATATGAATACAAATATTCATATAACACATAATAATTAATATATTATTACAAGATTAATAATATAGGTCATAGAAATGACGTGGCACGAATAACAGTTAACGGTCGTTAAATACTTAACGGTAAAAGATAACGGAAAAAGTAGGGTCGTTACAGTACCTTCCCGTTACGGAAATTTCGTCCCGAAATTTAAGCAGGTGCAGGGTTGACTCGGCATCTGGGAACAAATGCGGGTACTTCTGCCTCATATGACCTCCACGCTCCCAAGTGAACTTGGGACCGCGTCTGGCATTCCATCTAACTCGAACAATAGGAATTCTACTCTGCTTAAGAGTCTTAGCCTCTCGATCCATAATCTCAACCGGTTCCTCAAAAATGGAGTTGTTTAACAACATGAAGTTCATCAAAAAGAATGGTTTCATTGGCCTCGGCCAAACACTTCTTCAAGTTCGATACATGAAAACGTTATGAAAAGCGCTAAGCTCTTGTGGCTCCTTCAAACGATAAGCCACCGTCCAACTCTCTCAATAATCTCAAATGGTCCAACAAAATGAGAATTCAACTTTCCCCTTTTACCAAAACGTACTACACCTTTCCAAGGTGACTCCTTCAACATAACACGGTCGCCGACCTGAAATTCAATATCGTTCCTTCTCTTATTGGCATAACTCTTTTGCCTACTTCTGGCAGTTCTCAATCTTTCCTTAATCTGTACGATCTTCTCGGTAGTCTCATGAATAATTTCTGGACCTGTGAGATGAGCATCCCCAACCTCATTCCAACAGATAGGAGACCTGCACTTTCTATCATACAGAGCTTCAAACGGTGCGGCTTTAATACTTCCATGATAACTATTATTATAAGAAAATTCAGCCAGTGGCAAGTACTTATCCCAACCATTACCAAAATCAATGATGCATGCTCGTAACATGTCTTCCAACGTTTGAATGGTCCTTTCACTATGACCTTTCATCTGAGGATGATAAGCGGTGCTCACATCCAACTTAGTTCCCAAAGCTTCCTGTAAGGATCGCCAAAACCTCGATGTAAATCGACTGTCTCGGTCCGAAATAATAGATACGGGAACACCATGTCTAGAAACAATCTCCTTCAAATACAAACGGGTAAGCTTCTCTATCGAATCTGTTTCCTTAATTGGCAAGAAATGAGTTGACTTAGCGAGTCGATCAACAATCACCTAAATGGTATCATAACCACCCACAACTCTTGGTAACTTCGTAATGAAGTCCATCGTAATACCTTCCCACTTCCACTCGGGAATTTCAGGTCGCACCAAAAGTCCAAACGGTTTCTGATGTTCAGCTATAATCTTAGCACTGGTCAAACACTTAGCCACATACGTAGCCACATCAGCCTTCAAATGAGGCCACCAATACAGCTCCTTAAGATCATGGTGCATCTTTCCTGAACCAGGATGAATAGAGTACCTAGACTTATGAGCCTTATCTAAAACAAGTTGTCGTAGGTCACCAAACTCCGGAACCCAAAGATGTCCCGCAAAATATCGAGTACCATCGGTTCGTACATCTAACTGTTTACTCAAGCCTCGGACCTTCCCGTTACAAAATTCCCATCCTTCAAGGCTTCTTGTTGAGCTGCAAGAATCTGCCTTGCGAGGTTTGTTCGAATGGTCATATTTAAGGCTCTAAACCTACGAGGTTCAGCCCTTTCTTTACGACACAAGGCATCAGCCACAACATTGGCCTTACCCGGATGATATAAAAGTTCACAATCATAATCATTCAACATCTCAATCCATCTGTGTTGTCTCATGTTCAGCTGTTTCTGATCGAGGATATGTTGAAGACTTTTGTGATCTTTGTACACAGTACTCTTAACCCCATACAAATAGCGTCTCCAAATCTTAAGTGCAAACACAACAGCTCCTAACACTAAATCATGGGTTGTATAATTCTGTTCATGGATCTTCAACTGACATGACACATAAGCGATGACTTTCTTTCGTTGCATCAAACGCAACCAAAGCCTTGACGCGAAGCATCACAAGAAACAACAAGGTCATCATTACCCTCAGATAGTGACAATATCAGAGCGGTAGTCAACTTCTTCTTCAAAATCTGAAAAGTAGTCTCTTGTTCATCCTCCCACGCATACTTCTTCCCCTTGTGCGTTAAAGCAGTCAGAGGTTTCGCTATACGAGAGAAATCTTGAATGAACCTTCTATAACAGCCTGCCAAACCTAGGAACCGGCGAATCTGAGTAGGAGTTTTCGGAATTTCCCACTTTTCAATCGCCTAAATCTTAGCAGGATCAACTTGTATTCCCTGTTTACTAACAATATGTCCAAAGAATTGAACTTCTCTTAACCAAAAAGCACACTTAGAGATCTTAGCGTACAACTCTTCTTTTCTCAACATATCAAGCACTAACTTCAAATGTTTTTCGTGCTCTTCATCACTCTTGGAATTAATAAAGATGTCGTCGATGAAATCAATAACGAATTTGTCCAGATAGGGTCTATACACACGGTTCATGAGGTCCATGAACACAGCAGGTGCATTTGTCAATCCGAACGGCATAACAAGGAATTCGTAGCGACCATAACGGGTGCGAAAAGTGGCTTTCGGAACATCAGATTCTTTAACACGCAACTGGTGAATAGCCAGAATGAAGATCGATCTTAGAATAAACGGGCGGACCTTGAAGTTG
The DNA here is from genome assembly GCF_046630445.1 of Rutidosis leptorrhynchoides. NCBI lineage: Eukaryota > Viridiplantae > Streptophyta > Magnoliopsida > Asterales > Asteraceae > Rutidosis > Rutidosis leptorrhynchoides. Next base: position 271,806,127 of record NC_092334.1, read on the forward strand.
ATCGAACAGATCATCAATTCTCGGAAGAGGGTAACGATTCTTAACCGTAAGCTTGTTTAACTCGCTATAACCAATACACAAACGAAACGAACCATCTTTCTTCTTAACAAAAAGAACAGGAGCTCCCCAAGGGGACGAACTGGGACGAATAAAATATAGTTGCAACAATGAAGGGAGAACTATATGGAGTAGTCACATCGGTGACATAGATATATAAGGCAATTCTCTCAAAGGAGATAACGAGGATCATGGTCTTCAAAGTAAATTTTTATTACATTCCCGAAAGGAATGCGTACGAAAGGTGTGATATTTCATCGAGAGTGAACTTCCTTGTACAACGAGCGAGGAAATCTAGGATTCATCCATATTCTTAAATTTATGTGAGGATGAAAAGAATGCTACTCATGGGTTATAAAGAATGGTCGACTCCGGTTGAGATGAATCTCCAAAAATAATTTCGTGTACCTCAAAGTATTGAATCCTAGGATTGATGTTTACGAGGGTGTTGCGATTGACAGTGAATATTGAGAGTAGAAACTCCTCAATCAGTCTAGTGTAATATATATCCATGATACCCGCCATAACAACAGTTGGGGTAGAAACCCACTTAGCACCTTTTCTACAATAGGGTGACCACCGAGTGTACCCCAGAAAATTGATTTATCAGTCCGCGTTTCGGCCATGTCAAACCATAAGAGAGAAAACTTTATGAGCGCAAAGGCTTTCCAACAAATTTTAAAAAATCGGCATCCAAACTGGTGTAAGAATTTCTATCAATGAACTTAATGGTAAATTTCATCCTTAAACGAAGGATGAGAAGAACTGTGATCCAAGCACTCTGTAGAGTAATGCGAAAATTCTAATGTAATCAATCAAAGAAGTTTTGAAAAAGCTTTAAATGTCTGATGTAACCCCATAAATGGAACGAAGCTCTTAGTAAATTTAGAAGTATGTACAACGTGTACCATTATTCGTAAAACAAATTGAGTTAACTAGACAACTCAACAAGAGTGGTTTTTAAAAAAAAAAATTTTGAAGGTATAATCTAGTGTATACTAGCCAAAATAGGTAAGGGTAAATTTATCCATTTGAATTCATACGTACATATATGATTTTATAAATAGTATACATGACAAAATATTTCATTACTTCTATTCGCCCATAAATCTCGTGAGAACCGCCCAATTACACAAATGTGTAAAATTTTTAATGAAAAACAGGGTATCCGCATTTCAGAGGTTACGAGTTGAAGTAAGATCGTTGAAGTTCGGGTGAAGGACTTGAATCGTCTTGCGACATCTAATCAATAAATGCTACGAGGTCATGAAAACCAATGAGTTAAATATTGTTTTGACTATTATCAGGACATAAGTCCTTGGGCCAAAACTCTTCACGTGCGAAGCTGTCACTAACAAGCGAGTTATGAATGATAAAACATGGGTTAAGTAGTTCGGTTAAGACGAGTCTCTCGTATATCAACAAATAGGATAATGAGTATCTTCCTTACTCATGTAACAACGTTAGAATTTCCGAATGAGTGGTGTACAAATTTTCTTTGACTCGCTTTCTATTCCTCATGTCACAATATTGGGACTTTTTATGAATTAACGTAATATAATCACGTTGGCCTGACGCCATTATATTTCACTAACTAATAGTTCCATTCCAATATCACTACATAAGGTCAGGACACGTGGTCAACCTCGAATTTCAACACAATTTCCCCTAAAACAATTTCCCCTAAAACAATTTCTTAACAATGTGCTAAGGATAGCACAAGAGACAAAGACATCGAAAGTAATGAATATGAGTAACGATGACATAAAAATGTCTTCGAAGTACCAAGAATCTCTAAAAGTCAAGAATGACGTTTCCCGATTCAAAAACCAAAGCACATAGGCACAACGGCACAAAGGCACGTAATATAACAAGAATGTTATATACCTAAACATAATAGCTGACATTGAAATGCCGAGCCCTTAGGAGTCAAGAATGACATCTCGCGTAATATAACTCAAACGTTATATACATAACCATAATAGATGACATAGAAATGCCTAGAATCCTAGAACACGTAATGTAACTCAAACGTTATATCAATAAAGACAAATCATGACATAGAAATGTCAAAAATTTCAGAAGTCAAGAATGACACCCCCTCGGTTTCACTAACCGAGGCGTTCCTATAAAAGATGAACTCGCATGAGTTGGAGAATACGTTTAAATCAGAATGGGAGTTCCTCCCGGATTCAGAACATAATAGAAATGTATGTATGATAACCATATACATACCAATACGATACAAATAATCACATATAATAATATATAATAGGTCGGGCTGTAGACTACACTCACTAATGCACCCTATTGACTCGGGTAACGACATTAATGCAGCCTAATTCCCTACAACCAACGTTCTGATACCAACTGTGGCGACTCCGTCAAAACACTTAACGGCTCCGTCACTTGGTCCCACAGCATGATCGAAACTCTATATGAATTTAATAAAACAACCTTGCATTCTTTATTTAAAAATAATTTCCTATAAAGGAAATCTACTAAAATGTATAAGTTTAGAAAAACTATACATAAATACTTTAACCAAAGGTTGACCAAAACAGTGTCAACAAACACCCACTATTTAATGTAACAAAATAGAATGCAAGTTAATGTTTATCAAAAGCTGCCATCATAAATATGCAGACTCTCTAAGCACAGCGGAAGCAATCAATCATGAACCTGAGAATAAAACATGCGAGTAACTGTCAACAAAAATGTTGAGTGAATTATAGGTTTAATATTGCAAACATTATTTAATTTAAACAATAAAAATTTATGTTTGAAAACATAAAACACCTTTTTAAACCACCAAATTATATGCTAGAAAACATATAATAAAACATTATTCCATTTTCCGTGAGCCACCTGGTAACCACTTAACCCTTTATTTACCCTTGCCAAACACAATAAATAATATACACCGAACAAGTGTATCTACAACAAAATACGAAGTACTAAACATTCCGATTATAAATTGCTAGCGCGACTAGCTCGAAATGGGGTTGTCAAACCCGATAGATCTATCCATAGGATTCGCGTTCACCAGTAGAAAGCAGTGATTACAGTTACCAGACTAGGGAATATTTTTGTTCAACTCACAATGAATAATTTAAACCAACTTCCACATGTGTCCAAAATATAAAATAAATTGCATGTATTCTCATGCCAAAAGATTTAAAATAGAAAAATGGGACTATAACTCACCTTAATAGCAACCGAAGTAACCACACAATTATGCGAACAGCAAATGAAGTAAAGTGATCATGAATGATCACAACGCCGACCTATAAATAAAGCATGTCGATATAAATAACTAACTTAGGTCAAGTCTTAGTATGATAGCTATTGTACATGTTGCAAGTAGACATAGAACAACACTCAACATGCATCGGTTTGATCGGAACAGCGTACGGACACACACTTTCTATTTTTAGCAGGTTTCCATTTTTGGAAAGTTTTCTCTTTTTGGAAAGTTTCTATTTTTGGAAAGTTTCTATTTTTGGAAAGTTTTGAAGTTAGGAAAGTTTCCTTATTTAGAAAGTCAACAGAAGTCAACTGAAAGTCAAAGTCAACTGAAAGTCAACTCAAAAGTCAACCTTGGTCAAACATAGTCAACATTAATTTTAAAAGTGTAAAGTATAATAATAACATAAGTTATAATGTTAGTTAAAGTTAAATATGTATAATTATGTCATAACATAAGTTTAATTAAATAAAAATGAATTATTAAAGTTAAGATAAGTTTAAATGATATAATTAATATAACATAAGTATTTAATTAATTAATTAAATATTAGTCATAATATATGTATTATTAATTAAAAATAAATTTTAAATCATATCACAAGTATTATTAATTAATAATGAATTATTAATCATTTCATAAGTTTCTAATTAAAATTATTAAATCATAAGTATTTAATAATTAGATCATAATTAAATAATAACTAAGTCTTATAATAATTAAATAATTATTTAATCTTTATTATAAGTCTTAAAATAATATTCTCATAAAATAAATTTAATACTTATCATAAGTATTTTTCATTAATAATAAAAGTATTATTAATCATAAGTTTAATTAAAATGTTAATTAAATCATAAGTAATAATTAAATGATATAATAAATATATATCATAAGTCTTAAATGATAATAATTACTTCTTATATCATACGTAATTAATCAATAATGAAAATCATTATTTTTATCATAAGTTTTAATATTTAACCATAAGTTTTAATTCAAAAGTTCATCGGGTCATAACTTGAGCCCCGGGAATCAGTTTTCGGCGAGCCTTATATATATATTCGCCTAACCAACCCACCCGACACGTTAGTGTGCTCAAGAACATCCCAAGAACAGTCATCAAGTCGTGACTTACAGCTCTTAATCAGTTTGTACCTTTGTCCCGCTCAAAAACGTATTTTAGTCATAACGGGTGATCCGTGGCTCGGATTTCGATGACCCGAACATGAAAGTTCATCCCATCATCAATCCTAACACACTAGTACACCCTAAAGACTCCAGAAATGGTCACAAAATCGGACCATAACTGAACCAATTCGTTTTTACAATTTAATCTTAACAAAACACCATTTTAATCATATCTAGAGCTTCGGGAATCGAAACGACATGAATCCGGAGTCTAAAATTAATGTCTTGATGAGAGGAACTCATCTAGATACTTTAAGTTCACTTTTATATCAGTTACACAACCATAAATGAACGAATAAGCTGCTGTTCCAAATTAATCAAACCGAAAACATGTATATTCGAGCAATTCTACGCATACAATCATCAATACAACAATACACAAGTGCTATGCTATCATAATAACATCAAAATACAGTAAAATATATGAGAAATTAAAAAGCTAGGGTTAGGGTTTATACCCTAATCAAGAATCAAGTAATAAGAACGCGTAGAGATCGTTGTGTAGAATCCGAATATGTGAAAAGCCCTTTGATCCAAGCTATAATTGATGATTAATTGATGGTGATGATGGTGATAAAAATGGCGGCCAAGAAAGAAAAAAAAAAGAAAGAGAGTATTAGAGAGAATTTAGGTTTAGGGAAAAAAATAATAAGTGAAATATGAAATTGAAATGGAAAATTGGAAAAATGAAAAATGGGGAGGGGGTCCCATATGGCCGAAATTTTGAGGGGGTGGGCCCCTTTGTGGCCCAAATTTGATAAAATGACTAATTGCTTGTGGCCCGAACGCCCGATCGAAGCCCGAAACGCGAAAACGCTACTACGCGATTGATTTTTCGGAGAGATAACAACTACGCGACGGATAAAATATATAAACACTATATATGGTCATATGACATTAAAATATCATATTTAAAATATTTAGGACTTAAAAATCCCAAAAGCTCGACCGTTGGTTGGAAAACTGAAAAGATTCGCCGGATAGAAACCCGCGACACGTAGAAACGTACAACTTGAAATATGAATACAAATATTCATATAACACATAATAATTAATATATTATTACAAGATTAATAATATAGGTCATAGAAATGACGTGGCACGAATAACAGTTAACGGTCGTTAAATACTTAACGGTAAAAGATAACGGAAAAAGTAGGGTCGTTACAAGTACTGTCCCAGAACCGAGGTCAATAAGCTCAAGTCAGAACTTAGAGTGTTGCGAACATAGGGATTCGATATTACTTCGTACGAAAGACGATTCACAGAATTAGCAAGAAGATATAAGTGTCCGAGAGCGTTCGAAGATGAGGAAGAGAAGATCGACGCGTTTGTGAAAGGGTTACCGGAGAGTATCCAAGAAGATATAAGTTCACACGAGCCTGCCTCCATACAAAAGGCATGTAGAATGGCTCACAAACTAATGAACCAGATTGAGGGAAGAATTAAAGAACAGGCGGCCGAAGAGGCCAATGTGAAGCTAGTCAAAAGAAAGTGGGATGAAAACGGTGATAAGAGTCACCAAAACAACAACAACTATCCCAACAATCGTAACATCAATCGCAACTACAACAAACGGCACAACAACAACAACAACAACAATAACAACAACAACAACAATAATCATCCCAACAACAATAATAACCGTAACAACAACAACAACAATCAGAAGCAGCTATGCCAAAGGTGTGAAAAGTATCACTCGGGGTTCTGCACCAAATTTTGCAACAAGTGTAAAAGAAATGGTCATAGCGCGGCGAAGTGTGAGGTCTACGGACCAGGGGTTAACAGAACGAAAGGAACAAATGGTGTCGGAACGAGTAATGGCGGAGCAAGTAGTGTCAGAGCAAGTTATGCCAATGTAGTTTGTTATAAATATGGAAAACCGGGCCACATTATTAGAAATTGCCCGAACCAAGAGAACACCAATGGACAAGGCTGCGGAAGAGTTTTCAATATTAATGCGGCAGAGGTACAAGAAGACCCGGAGCTTGTTACGGGTACATTTCTTATTGACAATAAATCTGCTTACGTTTTATTTGATTCGGGTGTGGATAGAAGCTATATGGGTAGAGATTTTTGTGCTAAATTAAGTTGTCCATTGACACCGTTGGATAGTAAATTTTTACTCGAATTAGCAAACGGTAAATTAATTTCAGCAGATTATATATGCCGGAATCGAGAAATTAAACTGGGTAGCGAAATATTTAAGATTGATTTGATACCAGTAGAGTTAGGGAGTTTTGATGTAATAGTGGGCATGGACTGGCTGAAGGAGATGAAAGAAGAGATCGTATGTTACAAAAATGCAATTCGCATTGTACGAGAAGAAGGAGAACCCTTAATGGTGTACGAAGAAAAGTGCAACACGAAGCTACATCTTATTAGTAATTTGAAGGCACAAAAACTAATAAGAAAAGGTTGCTATGCTGTTCTAGCACACGTCGAGAAAGTACAAACTGAAGAAAAGAGCATCAATGATGTTCCCGTCGCAAAAGAATTAACCCGATGTATTTCCGAAAGAATTACCGGGACTACCTCCACATCGATCTGTTGAATTTCAAATAGATCTTGTACCAGGAGCTGCACCAATAGCTCGTGCTCCTTACAGACTCGCACCCAGCGAGATGAAAGAACTACAAAGCCAACTACAAGAACTATTAGAATGTGGTGTCATTCGACCAAGCACATCACCATGGGGAGCTCCTGTTTTGTTTGTCAAGAAGAAGGATGGTACATTTAGGTTGTGTATTGACTACAGAGAGTTGAATAAACTTACCATCAAAAATCGTTATCCACTGCCGAGAATTGACGACTTATTTGATCAACTACAAGGCTCATCGGTTTATTCGAAAATCGATTTACGTTCTGGATATCATCAAATGCGAGTAAAGGAGGATGATATTCCAAAAACTACTTTTAGGACGCGTTATGGTCATTACGAGTTTATGGTTATGCCGTTTGGATTGACTAACACACCAGCTGTGTTCATGGACCTTATGAACTGAGTGTGTAGGCCATATCTTGACAAGTTTGTCATTGTTTTCATCGATGACATACTTATTTACTCAAAGAATGATCAAGAGCACGAAGAACATTTGAGAAAAGTGCTAGAAGTATTGAGGAAAGAAAAACTGTACGCTAAGTTTTCAAAGTGTGCATTTTGGTTGAAAGAAGTTCAATTCCTCGGTCACATAGTGAACAAAGAAGGTATCCAGGTGGACCCGGCAAAGATCGAAACCGTTGAAAAGTGGGAAAACCCAAAAACTCCGAAGCATATACGACAATTTTTAGAATTGGCTGGTTACTACAGAAGATTCATCCAAGATTTCTCCAAAATAGCAAAACCCTTTACTGCATTAACGCATAAAGGGAAGAAATTTGAGTGGAAGGATGAACAAGAGAAGGCGTTTCAGTTATTGAAGAAAAAGCTAACTACGGCACCTATATTGTCATTGCCTGAAGGGAATGATGATTTTGTGATTTATTGTGACGCATCAAAGCAAGGTCTCGGTTGTGTATTAATGCAACGAACGAAGGTGATTGCTTATGCGTCTAGACAATTGAAGATTCACAAGTAAAATTATACAACTCACGATTTGGAATTGGGTGCTGTTGTTTTTGCATTAAAGACTTGGAGGCATTATTTATATTTGGTCAAAAGTATTATATATACTGACCACAAAAGTCTCCAACATATATTTAATCAGAAGCAACTGAATATGAGACAACGCAGGTGGATTAAACTATTGAATGATTATGATTTTGAGATTCGATACCACCCGGGGAAGGCGAATGTGGTAGCTGACGCTTTGAGTAGAAAGGACAGAGAACCTATACGGGTAAAAGCTATGAATATAATTATTTGTACTAACCTTACTACTCAAATAAAAGAGGCACAACAGGGAGTTGTAAAAGAAGGAAAGTTGAAGAATGAGATACCCAAAGGATCAGAGAAACATCTTAATATTCGGGAAGACGGAACCCGATATAGGGCTGATAGAATTTGGGTACTAAGGTTTGGAGATGTGAGAGAAATGGTACTTAAAGAAGCACATAAAACTAGATATTCAATACATCCCAGAGCGGGGAATATGTATAAAGATCTCAAGAAACACTTTTGGTGGCCGGGTATGAAAGCCGATATTGCCAAATATGTAGAAGAATGTTTGATGTGTTCTAAGGTCAAAGCTGAACATCAGAAACCATCAGGTCTACTACAACAACCTGCAATCCCGGAATGGAAATGGGAAAACATTACCATGGATTTCATTACTAAATTTCCAAGGACTGCAAGTGGTTATGATACTATTTGGGTAATAGTTGATCGTCTCACCAAGTCAGCACACTTCCTGTCAATGAGAGAAGATGACAAAATGGAGAAGTTGGCGCGATTGTATTTGAAGGAGGTTGTCTCCAGACATGGAATACCCGTCTCTATTATCTCTGATAGGGATGGTAGATTTATTTCAAGGTTCTGGCAGACGTTGCAACAAGCATTGGGGACTCGTCTAGACATGAGTACTGCCTATCATCCACAAACTGATGGGCAGAGTGAAAGGATGATACTAACGCTTGAAGACATGCTACGAGCATGTGTTATTGATTTCGGAAACAGTTGGGATCGACACCTACCGTTAGCAGAATTTTCCTACAACAATAGTTATCATTCTAGTATTGATATGGCGCCGATTGAGGCACTTTATGGTAGAAAGTGCAGTTCTCCGATTTGTTGGAATGAAGTGGGGGATAGACAGATTACGGGTCCGGTGATAATACAAGAAACTACCGAGAAAATCATCCAAATTCAACAACGATTGAAAACCGCCCAGAGTCGACAAAAGAGCTACGCGGACAGTAAGAGAAAAGATATAGAGTTTGAAATTGGAGAAATGGTCATGCTTAAGGTTTCACCTTGGAAAGGCGTTGTTCGATTTGGTAAACGGGGGAAACAAAATCCAAGGTACATTGGACCATTCAAGATTATAGATCGTGTCGGACCAGTAGCTTACCAACTGGAGCTACCTCAACAACTCGTGGCTGTACATAACACTTTCCACATCTCGAATTTAAAGAAATGTTTTGCTAAAGAAGATCTCACTATTCCGTTGGACGAAATCCAAATCAATGAAAAACTTCAATTCATTGAAGAACCCGTCGAAATAATGGATCGTGAGGTTAAGATACTTAAGCAAAACAAGATACCGATTGTTAAGGTTCGATGGAATGCTTGTAGAGGACCCGAGTTCACCTGGGAGAGTGAAGATCAGATGAAGAAGAAATACCCGCATCTATTTCCAGAAGATTCGTCAACACCTTCAACAGCTTAAAATTTCGGGATGAAATTTATTTAACGGGTAGGTACTGTAGTGACCCGAACTTTTCTATGTTTATATATCTTAATTGAGATTGATATTTACATGACTAAATGTTTCCAACGTGTTAAGCAATCAAACTTGTTAAGACTTGATTAAATGAAATAAATTTCATATAGACAATTGATCACCCAAGTTGACCGGCGATTCACGAACGTTACAAATTTGCAAAAACTACATGTTGTGGTATATATAGACATATATATATGGTTGACATGAGATTATGATGTGTAATTATCTCACTATGTATATTAACAATGTGTGATATACATAAGAAATGAGATTACTAAGTTAAGAAACTCGAAATGATATATATAACGATTATCGTTATGATAACGTCTACTAAATACATATGTATCATATTAAGATATTGATACACTATATTTAACATGATAAAATGATATTTAAATATATCATTAAGTGTGTTAACAATGAACTACATATGTAAAAACAAGACTACTAACTCAAGAATTACGAAACGAGACTTATATGTAACGATTATCGTTGTAACGATATTTTAATGTATGTATCATATTAGGAGATATTCATACATCATAATATCATGATAATATAATAATTTAACATCTCATTTGATATAATAAACATTGGGTTAACAACATTAATTGAGATCATTAACTTAAAGGTTTCAAAACAACACTTACATGTAACGACTAACGAAGACTTTACGAATCCATTAGAATGTATATACATGTTGTGTTTTGATATGTATTCTTACACTTTTGAAAGACTTCAAGACACATATCAAAGTACTTCTACTTAACAAAAATGCTTACAATTACATCCTCGTTCAGTTTCATCAAAAATTCTACTCGTATGCACCCGTATTCGTACTCGTACAATACACAGCTTTTAGATGTATGTACTATTTGTATATACACTCCAATGATCAGCTCTTAGCAGCCCATGTGAGTCACCTAATATATGTGGGAACCATAATTTGGCAACTAGCATGAAATATCTCATAAAACTACAAAAATATTACTAATCATTCATGACTTATTTACATGAAAACAAAATTACATATCCTTTATATCTAATCCATATACCAACAACCAAAAAGACCTACAAACACTTTCATTCTTCAATTTTCTTCATCTAATTGATCTCTCTCAAGTTCCCTCTTCAAGTTCTAAGTGTTCTTCATAAATTCCATAAGTATAGTTTCATAAAAATCAAGAATACTTCCAAGTTTGCAAGTCTACTTCCAAGCTTTCTAATCCATTCCAAGTAATCATCTAAGATCAAGGAACCTTTGTTATTTACAGTAGTTTATCTTTCTAATTCAAGGTAATATTCATATTCAAACTTTGATTCAATTTCTACAACTATAACAATCTTATTTCGAGTGAAAATCTTACTTGAACTGTTTTTGTGTCATGATTCTGCTTCAAGAACTTTCAAGCCATCCAAAGATCCTTTGAAGCTAGATCCATTTTTCTCATTTCCAGTAGTTTTATCCAGAAAACTTAAGGTGGTAATGATGTTCATAACATCATTCGATTCATACGTATAAAGCTATCTTATTCGAAGGTTTAAACTTGTAATCACTAGAACATAGTTTAGTTAATTCTAAACTTGTTCGCAAACAAAAGTTAATCCTTCTAACTTGACTTTTAAAATCAACTAAATACATGTTCTATATCTATATGATATGCTAACTTAATGATTTAAAACCTGGAAACACGATGAACACCATAAAATCGGATATACGCCGTCGTAGTGAAACCGGGGGCTGTTTTGGTTTGGATAATTAAAAACTATGATAAACTTTGATTTAAAATTTGTTCTTCTAGGAAAATAATTTTTCATATGAACATGAAACTATATCCAAAAATCTTGGTTAAACTCAAAGTGAAAGTATGTTTTTCAAAATGGTCATCAAGATGTCGTTCTTTCGATGGAAATGACTACCTCTTTAGTAATTGACATGTAACTTAAATTTCCGACTATAAACCTATACTTTTTCTGTTTGGATTCTTAAATTAGAGTTCAATATGAAACTATAGCAATTTGATTCACTCAAAACGGATTTAAAACGAAGAAGTTATGGGTAAAACAAGATTGGATAATTTTGATCTTTTTAGCAACGGGAAATGTTTAACAAATCTATACAAATCATATCCTAGCTAACTTATATTGTATTATACTTGTATTCTAATATATTATGTAATATTGGGATACCATAGACACGTATGCAAATGTTATGAAATATCATATCGACCCATGTATATATATTATTTGGAACAACCATAGACACTCTATATGCACTAATGTTAGAGTTAGCTATACAGGGTTGAGGTTGATTCCAAAAATATATATACTTTGAGTTGTGATCTAGCCTGAGACGTGTATACACTGGGTCGTGGATTGATTCAAGATAATATATATCGATTTATTTCTGTACATCTAACTGTGGACAACTAGTTGTAGGTTACTAACGAGGACAGCTGACTTAATACACTCAAATCTTTAAAACATAATAAAAATGGTCGTAATTATATTTTGATCATACTTTGATATATATGTACATATTGGTATAGGTTCGTGAATCGATCCGTGGCCAAGTCTTATTTCCGATGAAGGAAATATCTGTGAAAGTGAGTTATAGTCCCAATTTTAAAATCTAATATTTTTGGGATGAGAATACATGCAGGTTTTATAAATGATTTACAAAATAGACACAAGTACGTGAAACTACATTCTATGGTTGAATTATCGAAATCGAATATGCCCCTTTTTATTAAGTCTGGTAATCTAAGAATTAGGGAACAGACACCCTAATTGACGCGAATCCTAAAGATAGATCTATTGGGCCTAACAAACCCCATCCAAAGTACCGGATGCTTTAGTACTTCGAAATTTATATCATATCCTAAGGGTGTCCCGGAATGATGGGGATATTCTTATATATGCATCTTGTTAATGTCGGTTACCAGGTGTTCACCATATGAATGATTTTTATCTCTATGTATGGGATGTGTATTGAAATATGAAATCTTGTGGTCTATTGTTACGATTTGATATATATAGGTTAAACCTATAACTCACCAACATTTTTGTTAACGTTTAAAGCATGTTTATTCTCAGGTGAATACTAAGAGCTTCCGCTGTTGCATACTAAAATAAGGACAAGATTTGGAGTCCATGTTTGTATGATATTGTGTAAAAACTGCATTCAAGAAACATATGTTGATGTAATATATTTCTATTGTAAACCATTATGTAATGGTCGTGTGTAAACAGTATATTTTATATTATCATTATTTAATAATCTACGTAATGTTTTTAAAACCTTTATTGATAAAATAAAGGTTATGGTTGTTTTAAAAATAAATGATGTCTTTGAAAAACGTCTCATATAGAGGTCAAAACCTCGCAACAAAATCAATTAATATGGAACGTTTATAATCAATATGAACGGGACATTTCATAATGGATGTTGATTATGGTTTTGGGACCTTATTGTCATATTTCGTTAAGTGCTAAACGATCAACAACCACGTCCCGGTCTTCGCAAATTACCTTAACCAAACAATGATCAAGTCTCGGGCAAAGTCACGAGAGAGATCAATATGGCTAGATCAATTCTTCCAGAATCAACAACCTAAAATGAGAGGCCAAGCTCCCTATTTATAGGTTCAGGAGTTACGCGGAAGTAAGATGTGCGGGTGAAATGTCCCGTTCATATTGATTATAAACGTTTCATATTAATTTATTTCGTTGCGAGGTTTTGACCTCTATATGAGACGTTTTTCAAAGACTGTATTCATTTTTAAAACAACCATAACCTTTATTTTATCAATAAAGATTTTAAAAGCATTACGTAGATTATCAAATAATGATAATCTAAAATATACTATTTATACATGACCATTACATAATGATTTACAATAGAAATATATTACATTGACATATGTTTCTTGAATGCACTTTTTACACAATATCATACAAACATGGACTCCAAATCTTGTCCTTATTTTAGTATGCAACAGCGGAAGCTCTTAGTATTCACCTAAGAATAAACATGCTTTAAACGTCAACAAAAATGTTGGGGAGTTATAGGTTTAACCTGAAATGTCCCGTTCTTATTGATTAAAAACGTTCCATATTAATTGATTTCGTTGCGAGGTTTTTGACCTCTATATGAGACGTTTTTCAAAGACTGCATTCATTTTAAAATAAACCATAACCTTTATTTCATCAATAAAGGTTTAAAAAGCTTTACGTAGATTATCAAATAATGATAATCTAAAATATCCTGTTTACACACGACTATTACATAATGGTTTACAATACAAATATGTTACAACGAAATAAGTTTCTTGAATGCAATTTTTACACAATATCATACAAGCATGGACTCCAAATCTTGTCCTTATTTAAGTATGCGATAGCGGAAGCTCTTAATAATCACCTGAGAATAAACATGCTTAAAACGTCAACAAAAAATGTTGGTGAGTTATAGGTTTAACCTATATATATCAAATTGTAACAATAGACCACAAGATTTCATATTTCAATATACATCTCATACATAGAGATAAAAATCATTCATATGGTGAACACCTGGTAACCGACATTAACAAGATGCATATATAAGAATATCCCCATTATTCCGGGACACCCTTCGGATATGATATAAATTTCGAAGTAGTAAAGCATCCGGTCATTTGGATGGGGTTTGTTAGGCCCAATAGATCTATCTTTAGGATTCGCGTCAATTAGGGTGTCTGTTCCCTAATTCTTAGATTACCAGACTTAATAAAAAGGGGCATATTCGATTTCGATAATTCAACCATAGAATGTAGTTTCACGTACTTGTGTCTATTTTGTAAATCATTTATAAAACCTGCATGTATTCTCATCCCAAAAATATTAGATTTTAAAAGTGAGACTATAACTCACTTTCACAGATTTTTACTTCGTCGGGAAGTAAGACTTGGCCACTGGTCGATTCACGAACCTATAACAAATATGTACATATATATCAAAGTATGTTCAAAATATATTTACAACACTTTTAATACATTTTGATGTTTTAAGTTTATTAAGTCAGCTGTCCTCGTTAGTAACCTACAACTAGTTGTCCAAAGTTAGATGTACAGAAAAAAATTGATATATATTATCTTGAATCAATCCACGACCCTGTATACACGTCTCAAGCTAGATCACAACTCAAAGTATATATATTTTTGGAATCAACCTCAACCCTGTATAGCTAACTCCCACATTACTGCATATAGAGTGTCTATGGTTGTTACAAATAATATATAAAATGGGTCGATATGATATGTCAAAACATTTGCATACGTGTCTATGGTATCCCAAGATTACATAATATATTAGAATACATGTATAATACAATATAAGTTAGCTAGGATATGATTAATATAGATTTGTTACCAATTTTCACGTTGCTACAACAAGAAAATTATCCAATCTTGTTTTACCCATAACTTCTTCATTTTAAATCCGTTTTGAGTGAATCAAATTGCTATGGTTTCATGTTGAACTCTATTTTATGAATCTAAACAGAAAAAGTATAGGTTTATAGTCAGAAATATAAGTTACAAGTCGTTTTGGTAAAGGTAGTCATTTCAGTCGAAAGAACGACGTCTAGATGACCATTTTAGAAAACATACTTTCACTTTGAGTTTAATCATGATTTTTGGATATAGTTTCATGTTCATAAGAAAAATCATTTTCCCAGAAGAACAACTTTTAAATCAAAGTTTATCATAGTTTTTAATTAACTAACCCAAAACAGCCCGCGGTGTTACTACGACGGCGTATGTCCGGTTTTACAGTGTTCTTCGTGTTTCCAGGTTTTAAATCATTAAGTTAGCATATCATATAGATATAGAACATGTGTTTAGTTGATTTTAAAAGTCAAGTTAGAAGGATTAACTTTTGTTTGCGAACAAGTTTAGAATTAACTAAACTATGATCTAGTGATTAGAAGTTTAAACCTTCGAATAAGATAGTTTTATATGTATGAATCGAATGATGTTATGAACATCATTACTACCTCAAGTTTTCTGGATAAAGCTACTGGAAATGAGAAAAATGGATCTAGCTTCAAAGGATCCTTGGATGGCTTGAAAGTTCTTGAAGCAGAATCATGACACGAAAAACAAGTTTAAGTAAGATTTCCACTCGAAATAAGATTGTTATAGTTATAGAAATTGAATCAAAGTTTGAATATGAGTATTACCTTGTATTAGAAAGATATCTTACTGTAAATAAGAAAGATTTCTTGAGGTTGGATGATCACTCTACAAGATTGGAAGTAAGCTAGCAAACTTGGAAGTATTCTTGATTTTATGAAACTAGAACTTGTAGAATTTATGAAGAACACTTAGAACTTGAAGATAGTGTGATGACCCGAGAATTTTCGACCAAATTTAAACTTAAATCTTATATGATCTCGACACGATAAGCAAAGTCTGTAATGTTGAGTCTCAAAATTTTTGAACTGTTTTATGTATGTATTTACCCTTCGACCATTTCCGACGATTCACGAACAAATAATTGTAAATAAATACATATATGTTTAAATATATTTATATATATAATAAAATGAAATGTAATTTGAAATAATATATGATTTAGTTGTAAGGACTAAAAATTGTAAAATAATAAATGAAATAATAAGTTGTTATTAAATTGAGTCTATACATATATATATATAGTTTCTATACATAATTATTATTATTATTATTATTATCATTATTCTATTATTATTATTTTTACAAACAAAAGATATCTATAAAATATATATATATATATATATATATATATATATATATATATATATATATATATATATATATATATATATATATATATATATACATATACATATACATTCATACATACATATTTAATACAAAACATAACTATATAAATATGGTTATGTACTTAATATATATATATATATATATATAATGGCATATATAGGCTATTAACATTAACATAAAAATTATGTCACTAATAATAAATACATATATATTTGTTCAATTACAATTATGTATATTAATTAATAAATATACAAATGATATAGGTTCGTGAATCAGAGGCCAACCCTGCATTGTTCAATATAGTCATATGTATTTTTACTACAAAATACATTAGGTGAGTTTCATTAATCCCTTTTTAAATGCTTTTGCAATATACATTTTTGGGACTGAGAATACATGCGCTGCTTTTATAAATGCTTTACGAAATAGACACAAGTAATCGAAACTACATTCTATGGTTGGATTATCTAATCGAATATGCCCTTTTTATTAAGTCTGGTAATCTAAGAATTAAAGAACAGACACCCTAATTGACGCGAACTCTAAAGATAGATCTATCGGGCCCAACAAGCCCCATCCAAAGTACCGGATGCTTTAGTACTTCGAAATTTATATTATGTCCGAAGGAGGATCCCGGAATGATGGGGATATTCTTATATGCATATTGTGAATATCGGTTACCAGGTGTTCAATCCATATGAATGATTATTTTGTCTCTATGTATGGGACGTATGTTTATGAGAAATGGAAATATGAAATATTGTGGTCTATTAAAAGTTAGGAAATGATTATTTATGATAAACTAATGAACTCACCAACCTTTTGGTTGACACTTTTAAGCATGTTTATTCTCAGGTGTGAAAGAAACCTTCCGCTGTGCATTTTGCTCATTTTAAGGACAATACTTGGAGTCGATCATCGCTCTGGAATCAAAGGTTGATGACTTTGTCCAGATGAATTAGGACGGGTCCTTTCAGTTGGTATCAGAGCGGTGGTCTTAATAAACCAGGTCTTGCATTAGTATGTCTAACTGATAGTTGTTAAGATGCATTAGTGATTCTGGACTTCAACCGTGTCTGCATGTCAAAAGTTTTGCTTATCATTTTTGTCGAAAATCATCTGCGTATCATCCTTAGGAAATCAGTTACTCATTATTCTTAGTCTAGACACGTTTTACTGCATTAACTGCATGAATAGTGTATAGACAAAATTCATACCTTAGCGTATCTGACAATTCATATCTTAGCGTATCTGTTACTGTATACCTTGCCTGATATCTCTCGTAAATTTCTCCTTAATTTAAGGGATCCTGGTACTATATATATCTATGCAAATTATGCATTGAGAATGCCATCCAACTATCAATTGTTGTCACTAAACTCTTCACGCCAAAAATCTTTCCTGAGATCGCGTAAGATGGCCTCTACGAATCGACCAAGTTCCTCTGACTCCGAAGACAGCGTGACAGGAGCACACCAACCAATCAACTACCGTGATTACTGGAGAAAATGGGGGTGGGTTCGCGACATACTCACCCTATGGAAAAGGGAAGAAGGTACTCCATATCATGAACCGAATCTACCACCTAACCTTGGAGTACTCGACCCGCTCACCGGCGAACCTGTTCGCAACACCGTTTATACCCTTTTTGCCAGAATTTTTCGTCTTGAGACTACCATTTACGGAACTAGAGAAGATATCCGATCTCTACCTCACACTGATAACCAACTAGGGTTAGTAGAAGAAGTTAAAGAACTCCGAGCTCGAGTGTTAACTTTAGAGAGCACGGTACACAATTTGCAAGCACCAGCAGTATCACCAACACCAGTAACATCACCAACCTTAGCACCAACAGTATTAGTACCACCAACAACAACATCCGCATCACCAACTTCGACATCTCATTCTGTACCTCGAGTATAATCATCGTTCTACGTATTGTTCTATCTATTTTATTTTCGTTCGACATGGCGATTATGTAATCTCTAATGTTTTAGAGATTATATATTCTTATTTTAATGGTAAATCAAATGAGATTAATATCACATTAAATCATTAAATTCATAATTATATCTGAAGAAAATATATATGTATATATATTTTCATAAAGATTGTAATTAAAAATTCTTTCGTACAAACTGTTAATGGTGAAAATATTTTTAACGGGTAGGTAATACTCGAGGAATATTTAGATTTCACTTTAATAAGTTACACTGTACATTCGACGAAGCTGATTCAACAGTCATTTACTATCCTATTTACATTCATCGATATACGAATCCGTTCACCACATAATAACCATTTTTATTCAATTTCATATTTGGATTTTGACTTCTCAGAATCCAACAAGTGGCATAATGAAGAAAACATTGAACAAAATAAAATTTGTTAGAAACAAACGAATTAACTAATTGAAATATTGTTAAGAATCCACGCTAACTGTTCCTAGCTAACTGGTTACATTTTATTTTCCGCAATTTAATTATCGCAATTTATATTCTCGCAAGATTTCATATTTTCATTTCTCCTAAACATACGTCCCATGCATAGAGACAAAAATATCATTCATATGGATTGAACACCTGGTAACCGACATTCACAATATGTATATAAGAATATCCCCATCATTCCGGGATCCTTCTTAGGACATGATATAAATTTCGAAGTACTAAAGCATCCGGTACTTTGGATGGGGCTTGTTGGGCCCGATAGATCTATCTTTAGAGTTCGCGTCAATTAGGGTGTATGTTCCCTAATTCTTAGATTACCAGACTTAATAAAAAGGGGCATATTCGATTTCGATCATTCAACCATATAATGTAGTTTCAATTACTTGTGTCTATTTCGTAAAACAGTTATAAAAGTTGTGCATGTATTCTCAGCCCAAAAATATAAAGGGTAAAAAAGGCAAATGAAACTCACCTAATGTATTTTGTAGTAAAAATACATATGACGACAATGAACAAGTGTAGGGTTAGCCTCGGATTCATGAACCTATATCAGTTGTATATATATTAACATATATAATGGAAATCGAACAATTTATATATTATGAGTGATATGATTTATATGTTTCATTGATTCCTTTATTGATATTAATATAATAAATTTAAGGTAGCTTAATAATTTATTTGTAATTATCATATTTATCCTTCATTAATAATAAGAACTTATTTTAAGGTTTATTCGATAAAAATATACATGTATATATATATATATATATATATATATATATATATATATATATAGTTTAATTAATATAATTTATATATAGTTTAATTAGTATCATTTTAATGATAACATATAATATTATGTATTATGACTGTAATGTATTTTTTTAGATAAAATATATATTTGCAAGAATAATAACAATAATAATAATGAGTAATAATAGTAATAATAATAATAATAATAATAATAATAATAATAATAATAATAATAATAATAATAATAATAATAATAATAATAATAATAATAATAATAATAATAATAATAATAATAATAAGGAAATAATAAAAAGAAAATAACTACCTCAAAACTTTTCTAACAAAAAGAATGCCTCAGACCGGGCTCGAACTCGAGACCTCTCGCTTAGCCGAATCACACCCAACCACTGCACTATATATGCTTTTAAGATTTAGTTCCTAATTTAAATCTTATTAACCATCTCTCGGCCCAACAGGAAATATACCATGGATTTCGGCCCAATCAAAAAAGGAATTCAGCCCAACAAAAAAACGATAAAACACGGCCCAACAGCATTTTCGGCCCAACATGTATAAGTAATTAAAAGGGTGTGTGTTTGTCTCGGCCCAAGAAAAATGCGGTGGCCCAACAGAGAAGAAAGGAAGCGATAGCCCAACATCCTTAAATCTATATTTTATGGCTAGTGCATTCACTGGTTTTTGAATCAAAGTAAACATCCTCATTTTGAAATCCCTTCCCCACCCACTTCCAATTATCGGCCAAAGTTCCAGACTAACTCCCACAAGTTGCATAAAAAAAATGTAGTGGTAGGGTTATCGTGAGCAGGGAAAAGGAAAAGATAATCGGAAAATAGCATGTGGATTTAAAATAGTACAAGTGGGATAATTGCCTTAGGAAATGTCGGTCATCAAGGCAAAGTGTAATGACCCGGACTTTTTCGATCAATTTATACTTATAAGATTAATATTTACATAAATTAAACCTTACCAACATGATAAGCAATCCAAATTG
Organism: Rutidosis leptorrhynchoides; assembly: GCF_046630445.1. Taxonomy (NCBI): domain Eukaryota; kingdom Viridiplantae; phylum Streptophyta; class Magnoliopsida; order Asterales; family Asteraceae; genus Rutidosis; species Rutidosis leptorrhynchoides. Next base: position 271,827,036 of record NC_092334.1, read on the forward strand.
TTGAGACTTATGTTTTTGAAAAGAGTTTTACACAACGTTTGACCGTCTAGTTGACCAATGATATCACGAACTATATAACATATGATAATTATACTTTTGTGTATATATATGTATATATACATATTTAACATGATCTAAGGATGTTGTAATACCTCATTTTGTATTAATAACAATAAGTTATAAGTATATTTTGAAACTACTAACTTAAGTTTTCAAAACAATAACCATACGTAACGTTATTTGACATAAATACTTATGACCTATAATGTTTATACATATATCGTATATGTAATGTATTTAATCACTTTTAAGGACTTAAATACATAAAACAATATAAGTGTATTCACAAAAGATAGCTATATTTGAATCCTCGTTCCGTTTTCACAAGATTTCTATACGTATATCTAGAGTATATGTACTCGTATCATACCTAGCTTCTATACATATTTACTATTGGTATATACACATCAAGTCACTACCAACCAGCCCTTGTTCATGCCTTATGTATAAGGTAACTACTTTGTTATCTAGTATGACTAATTATACAAGAAAACAACCTAAAATCTTGTCTTTGTTCATCATAAATCACGCCACCACCATCATTTATACATGCATCCATTTTCAATTTTTGATACATCATTTCTCTAGCTAAACACACACACTTACTAGCCTCATGTATCTCTAAGAACTCCAGCAAAAATCCTCTCAAGAATCACCTTAAACACCACCATAACAAGATCAAACAAAAACACTACAAAAATACAACTTTCATTTCAAGTTTATGTCTTAAGTTGCTTCCAATCTTTCATCCAACTCCATCACTCTTTTGGTTCTAGGTTTTTACTTCTCTTTTATAGCAACCTTGTCCAAGTAACTTGAGGTAGTAACTTTGTTCATAACCTTATTCGATTCATATATATATATAGTTATCTTATTTTATGGTATAAAATTTTAACAACAAGAACATAGTTTGAATGTTTTCAAACTTGTTTGCAAACTAAATAGATCCTTCTAACTTAACTTTTAAAATACTTCAAGACCTGTAATATATCATAAGGATATGCTAACTTAACAAGGTAAAACTTGGTTTTTCAAAGAACACCTTAAAAACTGAATTTACGTCGTCGGAGTACAACCGGGGGCTGTTTTGGGTTGGATAATTAAAAACCATCTTGAACTTTGAATTGGAGGCTTATTTTCTGGAAAATTGATATTTACTATGAATATGTTAACACATAAAAATTTCATGATTTAACTCAAAGTATAAGTATTTTTAGAAAAATAATCATTTAAGGTTGTTTACATGATGGAAAATGATCAACCTCATAAGTTTCACCAAATTTGACCTATGACCTGTGATTTCGAATACAAACTAAGGTATTTACAGTTCATAGTCTTAAAGAAGGACTCGATCCAAGGAAGTGGCAAGTTGAACCAACGAAAACGGAGTTGTAACGAAGAAACTATGACTAAAACAAGATCGGATATCCAAAACTAGTTTAGCCACGAAAATAATTGGAGAAAAATTAAATAAATCACATCTTTCTAAAATAACATGATATTTTATATATATGTACTCATAATTTAATTTTATATATTTCACGATCACCCGTAAACAACACGAGAAGATTAATCATAAGACCTCATGTACGTACGCAACACGTCATTTGACAACACCGGTACTTTATGTACGCAACACGTCATTTGACAACACGGTACCGTGGGTCAAGATTAATCCCGACCAATACGAATACGATGGGGGTTTTATTTATTTCGATGGGGGTTTTATTTATTTATTAAACACCTAAATATGAACCATTAAAAATTGAATTGCTAACTACGGACTAAGAAGACATTAAAAGTATTATAAGTATATATATGTGACGATTGTTTAAAATGAAAATATATTGATAAATTATATATGGATAGGTTCGTGATATCAACCGGAGACCAAGTCAAAATATATATATCTTCAAGGCAAAAGTGAGTATATAGTCCCACTTTTAAACTCTAAGTATTTCGGGATGAGAATACATGTATTTTATGTTTTACGTTATGGACACAAGTAACTGAAAAATATATTCTACGTTGAGTTGTACCACTGGCATACTTCCTTGTAGTTTGGTAACTAATATTTACAGCGGTATTGTAAACGCGAATCCTGTTGATAGATCTATCGGGCCTGACAACCCCAACCGGACTGGACGACCAGTATTTAACGGTTGCACAGTACTTCGTTTCGGTGACTACACTTGGTACGGTGTAGTAAGATTTCATAATAAAGGGAATATGCGACGTGATTAAATGTTAAGTATGGTTACCAAGTGCTCAACCACTTAGAATATTTTTATTAAAATGTTTACATATGAAATCTTGTGGTCTATATTTATACCGCTGCCGGCATTAAACCTATATCTCACCAACTTTATGTTGACGTTTTAAACATGTCTATTCTCAGGTGATAACTAAAAGCTTCCGCTGCAACATGTTGAATTTAAGCAAGATCTTGAGTATGCATATTTGTGTCAAAAATAAAACTGCATATCCGAGGAATTGTAATGTAAAATATGCTAGAAATCGTATTGTTATCATCACATGTAAAGTTTGTAAGTCTAAGATTATCGCTAAACGATAATCATCTTTATATTGTCTAAAGCTTGTATTAACATAAGAGTTATGGTTTGTAATGTAAAATAAATGCAGTTGTTCTTTTAAAAATGTCGCATATAGAGGTCAATACCTCGCAATGAAATCATACGTTATCTAACTCGTTCTTATGGTTAAGGACGGGTTATGACATGTGGTATCAGAGCGGTGGTCTTAGCGAACCAGGTTTGCATTAGTGTGTCTAACTGATAAGTCGTTAGGATACATTAGTAAGTCTGGACTTTGACCGGGTCTGATTTAAAAACCATTGCTTATCATTGTTGGTTAAAATTTATATGTAAATATTATGTAGTACTAATGGGTTAGTTGTTGTGTGATAGATGTCGGGCTCAAAACTTGTTATCACATTCAGCGACTCTGAACCAGAATCTTCAGATGGTGTTCCAGTCATTAACCTATCCGATGACGAAAATAATATCTTTGGGGAAGACTCACAAATTCCGGATGAACCGACTATAGAGAACCCGGAAAGTGAACCCGAGGAGGAAAGTGAACCCGAGGAGGAAAGTGAACCCGAGGAAAAAATACAGGAAATTACAAAAGACAAGTTCGAACTAGGAAAGAAACGAAAGGCTAATGAATTAGAAAATTCAAATCCCGAGTTTAGTGAGGATGATGTGGCACCAACTCCACTAGACACTACCACCCCTATTCCCGCTATTCCTATTCGTTCTATCCCGACATCCAGTTCTTCAGCCCCACAGCCAAAATATAGGGAGACACCGCCAAAATATAGGCAGACAGCCAGGATAAGCGTTAAGCGATTCTTTGAACCTAAACGTCCTAGAAAATAGACCAAACGATGCGCTGCCGTATTAAACCATGGGATCATATAATGTTTTGTATAATATTATTAGTGTGGTTTGCTTAATGTTCGATGTAAGATAAGTATATGTAAAATAGTGAAGTATGAAATGCAATAATTTTCCATGGTTAAGTATTATTTAGATGGTAGTAATTGGTTCTGTACTAAGCTATTAAGTATGGACATTAACGGGTAGGTACTACCCTAGATATAATTATAAAATGCTAATAAGAAGAAAAGGCTTTTATAATAATACCTGGTTCATATTATTAATAAGCTATAATGTACTGTAAATATACACTACATCTATAATATTCCATGTGAATAATTATTTTCTTTTCATTCTTATAGAAGAATATGGCACGATTGAATCGAATGACGGAACAAGAAGTCGAGGAATTCATTAACCAGCGAGTGAACGACAGAATGTTATGGGTCGAGGCTGCAAGAGCTGCTGCAGTTAACCCAAATCCTCGTGTAGGATGCACCTACAAAACTTTTCAAGCTTGCAAGCCCTCATCATTCAGTGGAACAGAAGGACCGATCGGTTTAACCCGGTGGATAGAAAAGATGGAGACTGTGTTTAAAATCAGTGGTTGTGTTGAAAAGGACATGACCAAGTATGCATCGTGCACTTTACAAGATAGTGCACTCACGTGGTGGAAAAATTTTGTGAAGGCTGTAGGAGGAGATGTAGCTTATGATACTCCATGGGAAGAATTCAAAACAATGTTAATCAACGAATATTGTCCAAGGAACGAGGTTAGGAAGTTAGAAGATGAATTACGAAGTCTGAAGGTTATTGGTACTGAAATCACCAACTACAATCAGCGATTCATGGAATTAGTTTTGCTATGTCCTGAATTGGTTCCAACCGAAGAACGGAAGATTGAAATGTACAAAGATGGTTTGCCCAAAAAGGTCAAGGCAAATGTTACAGCATCGAAACCTAAGACAATTCATGAAGCTATAACCATGGCAAACGAGCTAATGGATCAGGTCATCATGGATAAGAAAGTATCCAATACTGATGTGAAGGTATTAGGTAACAAAAGAAAGTGGAATGGAAATTATGATCGAGGTAACCAACAACAATCTTTTAAGAAACAAGAAATCACGCAAGGTGCGGGTAGTGGTTTAAGCTTTGGTTACAAAGGACAAAATCCTTTATGTAACCGATGCCACAAACATCACTCTGGCTACTGTAATGTGGTATGCAATAAATGTAATCGAAAGGGTCATATTGCTGAAGATTGTAGGGCCCTCGTTACAAATACAAATGGTACCAAGACTCCTGCCACCAATGCAAATAGAACTGCTTTGGCTACCATTACTTGTTATGGGTGTGGAAAACAAGGTCACTATAAGAACCAGTGTCCGAATCCAGAGAAGAATAATGGATCTGCACGTGGAAGAGCATTTGTTATTAATGCTAGAGAGGCGTGTGAAGACCCGGAGCTTGTTACGGGTACGTTTACCATTAATAACTTATCCGCATCTATTATATTTGATACTGGTGCCGATAGAAGTTACGTGAGTAGAGGCTTTTACGCTAAATTGAATTGTTCATCATTACCTCTAGATGCTAAGTACATGATTGAGTTAGCTAATGGTAAACTAATTAAAGCCGATAAAATTTGCCGTGATTGTAAAATAAATTTAGCCGAAGAAACATTTAAAATTGACTTAATACCCGTAGAATTAGGAAGTTTTGATGTAATAGTCGGCATGGACTGGATGTCCAAAGTAGGAGCTGAAGTTGTGTGTGCCAAGAAGGCAATTCGCATTCCTTGTAAGGATAAAATGCCGGTGATGATTTATGGAGAGAAGGGTAACTCAAAGCTAAAACTCATTAGCTGTTTGAAAGCCAAGAAGTGTTTAGAAAAGGGATGTTATGCTATTCTAGCACATGTTAATAAAGTCGAAAAGGAAGAAAAAGAGAAGTGCATCAACGACGTGCCTGTGGCAAGAGATTTTCCTGAAGTTTTTCCGGAAGAGTTGCCGGGATTACCTCCATTTAGATCTGTAGAATTTCAAATAGATTTAGTACCAGGAGCTGCACCAGTTGCCCGTGCTCCATATAGACTTGCACCGTCCGAGTTAAAAGAACTTCAAAGTCAGTTAAAAGAATTACTGGATCGTGGATTCATACGACCAAGTACTTCACCGTGGGGAGCTCCGATTCTATTTGTTAAAAAGAAAGATGGATCTTTTAGGATGTGTATAGATTATCGTGAATTAAATAAGTTAACTATCAAGAATCGGTATCCACTACCAAGCATTGACGACTTATTTGATCAACTCCAAGGATCATGTGTGTACTCGAAAATTGACCTAAGATCGGGCTATCATCAATTACGCGTCATAGAAGAAGATATACCAAAAACTGCTTTTCGGACACGTTACGGTCATTACGAATTTTTGGTCATGCCGTTTGGGTTGACAAATGCGCCAGCTGTATTCATGGACCTCATGAATCGAGTTTGTAGTCCGTATTTAGATAAGTTTGTTATTGTTTTCATTGATGATATTCTTATCTATTCCAAGAGTGAGCAAGAGCATTAGCAGCATTTAAGGTTGATATTAGAGTTGTTGAGAAAAGAACAGCTATATGCTAAATTTTCTAAGTGTGCTTTCTGGTTGAAAGAAGTGCAATTTCTTGGTCACGTTGTTAGTAGCAAAGGAATTCAGGTTGATCCAGCAAAAATTGAAGCCATTGAAAAATGGGAGACTCCTAAGACACCAATGCAGATACGCCAATTTTTGGGTTTAGCCGGTTATTATAGAAGGTTTATTCAAGATTTTTCCCGAATAGCTAAGCCGTTGACAGCGTTAACGCAAAAAGGGAAGAAATATGAATGGACTTCTGAGCAGGAGAGTGCATTTCAATTACTAAAAAAGAAGTTGACTACGGCGCCTATTTTATCGTTACCAGAAGGGAACGATGATTTTGAAATATATTGTGACGCTTCGCGACAAGGTTTTGGTTGCGTTCTTATGCAACGGAAGAAAGTTATTGCATACGCATCCCGACAATTGAAGATTCACGAGCGGAATTATACGACGCATGATCTAGAACTGGGAGCAGTCGTGTTTGCATTGAAGATATGGAGACACTACTTGTATGGGGTTAAATGCACTGTGTTTACTGATCATAAAAGCCTTCAACATATTTTTGATCAGAAACAGCTGAACATGAGGCAACGTAGGTGGATCGAGTTAATAAATGACTATGATTGTGAAATTCGTTATCATCCTGGGAAAGCGAATGTGGTGGCTGACGCACTAAGCAGAAAGGAACGAGAACCAATTCGAGTACGAGCGATGAACATAAAAATTCGCATGAATCTCAACTCACAAATCAAAGAAGTTCAACGAGAAGCACTTACTAAAGAAAATATATGAAATGAAATAATGAAGAAGTATGAGAAGCAACTCGTTATACGGGAAGATGGAATTCGATATTTTGCAAATCGTATTTGGGTACCGAAGTTGGGTGGATTAAGGAAGTTGATATTGAACGAGGCACATAAGACAAGATACTCGATACATCCTGGAGTGAGAAAGATGTACCAAGATCTTAAGACACATTATTGGTGGCCTAATTTAAAGACAGACGTTGCAACATATGTTGGGGAGTGTTTAACTTGTTCCAAAGTCAAAGCAGAACACCAGAAGCCGTCAGGGTTACTTCAACAACCAGAAATCCCAGAATGGAAATGGGATGGTATTACCATGGATTTCATCACGAAGTTACCAAAGACTGCCTGGGGATACGACACCATTTGGGTAATTGTTGATCGTCTTACCAAATCTGCACAGTTCTTGCCTATAAAGGAAACGGATAGAATGGAGAAATTATTACGATTATATATAAAGGAAATAGTTTCAAGGCATGGAATACCTATTTCCATTATATCTGATCGTGATAGTAGATTTACCTCAAAGTTCTGGCAATCACTACAGGAGGCACTAGGAACTCGTTTGGATATGAGTACCGCATATCATCCGCAAACCGACGGGCAGAGTGAAAGAACAATTCAGACTCTTGAAGACATGCTCAGGGCATGTGTGATCGATTTTGGAAACGGATGGGATAAATATCTACCATTAGCAGAATTCTCGTATAATAATAGTTATCATGCGAGCATTAAAGCTGCGCCATTCGAAGCATTGTACGGAAGGAAGTGTAGATCTCCTATTTGTTGGAATGAAGTAGGAGATCGACAATTAACTGGTCCCGAGATCATACACGAAACGACTGAGAAGATAGTACAAATCAAGGAGAGATTGAAAACAGCCCGTAGTCGCCAAAAGAGCTACGCCGATGTCCGAAGGAAACCATTAGATTTTCATATCAGTGACATGGTTATGCTAAAGGTGTCACCTTGGAAAGGTGTAATACGTTTCGGTAAAAGAGGTAAACTGAACCCAAGATATGTAGGCCCGTTCAAGATCATCGAACGCATTGGACCGGTAGCTTATCGACTCGAGTTACCGCAACAACTCGCCGGAGTACATAATACCTTTCACGTCTCAAACCTTAAGAAGTGTCTTGCAAAGGAAGACCTCACCATTCCTCTTGAAGAAATCCATGTCGACGAGAAACTACAATTCATCGAAGAACCAATCGAAATCATGGATCGTGAAATTAAACGGCTCAAACAGAGCAATATACCGATCGTTAAGGTTCGTTGGAATGCTCGAAGAGGTCCCGAGTTTACTTGGGAACGAGAGGATCAAATGAAACAAAAGTACCCACATCTGTTTTTCCGATGACGCATAATAGGTACAATTTTAAAATTTCGGGACGAAATTTATTTAACGGGTAGGTACTGTAATGACCCGGACTTTTTCGATCAATTTATACTTATAAGATTAATATTTACATAAATTAAACCTTACCAACATGATAAGCAATCCAAATTGTTGAGACTTATGTTTTTGAAAAGAGTTTTACACAACGTTTGACCGTCTAGTTGACCGATGATATCACGAACTATATAACATATGATAATTATACGTTTGTGTATATATATGTATATATACATATTTAACATGATCTAAGGATGTTGTAATACCTCATTTTGTATTAATAACAATAAGTTATAAGTATATTTTGAAACTACTAACTTAAGTTTTCAAAACAATAACCATACGTAACGTTATTTGACATAAATACTTATGACCTATAATGTTTATACATATATCGTATATGTAATGTATTTAATCACTTTTAAGGACTTAAATACATAAAACAATATAAGTGTATTCACAAAAGATAGCTATATTTGAATCCTCGTTCCGTTTTCACAAGATTTCTATACGTATATCTAGAGTATATGTACTCGTATCATACCTAGCTTCTATACATATTTACTATTGGTATATACACATCAAATCACCACCAACCAGCCCTTGTTCATGCCTTATGTATAAGGTAACTACTTTGTTATCTAGTATGACTAATTATACAACAAAACAACCTAAAATCTTGTCTTTGTTCATCATAAATCACGCCACCACCATCATTTATACATGCATCCATTTTCAATTTTTGATACATCATTTCTCTAGCTAAACACACACACTTACTAGCCTCATGTATCTCTAAGAACTCCAGCAAAAATCCTCTCAAGAATCACCTTAAACACCACCATAACAAGATCAAACAAAAACACTACAAAAATACAACTTTCATTTCAAGTTTATGTCTTAAGTTGCTTCCAATCTTTCATCCAACTCCATCACTCTTTTGGTTCTAGGTTTTTACTTCTCTTTTACAGCAACCTTGTCCAAGTAACTTGAGGTAGTAACTTTGTTCATAACCTTATTCGATTCATATATATATAGTTATCTTATTTTATGGTATAAAATTTTAACAACAAGAACATAGTTTGAATGTTTTCAAACTTGTTTGCAAACTAAATAGATCCTTCTAACTTAACTTTTAAAATACTTCAAGACTTGTAATATATCATAAGGATATGCTAACTTAACAAGGTAAAACTTGGTTTTTCAAAGAACACCTTAAAAACTGAATTTACGTCGTCGGAGTACAACCGGGGGCTGTTTTGGGTTGGATAATTAAAAACCATCTTGAACTTTGAATTGGAGGCTTATTTTCTGGAAAATTGATATTTACTATGAATATGTTAACACATAAAAATTTCATGATTTAACTCAAAGTATAAGTATTTTTAGAAAAATAATCATTTAAGGTTGTTTACATGATGGAAAATGATCAACTTCATAAGTTTCACCAAAGTTTGACCTATGACCTGTGATTTCGAATACAAACTAAGGTATTTACAGTTCATATTCTTAAAGAAGGACTCGATCCAAGGAAGTGGAAAGTTGAACCAACGAAAACGGAGTTGTAACGAAGAAACTATGACTAAAACAAGATAGGATATCCAAAACTAGTTTAGCCACGAAAATAATTGGAGAAAAATTAAATAAATCACATCTTTCTAAAATAACATGATATTTTATATATATGTACTCATAATTTAATTTTATATATTTCAGGATCACCCGTAAACAACACGAGAAGATTAATCATAAGACCTCATGTACGTACGCAACACGTCATTTGACAACACCGATACTTTATGTACGCAACACGTCATTTGACAACACGGTACCGTGGGTCAAGATTAATCCCGACCAATACGAATACGATGGGGGTTTTATTTATTTCGATGGGGGTTTTATTTATTTATTAAACACCTAAATATGAACCATTAAAAATTGAATTGCTAACTACGGACTAAGAAGACATTAAAAGTATTATAAGTATATATATGTGACGATTGTTTAAAATGAAAATATATTGATAAATTATATATGGATAGGTTCGTGATATCAACCGGAGACCAAGTCAAAATATATATATCTTCAAGGCAAAAGTGAGTATATAGTCCCACTTTCAAACTCTAAGTATTTCGGAATGAGAATACATGTATTTTATGTTTTACGTTATGGACACAAGTAACTGAAAAATATATTCTACGTTGAGTTGTACCACTGGCATATTTCCCTGTAGCTTGGTAACTAATATTTACAGCGGTATTGTAAACGCGAATCCTTTTGATAGATCTATCGGCCCTGACAACCCCAACCAGACTGGACGACCAGTATTTAACGGTTGCACAGTACTTCGTTTCGGTGACTACACTTGGTACGGTGTAGTAAGATTTCATAATAAAGGAAATATGCGACGTGATTAAATGTTAAGTATGGTTACCAAGTGCTCAACCACTTAGAATATTTTTATTAAAATGTTTACATATGAAATCTTGTGGTCTATATTTATACCGCTGCCGGCATTAAACCTATATCTCACCAACTTTATGTTGACGTTTTAAACATGTCTATTCTCAGGTGATAACTAAAAGCTTCCGCTGCAACATGTTGAATTTAAGCAAGATCTTGAGTATGCATATTTGTGTCAAAAATAAAACTGCATATCCGAGGAATTGTAATGTAAAATATGCTAGAAATCGTATTGTTATCATCACATGTAAAGTTTGTAAGTCTAAGATTATCGCTAAACGATAATCATCTTTATATTGTCTAAAGCTTGTATTAACATAAGAGTTATGGTTTGTAATGTAAAATAAATGCAGTTGTTCTTTTAAAAATGTCGCATATAGAGGTCAATACCTCGCAATGAAATCATACGTTATCTAACTCGTTCTTATGGTTAAGGACGGGTTATGACACAAAGCAACAAATAAAATATGCCATATTAATATCCCCATCAACTTTATGTTAGACTTTATAATTCAAAAGGGGAACTAGTGGGTTCATAAAAAAAAATTATGAAGACAGCTCATTGAGCTCATAAGTGATTGACCAAACAACAAAAGAGGGAAAACACTCACATCTTTATCATTATTTTATAACAATATCCCTCTTCTTGTAATTTTTTAACAGAGATATAAATAGTAGTAGACACGCAGCATTTTTGTTGAGTTTTGGTGATTGGTTCAAGTGTACACAGGAAAATAGTACGTGGTTATTTTTGAAGAAGATGGTGGCAAGATGGTGCTAGATGAAACGAAACATAAAAGAAAAAAAATAAAACCACGTAGGTGGTTTGTTCTTGTCCAAATCAGAAAAAGAAGAAAGATATAAAGGAGAGTGTGGCGAGTGGATGATTATTAAAGTGCTGTTCCGGTTGGTCCTCAATGGTGGTGGTAGTCTGGGTAACGTTTTCATCGATCAACAATATAGTCACTAACAAAAGCAGTTGCAGGTTGTTCGGCTGTGGTTTTGGGTCGGCTAGGAAGTAACCGAGGCTGATGGTCTTGTTGGTTGTGAGGTGGCTTAGGAGTGGTTTCGTTGGAACCAGAAAACAGTAAACGAATGGCAGATCACGTGATCAAAAGGCGATGATGTGGTTATGGAGTGGTCGTGGGTTGATGGAGTAGAAACATAAGCGGTTTTGTTAATGGTGATCAAAGTGATGATGGTAGTGATCATGGGGGTTTCGGTGTTGGCCATTTACGATGGGAAAGGAAAAAAAATAATATCGAATGTGGTTGATCACGGTTGGGGTGGAGATGATGGTTATTACGTTCGAGTAAAATAAATAAACGGTTTCTATTTGATCTTGATGATAAGGGTGGTGAAGGTTGTCGTTGATCGAGCAGTTGATGTAATATTTAATATAATGAATAATTGAAGTGGAAAACATGTTTGGTATAATTGAAATCGACTGCTAACAACATGTGATCAGAATTATTAGGTCACGACATCAAAATAGGATAAAGATATAAAGGTTTAGATTCAATCTCTGACAAAATTTGGATTTGGTCTATGAATGGACTGTGATTGTACTGGTTTGAGGTCATAAAAGCAAGATTTCCTACAGCATGAAAGTGATGCACAACAGAATACGCAATTAACTTGTATAAATATGTATTATCTTGTATTTTATGTATAAGCAGTATTGATATTGTAGTTTATATATGTATCTGACTGCATTCTGTATATATATATATTTTTATATATATTACTGCATATATATATATATATATATATATATATATATATATATATATATATATATATATATATATATATATATATATTTATATTATCTATATAATATGATTAATCTTATTAATCAATAAATATAACTATTATAATAATAATAATAATACTAATAATAATAATAATAATTAATGTAATAATCATATAATAATTATAATTAAACTTGTATTTAAATTTAATATATATATATTTTTTTTTTTACAATTTATTACTCATGTAATGTTTACTTTTTATAAAATATGTAATTAAGTATTTACACATAATATTTATATATATATATGTATATATATAAGTATATATAATAATATTTATACATAGAATCGTATATATTTATATAGATTCCTTTTAAATTACATATGTTAGTTAACTTTTATATTTATATATTTAATTATATATTTACATACACACAATGGTTCGTGAATCATCGGGAATAGTTAAAGGTCAAATTCATATAAACAGTTTCAAAATTTTTAGACTCACTTTACAGACTTTGCTTATCGTATCGAAATCATATACAGATTAAGTTTACATTTAGTCGGAAATTCCCGAGTCATCACAGTACCTACCCGTTAAAGAAATTTCTTCCCGAAATTTGAGTGAGGTGGTCATGGATAACAATAAGAATGTTTTCCTGACGATTATGAGCTGATAAAATAGAGTTTTATCATTATTGAATAATTTGAATAAAACGATTTGATTACTCGAAGCGTACGAGTGAAGCTATCACAAAAGATGGAGCTAAAGTAATAGATATTCGTCTTTACCTTTAATGTAGTCATGGTTGAATTTAGAAGATATGGTACGTCATAGCTTTTGACGTAGAGGGTTGAATTCCGGAATTCAAGGGATTTATAGAAAATCTTAGAAATCTAAAAAAATTTGATTTCTTCAACGAATAAGGAAATTAAGAGCTCTTATAATTAAATACGGTGATCTGCCTCGATCACCCTGTCTGATATTCCCATTATAAACTAAACTTTTTCCATTCCATTATTCGCACCATTCCTATACTTTCCTCCTTGTTTCATTCATCCAAAAGATTCTGAAAATGCTTAATCCAGTTCTGATCCTTGTCCTCATTCTTACTATCACAACAATCATTCTCCTTTTCCAACTTCCACCAGAGAAATCTACCTTCTTCTACTTCGCCCTTGGGATTATAATATTTTTAATTCTCCCGTGTCTTTATGTTGCGATAAACATTGATATGCACGGTTTGTAATTTATGTGTTGTTATCAGGCTTTATATTCTCCCTTATATTTCAAAGTTCTATGCTTTTGTTTTCTCTTCCAGACTTCAAGTCAATCGAATATTAGTCCAGAATTGGTAGATATAGAGTTTCGAATGATTATAATGTTTTAAGCAGGAAGGAATGTGATAGCACAGTTTGATTTGTCAAATTACCAGAATCACTGAGAATAGAAATATCAAGAATATATTTTCTTGATATGTTCGGAGGTGAAGTAGAATGAACGAGTCGTGTAACATGGCACATGATGACGTTATAATCTGTGAATCATCATGTTCCATTTAGAAACTCAGCATGACTTACTGTAATATAATCACGTTGATCAAGTGTCATTATATTATACTAACTCATGCATCAGTTCCCAACATTACCTCAATAACATTCATATTTTTAAGCTTGAAAGTTTACAGAATATAGAACTAACAGTTTCTATATGATGTAACACTGATATCAGGAAGAGATTAATAATTTCAGATAAGAATAGTTATGAAAATATCTTCAGAAATATGGAGGATATTTATAATGAAAGCTACGATGATAACTTGAAATTTCTAATATCAATGGATGATGAAGAAGATTTATCCGTAAGGGTTTAGATTCGGAAGCAAGGTATTCGCTAAAAATTTCATCAGAAACAGAATCATTTGGATTCTTTGAAGTCAAACTTATTCTTTGTGATTTTGTCCACGGCTTCCTTCATAGTTTCGCATAATCTGCCTTTCGGTAATAGATTTTATATTGAATGTTTCCAATATAATGATACACAGGAAACACGAAGAGGTATATAATTTCGGACGAGAATATTTATGAAAATATCCTCAGAAATATCGAAGATATTGATGATGATATTTTGAAATTTCTAAGTTCGATGGTTGATGGAGAAAGATTTTCCGCAAGATTTTTAACATGACATCGGAGCAAGATATTCTTTGAAGGTTTCATCGGATCCAGAATTACCTGGATTCTTTGAATATATGGTATGGTCCTTTTATTTATCCTCGGTCTCCTTCGTGGTTAGCTCAATCCGTTTTCCAGTTCCAACTTTTCTGAGCTTTTCCAACATACTATTCTTTATTATAAAACTTTCGATGATTATGGTCGTTTACAGTTGTCTATGGTTTCTGCTGCTTCATTCAGCTTTTTCAATATTCAAAGTATTGATTTGTGACTGAGTGCTTTTTAGTATTCCAGAAGGAGAGATCATAATTCTAAGAGATAACTGTCATACATATAACTGTTGATGTAGATATGCTGTGAGTTTTCAAAGTACTGATTGCTGATTCCCGGTAATTGGTATGGCAGTTCTCGTTACAAGATGTGGATGAGTATATGATAGGGCTTTAATGAATAAATATAATGATTTGTCGGAGAGATTTAAGCCAAGAAGTAACGAGGTTGCTGGTATGTCTGCTGGTAATATGGTGGAATATAAAAGAATTCTCCGGTATCAAAAGGGTAATCGTATATATCAGGATTATAGTAAGGCTACTTCGAATGAAAAGTCGAAGTTGACTTGCTGGAGCTGTGACAAAATTGGCTACCTTGAAAAGAGATCGCAAAAATTATTTTTGCTAATAAATGCCAAAGGATTTGACGCGGCTACGTGTTAAACTTTTACTCAGTTGCCGAGAGTTTCTCAGGTGCATAACTATATACATAAATCTTTCCTTCCGTAGATGAAGTGCGGTTGGTTCATCCTCTCGATTGAGGTGTTTTCAAGAATCATGAAAGGTTTGAACGCAGAATGTAATCGTGAAGATACAAATGAGGTTTAAGACGAAATCAAGTGGCAAACTTGAAGAATTATTTAGTTTCATATGTTATAATCAATATTTTAATTCATTTTAATTGTCCAATGTTGATAGTCCACAGTTACTAGTCCACAGTTAGCATTTCAATAATTCATATATAATATTCGAATTAATTAATACGTGTCGTGACTCCTATACGTCTCAGACTTGATCACAACTCAAAGTATATATATTATTATAGAATCAACCTCAACCCTGTATAGAGAACTCGATCATTACTGCATATAGAGTGTCTATGGTTATTCCAAATAATATATATATATATATATATATATATATATATATATATATATATATATATATATATATATATATATATATATATATATATATGCGTCGATATGATATGTCAAAACCTTGTAAACGTGTCCCGATATTTAAATTGCGTAAAATAAATAACAGAAATTAAATGACGATAAATAAAATAGCGAGAATGTAAATTGCGATAATTAAATTGCGATAAATAAAGTGTAATTAGTTAGCTGGGAACCATTAGCTAGAATTTCGTTAGCGTCGATTCTTAACAAAATTTCTCATAGTTAATTTGTTTGTTTCTAACAAATTTTATCTTGTCCAATGTTTTCTTCATTATGCCACTTGTTGGATTCTGATAGATCAAAATCCAAATATGAAATTGAATGAAAATGGTTATTTCGTGGTGAACGGATTTGTATATCGGTGGATGTAAGTAGGATGGTAAATGACTGTTGAATCAGATTCGAAGAATGTACAGTGTAACTTATTAATGCGAAATCTAAATATTCCTCGGGTATTACCTACCCGTTAAAATATTTTCACCATTAACAGTTTGTACAATAAAAATTTTAATTACAATCTTTATGAAAACATATATACATATATATTTTATTCAGACGTAATTATGGATTTAATGAGTCAATTTGATATTAAACTCATTTGGTTTACCATTAGAACTAGAATATATATAATCTCTAAAAAATTTAGAGATTACTTAATCGTCATGAAGAAAGAAGATAATCGATGTAGAACGATACGTAGAACGATGATTATACTCGAGGTACATAATGAGATGTTGAGGCATGGATTGTTGATGGTACTGGTGCTATTACTGATGGTACTGTTGGTGCCGATGATGTTGCTGAAGCTGGTACATTTTGTACCATATTCTCCAGATTGATTACTCGAGCGCGAAGTTCGTTGACTTCTCCTATTATTCCAAGATGATTGTCGGTCGGAACAAGCAGATGAATAAGGTTCAGATTTGTGGATAGAATATAATCTTGTCGACTTACTCTGGAAATAAGACTGAAAATGGTGTCTCAAACAGGTTCGCCGGTAAACGCTTCAGGTTCATTGTCAAGAGGTGAATTCGGTTGGTGGAAGGGATTGCCTTCTGCGCGTTTCCATTAATTAAGTCGACTACGAACCCATCAGATGAATTGATAATGGCTGATTGGTTGATTCATGCCGATGACACTGTTTTCGGAGCTCAGGTGAACGTCTATGTCGGAATAGCTGTCGGAATAACTATCGGAATTGCTATCGGAATCTGAGGGACTCGAACTGGTTGCAGGATTCATCTCGTACGATCAGATGAAGGATTTTCGATAAGAAATATATTATAGGATGTAGATTAGTACCCTGCAATACATAATTTACATATGCATATATAATACTAAAATCCCATAAGTTACGGAGGAATCTACAAAAGTTGTCAGGCAAAGTTACAGTAACAGATACGCTAAGACATGAAGTAGCAGATACGCTAAGATATGAATTTTGTCTTTACACTATTCAAGCAGTCAATGCAGTAAAACGTGTCTAGACTAAGAATGATAAGCAAGTGATTCTCTAAGAATGATAAGCAGGTAATTTTTCGACACGAAATGATAAGCAAAACTTTTGACATGCAGACCAGGTTTAAGTCCAGACTCCTTAAAGTAACCTAACAACTATTAAGTCGAAGTCCAGACTCACTTATGTATCCTAACAACTCCTAGTTAGACACACTAATGCAAGACCTGGTTCGCTACGATCACCGCTCTAATACCAACTGAAACGCCCCGTCCTAATCCATCTGGACGAAGTCCATATCGATTATAAACGATTCACAACAGTTGATTACATCGCGAGGTACTTGACCTCTATATGATACATTTTACAAACATTGCATTCGTTTTTAAAAATACAATCTTTCATTACATCGAAAATTTGATGGCATGCATACCATTTCTTAATATATCTAACTATAACTGACTTAATAATAATTCTGATGAACTCGATGACTCGAAAGCAACGTCTTTTGAAATATGACATGAATGACTCCAAGTAATATCTCTAGAATGAGCAAATGCACAGCGAAAGATTTCTTTCGTACCTGAGAATGAACATGCTTTCAAGTGTCAACCAAAAGGTCGGTGAGTTCATTAGTTTATCATAAATAATCATGTCATAACTTTAATAGACCACAAGATTTCATATTTTCATTTCTCCTAAACATACGTCCCATGCATAGAGAAAAAAATATCATTCATATGGATTGAACACCCGGTAACCGACACTCACAATATGTATATAAGAATATCCCCATCATTCCGGGATCCTTCTTCGGACATGATATAAATTTCGAAGTACTAAAGCATCCGGTACTTTGGATGGGGCTTGTTGGGCCCGATAGATCTATCTTTAGAGTTCGCGTCAATTAGGGTGTCTGATGTTATGCGAGGTGTATATAAAATAGCTTTATATTTTACAAGGAAATACTATTAAATACGATACAATTTTACACAAGATATTTATTTATTTAGAGAATGGATATACTTAAACCTTGCTACAACACTTATAGGCAGTGTACCTAATCGTACAGTAGTGTAGTTTTTAGTAAGTCCGGTTCATTCTACAGGGAAAATCTTTTAATCAAAGCTTAACGCTATATTAGTTTAATTTTATAAAAACACAAATATATATATATATGTAATATTATTATTATAAAGGGGGGGTTTTTACGGTTTAATGACCGGTTTGTCAATTTTAAAACTTTAGTCGCAGTTAAAACAAAATGTAAAATATTAAATAAATAAAAGACTTAATTTAAAGCATAAAGTAAATAACGATAATGAAATTGCGATAAATAAAAGTGCGATAAAATAAACTTGCGATAATTAAAAAGTACGATAATTAAAAGTGCAATTAAATACAATAACAATAAATAAAAGTGCTATAATTAGAAGTGCAATTAAATATAAAATAAAGGGAATTAAATATGAAATAAAAGAATTATGCTTATTTAAACTTCCGTAATCATGATGTTTGACGTGTTGATTTTAGTTTTATGCCCATGGGTTAATTGTCCTTTGTCCTGGATTATTTAATATGTCCGTCTGGTTTTTGTCCATAACAGTCCATCAGTCATAAATATAAAGTGCGAGTGTCCTCTTCAAATTATCCTTATACCCGAATTTAAATATTCCAACTAATTGGGGACTTAAACTGTAACAAGATTTTAATACTTTGTTTAATAATTACACCAGGATGTCGACTGAGTGTAACCCAAGGTTTTAATACTTTGTTAACAATTATGCCAAGTGTCCTATTACATAATTTCACCCCTGTTTTAATAATTCTAGTGGCTATTAATCCATTCCCGTGTCCGGTTAAATGAACGATTATTCGTACATATAAATACCCCGCCTATCGTGTCCGATTGAGTGTATATGGTTATTTATAGGGACGTCCAATTGTGAATCTTTATATTAAAATTAACAAAACTATCATTTAGTTAAACAAATATAAAGCCCATTAATAGCCCATAGTCTAATTTCCACAAGTGTCGTTCTTTTGTCCAAACCCCAATTATGGTACAAAGCACAATTACCCAATTTTAGTAATTAGCCCAAAATCATGATTACTTCGTTTTAAATAAGCATAATAATAACTTAGCTACGAGACATTAAATTAAAAAGGTTGAACATAACTTACAATAATTAAAAATAGCGTAGTGTTACACCGACAGAATTTCGACTTACACCCTTACATCATTCGCTAACATACCTTTATTATTAGGATTAAAATTAAAATTAAAATTAAAATATAAATTATAAATATAAATATTACGTATATAGATAGAGAGATTGATATATATTGATATTTTGCGATCAAACTGCGTTTGCTTTTATAGGCGGTTTCAGAATTTGGGGCTCCGCAACTCGCGGCAATTTTTGCCTTCAAACTCCGCGAGTCGCGGAGTTTGATTTTCCAGCTCACCAACTTTGGAGTCTTTCTTTGCCGATGAATTTTTAATATATTATAATATTTAAATAATTAAAAGAATTATTTAAATATTATATTATATTTATGTGCATAGTTGACTTGTAATTTTTAGTCCGTTGCGTCGAGCGTTGAGAGTTGACTCTGGTCCCGGTTCCGGATTTTTGAACGTCCTTGCGTATAATTTAATATCTTGTACTTTGCATTTTGAATCTTGTACTCTTGTAATTTCGAGACGTTTCTTATCAATAATTGGAACTTCTTTGATTGTATTTTGTACTTTTGAGCTTTTTGGTCGTTTGCGTCTTCAATTCGTCGAATCTGTCTTTTGTCTTCACCTTTTATTATTTAAACGAATATCACTTGTAAATAGAACAATTGCAACTAAAAGCTTGTCTTTCTTGAGGAATAATGCTATGAAATATATGTTCGTTTTTAGCATTATCAAATATTCCCACACTTGAGCGTTGCTTGTCCTCAAGCAATATAGTCTTGAAATACAAGAATCACTTCTTTATTCTTCACACTTTGTACATCAGTGATTTCTTTACGGCGGTATAAACAATGGTAGTAACGTTGTGGTTTACAGTCCCATATGACTATAAAAATTTAGATCCTTTAAGGAAATTGGATCTTTATGAAAACATTTGATCTTTTGAAAATTAAATCTAGCTTTTACCCTAGATAAGTTTTCCGGAATAACCCTTCACCGGTGTTTGCAAGTTCTTTTTGTGGGTTTGGTGGGTTTCAGATTTGAAAATTTCAGCTCAAAACTTGCGGTTTTGTGTCACCCACTTGCTAACCTTGTATTAGGAAAGCAACACGTCCAGTTTACTTGCTCCGTATATTACCTTTCGATAAACTACCGTCCGGTTGTAAAGGAAAGCGTTGAACAAGCAACTGTTAAGGCAATGTCCCGTGACTTGCTTTTAATTATGGTCTATAACGTGTCGGACGCAATTACTATCCTTTGTAGGAGCAATAGTAAAGCTTACCCTTATGATTTTTCGGTCTGGCACAAGGTCCTGTCTTCGACTATGCTATGCAACCACCGTTCTTACGGTTGACACCCGATTTGGTTCAGGTGACCTAATGAATTCCAGGTGAATTTCTAGGATTTTACGTTCAATGGTAATGAACGCATTGAAAATGGGTTTTCAGAAAACAAATCAGTTTATAATTTGATCAAAATATTTTCTCGTTCAAGCTCGAGTTTAGATATCATTGAATTCCATGAGTTTGAATTCTCAATCTTTAAGGTTAATCTCTAGGATTGATTAATATCAGGCTTAAAAGCTGATTTTTGATCTTTTAAGGAGATTATCCTTTCTGGGGATCTGATTTATTAGTCTTATCAAGCTAATTTGCACGGTGCCCCCCCATTTTACGAGATAAATCCTTCTCATGGTTAGGATAAATCTGACCACTTGGCGACCCTGTTTTATGCTGAGGTCCGTGGATTTCCTGCTGATTTTAGTGATGACTTTTCTAGATTTTTCGTCAACCTACAGCTGGTCTGGACGACAACTTCCTGACCTAAATCAAGAAGCGCGTTTCTTTTTCAGAAGACTTTACTTCCTTTTAATGATGGAATTGATTCATCGTGTAGATCCATCTCTTCTTTTCTTTCATCGGGTAAAACAGTTTAGTTTAGTCCAAAGCAAAAGTATTTTCAGTTATTTGTTACAGAAATATATGACATATGTTTAAGATAACTTGGTAATTTTTCCCACACTTGGCTTTTATTTTCCTTTTTATTGTCCTCTATTCCATTTTAAATGAATTTTAACATTTTGGTTTGTTTCTCAATTTATGTCCTTTTCGAGGTAACAATAATTTCGGTGTTAAAACCTAGTTTTATCATTCATAAATATGTATAAACATGATTTTGAGTTCATTTAATTGAAAATTTTGAAAAATTTTACTAGAATTGGATAGTCAGTATATAAGACTAGGGCTGTTCTTTATTATCAGAGAGCACTAGATTCTAATACAACTACTACTTTACTAGTATTTCTAATGGTAACCAAGTGTATAAAGTAAAAATTTTAAAATCCGAAAGAATTTAACCCCTTCCCACACTTAAGATCTTGCAATGCCCTCATTTGCAAGAAATCAGTAACAATTTAAATTATTGAGGGTGATTTGTGTGAAAATGATTAAATTTTACCAAAGTTTCCAAACATATTTGTGTTTGTGTTGAATGATAAATGGTGCACATCATTTATTCATTCCGTCTTGTTGTTATATCACATTTATTTTGCATCTTGTCGTCAAAATTAGTTGCTTTTGCTGAACTTAATGCCAGTCTTTGAAAATGCATTGTTTTACCCTGTTGTGTACATAAGATTAACTGCAAACATATATACATATTTTTGAAGTTTGGTATATTACCCCACATTCAAAAATTATTAAAATCTAATAATAAAAGTTAGAAAATTATAAAAACTATTACAATATTAACATAAGTATTAAATGTATTAACATTACAAATAATAAAATAAATAAAACTAAGTAGACTAGGGATGATACTGATACCAGTAGGGGTTCCATGCATAACCATATGTGTTATAAAATGCTTCGGCTGGGTTATACGTAGGATACGGTGGTTGGATCTCTATAGACCAGGGAGGAAATACGGGCGATGGAGTAGGAATATAGTTTCTACCTATTTGTTGGCAATAAGCTATGATTTGGTTTTGATGAATTTGCCAATCTTCAAATGCTCGATGTCTAGCATTTTCGTACTCTTGTGAAGCTATAAACCTTTGCATTTCTGTCATTTCATTTCCCCCCCCACATTACCTGGTTATTGGTTTCTCTCAACCTGTGGATGTCTACCATGGTATTGTACTGCGGCGTTATTTCGCCTCTTCAAAACCTTCGCACCATGGTATACATTTAAACGTATTGTATCGCGGGGTTCTGGTTCTTCGACTAATAATCCCCCCCGACTTATATCCACACCGAGATATTCAGCAATCAAAGTAATAAATATACCACCTCCTATTATGCTATGCGGTCTCATCCCCCCTTACCATAGCTGATAAATAATAACCCACACAATAAGGTATACTTACAGCGCTTTCTGGGTCTCGAATACACATGTAGTAAAACAAATCATGTTCATTTACCTTTTCCTTATTCTTACCTCTTTGTGTAATCGAATTAGCTAAAAACCTATGAATTACTCTTAATTCAGCTCTATCTATATCCAAATAAGAGTAATTTCCCCCTTTGAATCGGTGATGGCTAGTCATTGGACTCCATACACCATGCGTATCAAAATTTTCGTCTATCTTTCTACCATTTAGTAGCAACCCTCTACAATCGGCAGATGCTAACTCCTCAGGCGTATATATACGTAAAGCCTGAGCCATGTCTAGTAAAGACATGTGGCGCATCGAACCTCCCAACAAAAATCTAATAAAAGATCGATCGGTTAAACTAGCTACCCGATCATTTAATTCTATACTACACAACAATTCTTCACACCATACTTTATATACAGGTCTACGCATGTTGAATAACCGTACCCAATCGTTAAACGTAGAATTACCATACCTCTGTGCAAGTAATTTCCTAATTGGCCTGGCCAATTCTACAGCTTCTAATGGTCCCCATTCTATGACCCTAGGTACTTCAACAGCTTTAGAATGAAGAGTATGCAAACCCCTTTGGTATTTTGGATAATCTATCCAAAGTCTGTCAAATCTCAGGTTCGGGTGCAAATTTTCCAAGTGCATATCAGAAAATGTCATGACTGGATGAGGTATATCTTGTTTGTAGTAGTTATCCACCTCCTGTTATTCCGCATTTTCAGCAGGAGCATTGCGAGTTTGGGATGAAGATTCACCCCTTTCAGTCTGCAAAACACATCAAACACAATTTTTGTGCATCCAAATATACATTAGTGTCAGCAAAATCATCAATCAAAATAATTACAATGACATGATCAATTTATATCAAACTTAAGCTCATTTTCATATTTTCATCAAATCTACACTTTTTCAAATAAGCATATACGAAAATGTTCGCCAAGTTCATAAGCATTCAACTCAAATAACATGTCAAAATAATCATTACTAGCAATTAAACAAGTTTCAAATGGCATTATCTCTCAAAAATCAAGTTCATGAATTTTAGACTTGAAAAAGTCCACTTTAATTCTCAAAATCATGTTTAGGCTCAAAGTTTGGATCATTTAACTACCTAAACATGTTACACTACTTTATTTAGCAACAATTCATGACAAAAATCGGCCATAACCTGTTTATATCAAAAAGCCCCAAATTTGCTCAAGAACACAAACCCTAGATTACTCAAAATTTGAAGTTTAAGGCTTCTAATCATGTTAAATAGCATCAATCTAGGTTATTCAAGCATAATACATAAACAATTTAAATATAATTACACTAAAAAGCATCAAAATCAAATTGGGTATAAAATTGCTCAAGAACACTAATTTTCGGATTAAATGGTGTTTACGTGTAGAAATTTACCATTTTTCTTGAGTAATTCCTTGATAGCATCCTTCTCAACATGATTTTAGTAAAAGATTTGATGATTAACGGTCAAAAATTGCGAATTTGGTGTGTGTTTTTCGGGTTTTTTCGGGTTTATTTCGCAGTTTATGTGGTGTGGGGATGGGGACTGATCAGTTCAGCTCGTTTTATTTTTTTTCTGGGTTTTGGATCCTCCGCGACTTGCGGTGTTTTTACCCTTCAAACTCCGCGAGTCGCGGAGTTTGTACTTTTTTTTTTAAACAACTTATACTAATTAAAACAATTAAGTAATTAATTTTAAAATTTTGTTTCCCTTGTTATTTAGGACGAGGTCGTTTCGGATCGATGTCCTAGTCCGTCCTTCGACAAAATTTTAAAATTTGTCTTTTTGTAGCGATTGTTTTAAAAGCTAAGATTTTTGGGTTTTTTTAATGTTTTTGGCATACTTTAATTCAATAAGATTAAAAATAATGATAATAAAAGTTCTCGTCCCTCCCTCGGGTAAAGCAATTTCGGTTCAACGACCTAGTCTTCAACTTACGACGAATTTTAAAAATCATATTTTTAACTTAATGAGATAGAGTAAATTTTTGTTTTTAAATTCATACCAAACTTAAAACAAAAATACATAAAATTCAAAATTAATATTAAAAATTCACACCAAACTTAAAATTTGAAATGCATAAAATTAAAAATTCTTATTTTAAAAATTAAAAATTCACACCAAACTTAATTTAAAAATTCATATTATAAAATCACACCAAACTTATATTATATTTTTCAAATATTTACAATTTTAAATATATTGTTTTTACAAAGTTTACAATATTAATTTAAGATTTATATATTAATTTTAAAAACATGGTAAAAATAAAATTAAAAATCTTTTTGGCTTTTTATCCCACTTTAATCAATCAAATATTATCAAAAATATGCGCCCCTCTTTTCGGTAAAGTAATTTCGGTTCCATGACCTAATTTAACTCATGACGAATTTTTGAAATATTTTGGGTTGATTGATTAAAGATATTTATACCTTAAGAATAAACGTTAAATTTCGCAGTGATGTAATAAATTTTTATATGATATCAATAATTTCGGTCGCCAAACCTAATTTTATTCAATACCAATTTAATACTTTATAGCGAACAAATTAGCGTTTATTATCAAAAGGTTAAAAATAAAAATAAAAACTGTACAGACTTACCTGGGAGATAGTATTCTTAGTTATATGATCTATCCCATTCATAAGATAGTCGGTTTAATTGGTTTTCCATGGCTACATAGGCGTAACCTCGAGCATTCAGTGTTTTTTCTTCTAAACATATGAACGGTCCGTCTCTGCATAAAGTAACAAATTCGGTATTTGAATAGGTTTGATTATTTGAACATTTACCTCCATGTGACCATTTTCCGCATTTGTGACATCTTTCTAGGTGTCGTGCTCTTCTTTTCGCTGCGGATTTTGATTTTCCTTTACCAAATTGTAACTTATTATTTTCGCATCTGGATTCTTTTCTTACTCCGTCCAATCTTTCTCTGATTACTGATACTATTTCACTCGGTAGTGTGTCATTATTACGTTTAGTGATCAAAGCGTGTAGCATTAGACCATGGTTTAGTTCACAGGCAATCTTCATTTCGTAAAAACCTAAAAATAAAAATAAAAATTTAGAATGGGGGGAGAAGACTAGTTCTTTAGGGTCTGCTAGGGAAAGACCATTCGGGTTCCATTTTCGAGAACTACACGAAAACAGACAATCTAACTCTAACAGAAATACATAAAATCCTTTAAAGATTTGATTCTCCCCACACTTAGTGAAATGTCCCGTTCTTATTGATTAAAAACGTTCCATATTAATTGATTTCGTTGCGAGGTTTTGACCTCTATATGAGACGTTTTTCAAAGACTGCATTCATTTTTAAAACAAACCATAACCTTTATTTCATAAATAAAGGTTTAAAAAGCTTTACGTAGATTATCAAATAATGATAATCTAAAATATCATGTTTACACACGACCATTACATAATGTTTACAATACAAATATGTTACATCGAAATCAGTTTCTTGAATGCAGTTTTTACACAATATCATACAAACATGGACTTCAAATCTTGTCCTTATTTTAGTATGCAACATCGGAAGCTCTTAATATTCACCTGAGAATAAACATGCTTTAAACGTCAACAAAAATGTTGGTGAGTTATAGGTTTAACCTATATATATCAAATCGTAACAATAGACCACAAGATTTCATATTTCAATACACATCCCATACATAGAGATAAAAATCATTCATACGGTGAACACCTGGTAACCGACATTAACAAGATGCATATATATAAGAATATCCCCATCATTCCGGGACACCCTTCGGATATGATATAAATTTCGAAGTACTAAAGCATCTGGTACTTTGGATGGAGTTTGTTAGGCCCAATAGATCTATCTTTAGGATTCGCGTCAATTAGGGTGTCTGTTCCCTAATTCTTAGATTACCAGACTTAATAAAAAGGGGCATATTCGATTTCGATAATTCAACCATAGAATGTAGTTTCACGTACTTGTGTCTATTTTATAAATCATTTATAAAACCTGCATGTATTCTCATCCCAAAAATATTAGATTTTAAAAGTGGGACTATAACTCACTTTCACAGATTTTTACTTCGTCGGGAAGTATGACTTGGCCACTGGTTGATTCACGAACCTATAACAATATATACATATATATCAAAGTATGTTTAAAATATATTTACAACACTTTTAATATATTTTGATGTTTTAAGTTTATTAAGTCAGCTGTCCTCGTTAGTAACCTACAACTAGTTGTCCACAGTTAGATGTACAGAAATAAATCGATAAATATTATCTTGAATCAATCCACGACCCAGTGTATACGTATCTCAGTATTGATCACAACTCAAACTATATATATTTTGGAATCAACCTCAACCCTGTATAGCTAACTCCAACATTCACATATAGAGTGTCTATGGTTGTTCCGAAATATATATAGATGTGTCGACATGATAGGTCGAAACATTGTATACGTGTCTATGGTATCTCAAGATTACATAATATACAATACAAGTTGATTAAGTTATGGTTGGAATAGATTTGTTACCAATTTTCACGTAGCTAAAATGAGAAAAATTATCCAATCTTGTTTTACCCATAACTTCTTCATTTTAAATCCGTTTTGAGTGAATAAAATTGCTATGGTTTCATATTGAACTCTATTTTATGAATCTAAATAGAAAAGTATAGGTTTATAGTCGGAAAAATAAGTTACAAGTCGTTTTTGTAAAGGTAGTAATTTCAGTCGAAAGAACGACGTCTAGATGACCATTTTAGAAAACATACTTCCACTTTGAGTTTAACCATAATTTTTGGATATAGTTTCATGTTCATAATAAAAATCATTTTCTCAGAATAACAACTTTTAAATCAAAGTTTATCATAGTTTTTAATTAACTAACCCAAAACAGCCCGCGGTGTTACTACGACGGCGTAAATCCGGTTTTACGGTGTTTTTCGTGTTTCCAGGTTTTAAATCATTAAGTTAGCATATCATATAGATATAGAACATGTGTGTAGTTAATTTTAAAAGTCAAGTTAGAAGGATTAACTTTTGTTTGCGAACAAGTTTAGAATTAACTAAACTATGTTCTAGTGATTACGAGTTTAAACCTTCGAATAAGATAGTTTTATATATATGAATCGAATGATGTTATGAACATCATTACTACCTCAAGTTTAGTAGGTAAACCTACTGGAAGTGACAAGAAATGATCTAGCTTCAAAGGATCTTGGATGGCTTGAAAGTTCTTGAAGTAGGATCATGACACAAAAACAAGTTCAAGTAAGATTTTTACTCGAATTAAGATAGTTTATAGTTATAGAAATTGAATCAAAGTTTGAATATGAATATTACCTTGAATAAGAAAGATAACCTACTGTATATAACAAAGGTTTCTTGATCTTAGATGATTACTTGAAATGGATTAGAAAGCTTGGAAGTAAATTAGTAAACTTGAAGGGATTTTTGAAGTGTTCTTGAAGTGTTCTTCCTATGATGATTATAGCTTGATTCTTGAAGTGATTTTTGATGAAGATGATGATTAACTACTGGAAAAATACGTTCATAATAGTGTGTGTGTGTTGAGAGAGAATTAGAAAGAGAATTGGAAGTGAAATGGAGTGAATGATGAGTGGTAATTGGTGAGTGGTGAGTGGGGTTAAAAGGAGTTCTAGTTAGTTGACTAGCTCATGGTAGAAGTTAAAATTGATTAGTCATACATGAAATAATAAAGAGTGGAATCCCATGCTATTTCCTATTAGTATATACTCATAGTAAGTACGTTTTGAAGCTGTGTATAATACGGGTAAGAATACGACTAGAATTCTTGATGAAAGAAAAGAATGGAAAAGTAACTGTAACCATTTTTGTTAAGTATGAGTGTTTTGATATATGTCTTAAAGTCTTCCAAAAGTATTTTAATACATCTAAATACACTACATGTATATACATTTTAACTGAGTCGTTAAGTCATCGTTAGTCGTTACATGTAAGTGTTGTTTTGAAACCTTTAAGTTAACGATCTCAATTAATGTTGTTAACCCATTGTTTATTATATCTAATGAGATTTTAAATTATTATATTATCATGATATTATGATATATTAATATATCTTAATATGATATATATACATTTAAATGTCGTTATAACGATAATCGTTACATATATGTCTCGTTTCGAAATCCTTAATTTAGTAGTCTTGTTTATATGTATATAACTCATTGTTAATATACTTATGGAGATACTTACTTATCATAATCTCATGTTAACCATATGTATATCCATATATATATCGTCATGTCGTTTTTACAAGTTTTAACGTTCGTGAATCGCCGGTCAACTTGGGTGGTCAATTGTCTATATGAAACATATTTCAATTAATCAAGTCTTAACAAGTTTGATTGCTTAACATGTTGGAAACATTTAATCATGTAAATATCAATCTCAATTAATATATATAAACATGGAAAAGTTCGGGTCACTACAGTACCTACCCGTTAAATAAATTTCGTCCCGAAATTTTAAGCTGTTGAAGGTGTTGACGAATCTTCTGGAAATAGATGCGGGTATTTCTTCTTCATCTGATCTTCACGCTCCCAGGTGAACTCGGGTCCTCTACGAGCATTCCATCGAACCTTAACAATTGGTATCTTGTTTTGCTTAAGTCTTTTAACCTCACGATCCATTATTTCGACGGGTTCTTCGATGAATTGGAGTTTTTCGTTGATTTGGATTTCATCTAACGGAATAGTGAGATCTTCTTTAGCAAAAAATTTCTTCAAATTCGAGACGTGGAAAGTGTTATGTACAGCCGCGAGTTGTTGAGGTAACTCAAGTCGGTAAGCTACTGGTCCGACACGATCAATAATCTTGAATGGTCCAATATACCTTGGATTTAATTTCCCTCGTTTACCAAATCGAACAACGCCTTTCCAAGGTGAAACTTTAAGCATGACCATCTCTCCAATTTCAAATTCTATATCTTTTCTTTTAATGTCAGTGTAGCTCTTTTGTCGACTTTGGGCGGTTTTCAACCGTTGTTGAATTTGGATGATCTTCTCGGTAGTTTCTTGTATAATCTCCGGACCCGTAATCTGTCTATCCCCCACTTCACTCCAACAAATCGGAGACCTGCACTTTCTACCATAAAGTGCTTCAAACGGCGCCATCTCAATGCTTGAATGGTAGCTGTTGTTGTAGTAAAATTCTGCTAATGGTAGATGTCGATCCCAACTGTTTCCGAAATCAATAACACATGCTCGTAGCATGTCTTCAAGCGTTTGTATCGTCCTTTCGCTCTGCCCATCAGTTTGTGGATGATAGGCAGTACTCATGTCTAGACGAGTTCCTAATGCTTGCTGTAATGTCTGCCAGAATCTTGAAATAAATCTGCCATCCCTATCAGAGATAATAGAGATTGGTATTCCATGTCTGGAGACGACTTCCTTCAAATACAGTCGTGCTAACTTCTCCATCTTGTCATCTTCTCTTATTGGCAGGAAATGTGCTGATTTGGTGAGACGATCAACTATTACCCAAATAGTATCAAAACCACTTGCAGTCCTTGGCAATTTAGTGATGAAATCCATGGTAATGTTTTCCCATTTCCATTCCGGGATTTCGGGTTGTTGAAGTAGACCTGATGGTTTCTGATGCTCAGCTTTGACCTTAGAACACGTCAAACATTCTCCTACGTATTTAGCAACATCGGCTTTCATACCCGGCCACCAAAAATGTTTCTTGAGATCTTTGTACATCTTCCCCGTTCCAGGATGTATTGAGTATCTGGTTTTATGAGCTTCTCTAAGTACCATTTCTCTCATATCTCCAAATTTTGGTACCCAAATCCTTTCAGCCCTATACCGGGTTCCGTCTTCCCGAATATTAAGATGTTTCTCCGATCCTTTGGGTATTTCATCCTTTAAATTTCCCTCTTTTAAAACTCCTTGTTGCGCCTCCTTTATTTGAGTAGTAAGGTTATTGTGAATCATTATATTCATAGATTTTACTCGAATGGGTTCTCTGTCCTTCCTGCTCAATGCATCGGCTACCACATTTGCCTTCCTCGGGTGGTAACGAATCTCAAAGTCGTAATCATTCAATAATTCAATCCACCTACGCTGCCTCATATTCAGTTGTTTCTGATTAAATATGTGTTGAAGACTTTTGTGGTCGGTATATATAATACTTTTGACCCCGTATAAGTAGTGCCTCTAAGTCTTTAATGCAAAAACAACCGCGCCTAATTCCAAATCATGCGTCGTATAATTTTGTTCGTGAATCTTCAATTGTCTAGACGCATAAGCAATCACCTTCGTTCGTTGCATTAATACACAACCGAGACCTTGCTTTGATGCGTCACAATAAATCATAAAATCATCATTCCCTTCAGGCAATGACAATATAGGTGCCGTAGTTAGCTTTTTCTTCAATAACTGAAACGCTTTCTCTTGTTCATCATTCCATTCAAATTTCTTCCCTTTATGCGTTAATGCAGTCAAGGGTTTTGGTATTCTGGAAAAGTCTTGGATGAACCTTCTGTAGTAACCAGCTAGTCCTAAAAACTGGTGTATGTGTTTTGGAGTTTTCGGGGTTTCCCACTTTTCAACAGTTTCTATCTTTGCCGGATCCACCTTAATACCTTCTTTGTTCACTATGTGACCGAGGAATTGAACTTCTTCCAACCAAAATGCACACTTTGAAAACTTAGCACACAATTCTTCCTTCCTCAATACTTCTAACACCTTTCTCAAATGTTCACCGTGTTCTTGGTCATTCTTTGAGTAAATAAGTATGTCATCAATGAAAACAATGACAAACTTGTCAAGGTATGGTCCACACACTCGGTTCATAAGGTCCATGAACACAGCTGGTGCATTAGTTAAACCAAACGGCATGACCATAAACACGTAATGACCGTAACGTGTTCTGAAAGCAGTCTTTGGAATATCATCTTCTTTCACCCGCATTTGATGATAACCGGAACGTAAGTCAATCTTTGAATAAACAGACGAGCCTTGTAGTTGATCAAATAAGTCGTCGATTCTCGGTAGTGGGTAGCGGTTCTTGATGGTAAGTTTGTTCAACTCTCGGTAGTCGATACACAACCTGAATGTACCATCTTTCTTCTTGACAAACAAAACAGGAGCTCCCCACGGTGATGTGCTTGGTCGAATGAAACCACGCTCTAAAAGTTCTTGTAATTGGCTTTGCAGTTCTTTCATCTCGCTGGGTGCAAGTCTGTAAGGAGCACGAGCTATTGGTGCAGCTCCTGGTACAAGATCTATTTGAAATTCAACGGATCGCTGTGGGGGTAATCCCGGTAATTCTTTCGGAAATACATCGGGAAATTCTTTTGCAATGGGAACATCATTGATGCTCTTTTCTTCAGTTTGTACTTTCTCGACGTGTGCTAGAACAGCATTGCAACCTTTTCTTATTAGTTTTTGTGCCTTCAAATTACTAATAATATGTAGCTTCGTGTTGCCCTTTTCTCCGTACACCATTAAGGGTTTTCCTTTTTCTCGTATAATGCGAATTGCATTTTTGTAACAAACGATCTCTGCTTTCACTTCTTTCAACCAGTCCATACCGATTATCACATCAAAACTCCCTAACTCTACTGGTATCAAATCAATCTTAAATGTTTCGCTAACCAGTTTAATTTCTCGATTCCGACATATATTATCTGCTGAAATTAATTTACCATTTGCTAATTCGAGTAAAAATTTACTATCCAAAGGCGACAATGGATAACTTAATTTAGCACAAAAATCTCTACTCATATAGCTTCTATCCGCACCCGAATCAAATAAAACGTAAGCAGATTTATTGTCAATAAGAAACGTACCCGTAACAAGCTCCGGGTCTTCCTGTGCCTCTGCCGCATTAATATTGAAAACTCTTCCACGGCCTTGTCCATTCGTGTTCTCCTGGTTCGGGCAATTTCTAAAAATGTGGCCCGGTTTTCCACAATTATAACAAACTACATTGGCATAACTTGCTCCGACACTACTTGCTCCGCCATTACTCGTTCCGACACCATTTGTTCCTTTCGTTCTATTAACCCCTGGTCCGTAGACCTCACACTTTGCCGCGCTATGACCATTTCTTTTACACTTTTTGCGAAATTTGGTGTAGAACCCCGAGTGATACTTTTCACACCTTTGGCATAGCTGCTTCTGATTGTTGTTGTTGTTGCGGTTATTATTGTTGTTGGGATGATTGTTGTAGTTGTTGTTGTTGTTGTTGTTGTTGTTGCTGGGCCGTTTGTTGTAGTTGCGATTGATGTTGCGATTGTTGGGATATTTGTTGCGATTATTGTTGTAATTGCTGTTGTTGTTGTATTGGTGATTCTTATCACCGTTTTCCTCCCACTTTCTTTTGACTTGCTTCACATTGGCCTCTTCAGCAGTCTGTTCTTTAATTCTTTCTTCAATCTGGTTCACTAGTTTGTGAGCCATTCTACATGCCTGTTGTATAGAGGCGGGCTCGTGTGAACTTATATCTTCTTGGATTCTTTCCGGTAATCCTTTCACAAACGCATCGATCTTCTCTTCCTCATCTTCGAATGCTCCCGGACACAATAGGCACAATTCTGTGAATTGTCTTTCGTACGTGGTAATATCAAATCCTTGGGTTCGTAACCCTCTAAGTTCTGTCTTGAGCTTATTGACCTCGGTTCTGGGACGGTACTTCTCGTTCATCAAGTGCTTGAATGCTGACCACGGTAGTGCGTACGCATCATCTTGTCCCACTTGCTCTAGATAGGTATTCCACCATGTTAACGCAGAACCTGTGAAGGTATGCGTAGCGTACTTCACTTTGTCCTCTTCAGTACACTTAATTTTGGCAAACACCGATTCGACCTTCTCGGTCCACCGTTTCAATCCGATCGGTCCTTCGGTTCCATCAAATTCCAAAGGTTTGCAGGCAGTGAATTCTTTGTAGGTGCATCCTACACGATTTCCTGTACTGCCAGATCCAAGGTTATAGTTGGTATGTAGCGCAGCCTGTACTGCGCCTATGTTTGAAGTTAGAAAAGTACGGAATTCCTCTTCATTCATATTCACGGTGTGTCGAGTAGTCGGTGCCATTTCCTTCAAAATAGTCAGATGGAACAAGTTAATCATACAGAATATTAAGAGTAGTTAATAGTATTTCGTAGCATAATATGAACTCATTTATAAAAGCTTTTTCTTCATATTAGCGTTTTATAAGTTTAAATTCGGGTAGTACCTACCCGTTAAGTTCATACTTAGTAGCTAATATACAATTCAACTACTACAATTCTATATGAAAAACTGATTGTAATAATATTTCGCGTTCAAACTTTTATACAATATTTTACAAACTTACAATACCGCTTATTTTACATAAAGCATGAAATATAGCACACAATAACTTTGATACAAGATAGTTGTGAAGATAATTCTAGCTAGTACACAAGTCGTTCAGCAAAGGCAATAAAGACACGTAATTCATACGTCCAGAAACAAGTCATGCATTCTGGTTTTACTAGGACTACTTCCCATCCATGGTCTTGTGGAACATAACCGTTATGGCCGTTGATAAGGTAGCGTGTTGTAACGTCGTCAAAGGGACGAGGGTTACGTAATGACCAACAGTCTCGTAATAACCTAAAAACCTCATTTCTTACCCCAATTACCGACTCCGTCACTTGTGGGAACGTTTTGTTTAATAGTTGTAGCCCGATGTTCTTGTTCTCACTTTGGTGAGAAGCGAACATTACTAACCCGTAAGCATAACATGCTTCTTTATGTTGCATGTTAGCCGCTTTTTCTAAATCACGAAGTCCTATATTCGGATATACTGAGTCAAAATAATTTCTTAACCCGTTGCGTAAAATAGCATTTGGGTTCCCCGCAATATATGCGTCAAAGTAAACACATCGTAACTTATGGATTTCCCAATGTGATATCCCCCATCTTTCGAACGAAAGCCTTTTATAAACCAAGGCATTCTTGGAACATTCTTCGAATGTCTTACAAACTGATCTCGCCTTAAATAGTTGTGCCGAGGAATTCTGACCGACTCTAGACAAGATTTCATCAATCATGTCTCCTGGTAGGTCTCTTAAAATATTGGGTTGTCTATCCATTTTGTGTTTTTATACTGTAAAATAGACAAGAGTTAGATTCATAAAAAAAAATACTTATTAATACCAACAATTTTTACATATATCATAAAGCATAAGCACACTATATTACATATATTACACCACACGAATACAACTATCTTATTCCGACTCGCTCGTTTCTTCTTGTTCGGTTTTGGTTTGTTTTGCCAAGTTTCTAGGGATATATGATCTTCACCTAATACGAGCCGTCGTTGTCCACATTGGTTTAGAAAAACCTGGTGGTTTAGAGGTTCCCGGGTCATTGTTACAACGTAAGGACTTCGGGGGTTGACGATACATATAAAGTTCATCGGGGTTGGAATTAGATTTCTCTATTTTTATGCTCTTTCCCTTATTATTTTCTTTTGCCTTTTTAAATTCAGTTGGGGTAATTTCTATAACATCATCGAAATTCTCGTCGGAATCCGATTCATCGGAGAATTGGTAATCCTCCCAATATTTTGCTTCCTTGGCGGAAACACCATTGACCATAATTAACTTTGGTCGGTTGGTTGAGGATTCTATTTTACTTAACCGTTTTATTATTTACCCCACCGGTTCTATTTCTTCTTCCGGTTCCGATTCTTCTTCCGGTTCTGATTCTTCTTCCGGTTCCGACTCTTCTTCCGGTTCCTCTTCGGGAACTTGTGAATCAGTCCACGAATCATTCCAATTTACATTTGACTCTTCATTATTATTAGGTGAGTCAATGGGACTTGTTCTAGAGGTAGACATCTATCACATAATATCAAACACGTTAAGAGATTAATATATCACATAATATTCATATGTTAAAAATATATAGTTTCCAACAAAAATGTTAAGCAATCATTTTTAAAGAAAACACGGTCGAAGTCCAGACTCACTAATGCATCCTAACAAACTCGATAAGACACACTAATACAAATTTTCTGGTTCTCTAAGACCAACGCTTGGATACCAACTGAAATGTCCCGTTCTTATTGATTAAAAACGTTCCATATTAATTGATTTCGTTGCGAGGTTTTGACCTCTATATGAGACGTTTTTCAAAGACTGCATTCATTTTTAAAACAAACCATAACCTTTATTTCATAAATAAAGGTTTAAAAAGCTTTACGTAGATTATCAAATAATGATAATCTAAAATATCCTGTTTACACACGACCATTACATAATGGTTTACATTACAAATATGTTACATCGAAATCAGTTTCTTGAATGCAGTTTTTACACAATATCATACAAACATGGACTCCAAATCTTGTCCTTATTTTAGTTTGCAACAGCGGAAGCTCTTAGTATTCACCTGAGAATAAACATGTTTTAAACGTCAACAAAAATGTTGGTGAGTTATAGGTTTAACCTATATATATCAAATCGTAACAATAGACCACAAGATTTCATATTTCAATACACATCCCATACATAGAGATAAAAATCATTCATATGGTGAACACCTGGTAACCGACATTAACAAGATGCATATATATAAGAATATCCCCATCATTCCGGGACACCCTTCGGATATGATATAAATTTCGAAGTACTAAAGCATCCGGTACTTTGGATGGAGTTTGTTAGGCCCAATAGATCTATCTTTAGGATTCGCGTCAATTAGGGTGTCTGTTCCCTAATTCTTAGATTACCAGACTTAATAAAAAGGGGCATATTCGATTTCGATAATTCAACCATAGAATGTAGTTTCACGTACTTGTGTCTATTTTGTAAATCATTTATAAAACCTGCATGTATTCTCATCCCAAAAATATTATATTTTAAAAGTTGGACTATAACTCACTTTCACAGATTTTTACTTCGTCGGGAAGTAAGACTTGGCCACTGGTTGATTCACGAACCTATAACAATATATACATATATATCAAAGTATGTTTAAAATATATTTACAACACTTTTAATATATTTTGATGTTTTAAGTTTATTAAGTCAGTTGTCCTCGTTAGTAACCTACAACTAGTTGTCCACAGTTAGATGTACAGAAATAAATCGATAAATATTATCTTGAATCAATCCACGACCCAGTGTATACGTATCTCAGTATTGATCACAACTCAAACTATATATATTTTGGAATCAACCTCAACCCTGTATAGCTAACTCCAACATTCACATATAGAGTGTCTATGGTTGTTCCGAAATATATATAGATGTGTCGACATGATAGGTTGAAACATTGTATACGTGTCTATGGTATCTCAAGATTACATAATATACAATACAAGTTGATTAAGTTATGGTTGGAATAGATTTGTTACCAATTTTCACGTAGCTAAAATGAGAAAAATTATCCAATCTTGTTTTACCCATAACTTCTTCATTTTAAATCCGTTTTGAGTGAATCAAATTGCTATGGTTTCATATTGAACTCTATTTTATGAATCTAAACAGAAAAGTATAGGTTTATAGTCGGAAAAATAAGTTACAAGTCGTTTTTGTAAAGGTAGTCATTTCAGTCGAAAGAACGACGTCTAGATGACCATTTTAGAAAACATACTTCCACTTTGAGTTTAACCATAATTTTTGGATATAGTTTCATGTT